>NC_089507.1:98703490-99014204 GCF_036850995.1 Saccopteryx leptura | reverse complement strand
CGTTCTGATTTCATGCAAATCTCAAATAAGTGTCATTTGTTTGATATTCCAATTTGAATGGTTTATTATGGCCCAATATTGAATGAGATACTTAATTTGAATAAGTCTTTTTAATAAACTGGTATCACTATATGAAAGTTGCCCATTTCCTTTAAAAGGCCCACCTACCCAAATATCACCACAGAATTCCTAAAGCTGGGGATATCCGATATGACTTCCAATACACATTATTTTTCCCACAGTGGCTAAAGTAAGACAATTCATCTAAAAAGAAGTCACGTGAATAAGTTTCCCTTTCTGTTTTGCGGACTCGGCCACCTGTGAGGGATGGGATGTAGGGCCCTACCTGCTGCATGTGGCCCAGCACGTTCTTCCTGCAGTCGAACACGCCTTTGCCCTCTTCTGAGTAGAGCTGGTAGATGAAGTCGGTGGTGTAGTTCTCACTGCAGCTCTCGTTTCTGAAACACAGAGAGCAGGGGGCTCGGGCTGGGGCAGCGTCCACCTAGTCCTAATCCTGGCATAATTGCACACATTTTCTTCTCTTTATAAATGTCTGCGGCTTAATTAAAGAAATGCCTTGGGGATATCTTTTTAAAACTTACAAAGCAAAAATGAATTTTTAGAAATTACCCTTTGGTCATTTCAGTGAGTGGAAGTTTTTGGCATGAAGCACAGTTACTGTGCTGCTTTACCCCTCAGTACTCCGTGAGGGTCCCGGTGGAGAAGCGATGGCTGCTTGGTTTTGGATCATGAAATGGGTTCTTTTTGAGAGGCCAGACGTAAACGAGAACTCAGGAGAGCCTGTTACCTGAGCACGAGCCCCCGCTGAATGGTGGTCTTCATCTTCTCAGTCAGGTGCTCCACGTTGGACTAAGAGAGAGTGATCCGTTAGTCACACAAAGAAACTGAGCGCCCGGTGCCTGCCCGGCACTGCATGGTTCTAGGTGCTGGACACAGCAGCCGCTCTCGGAGTGTGTATTCATTATGTTGGAGAGGAGAACAGAACATATATCAGATAGTGACAAGCCCAGCGATGAAGACGACAAGGCCATGTCATTGGGTATATTTAGTGAGCAGAGCTCAGCATCCATAGGTTTCCATCCAAAAAACATTAGTGCATATATTCTGTGTCCTTGTTCTAAAGCTTAGAAATTTATCTGTTGCTTCTTGCCTATTTTAATGACAATATTTTTTACCTCAGAAAAATATCTGTCACCTCACTTTCTATAGAATCCTATATATACAATTGCCTAGCGAGTATTTTCAGGCCAAGGGAAATTTTTATAGATTCTAACTTGTGTACAGACTCTAAGGAAAGGAATAGTCTCTCAAGAGAGGAACTATGCAGAAAAAGGAGCTATTTACATATAAGCAAATTGCCGTCGTAATTAAATTTATTAAGCACCTACTACATGCCAAGAACTATGGGAAGGGCTGACGAGGCACTATCTTAGGTGTTTGAAGTATAAATATTTTAACCCTTTGAGTAGTACAAACTTTCATGTATGTCCTTGTGCCTTCTGACCATCCAGAGTACGATCGATTTATGTTAAAATGTGTAAGGCAACATTAAAAAAAGGCAAATGTATGTTGTTCTTGTTTCCATAAACTGGTTATCAAACAAACATGATTTTAAGTTAATAAAACTGTAACTGGAATTAATTTCATTTTTTGAAAACAAAACAAAACCAAAAAACTCCCAGGGATCAGCAAGCATGAAAAAAACTTACTACTCAAAGGATTAATGCAATGTTGTGGAGAAATTCATAAGTCAAGATTAAAAAAATTACAGATAAATAAAAATATCAACTATCTTTCTACTTGATTTATTTGGTTCATAAACATAAAATCATAACTTTTACAGTTACGTTTTATTTGAGTTTTGTGTATTTCAGTTGTGTTTTACTGGCTAATGCCTGTCCTGAATGGGCTGACCTCTGACCCACGGCTGGGTTTAGCAATCCAGCTAACCTGTGCTTGCCCAGCCAGCTCTCCACCTACCGAGCCAGGGGTCCCAAGAAACCCCTGTCAATTTAGAAGAATAGGCATTGTGATGTTAAGATTGGAAAGCAGCAGTAACACCCAAGTGAACCCTAATGTCAGCCCCAATGTGGACTTGGGGTACTGATGGCGTGTCACTGTGAGTCCAGCTCTGGCAGGAGTGCCGAGAGCGAGCAGCTGTGTGTGTGTGAGGGCAGCAGGCATATGGGCTTTCTCTGCTGCAAACCTAAAACTGCTCTACAATAATCCGGGGGAATGAGCTGCAGGGAAGGGCAGGAGGTAAGTTTGGTTCCCATTTTGTTTAGAGTTGGCTGTGCCCACAAAGTGTGTTAAGCCCCCTGCTGTGTCCCCAGCAGGTGCATGGGGTGGGGGCAGGGAATGTTCCCTCATTAAAGCCAACGTTCACAGTGGGCAGAGCTGCTTGTCCTGAGTGGCCTCTGGGCTCCAGGAAGGGATGCTTCCAGCTACTGCTGACCTTCCATGCTCGGACCATAGGTCATGGGAGGAGCCTCGGTGCCCGTCCCCTGAAACACCAGATATACATGTTAAATGGCTGGTGACCTGCCTAAGGAAACAGTAACTGCTTAGTGGACAAAATAGTGCAGAGGACAAAACCATTCAAGCCTGGTGAAGAGCAAAAGCTGCCCTGAACCGTGTGCTCACGCTGTCATCGTGCACAGAGCTCCAGTACCCGAGTCCCTGCCTCCACACACGACCTGATGCGGGGCAGGTCACTGGAAGTGCCTGAAACCCGGTATATCGTCTGATACCATCAAAACCACAGGGTTAGCCAGCAGTACCGAAGGGCTCTAAGTGACGAGCACGCCGACGTACCTGCAGGTCTCTGATGTCAAAGGGCTCCTCGAAGATGTAGGCAGCGTCGGCACCAGCCGCCAGGCCGCCCATGTTAGCCAGGTAGCCGCAGTAGCCGCCCATAGTCTCAATGATAAACACACGGCGCTTGGTCCCGCTGGCGGACTGCTTGATGCGGTCACACGTCTGGCCACAGAAAAGGACGTGGGTCACTACAATGCATGGCCAGCTGGTGCTAGGACAGGAGCAGCCAAGAGCCCAGCAGGTCTTAAGCGTGTAGCCACAAGCAGCACACCCAGGTGTCCGCACAGGGGCAGAGACAGCTGGCCTTGGCCCTAACCATAGTCACTGTGAATTCTATTTTCTTTTAAAACCATGACCTTAGGGTTTGGTCACCCTCAACCTATCCCTGAATGTGCACCCATGTCAGGGCACCTTTACTGAGATGGACAGTGGCTCCTAGACAAAGTTCCCACGAATCTCCCCACACCGAGTGTGTCTCCTAAGGAAATGTTGGCCATCTTTCTTCCAGATACAGAGAGACCCATACACTGCTGTCCAGGCCACTGTCCTCTTGTCTCAAGCCCTGCAAAGCCTAACCAGCTCTGTCTGAAACACTGATTCAGTCCTTGCCTTGCTCAGCCTAGAGTAACATCACCTTCCTCGAGTATCTGAAAGCCTTCCTATGGACCCCCTGGGCCTGCCCAGTTCTCCGCGAGACCCTTCCATGTACTGCCTGTAGTGGGCTAGATAGTGGCCCCCAGAGGCGCCCAGAGGCATGCCTGACCCAGGGACAGAGGCCAGGTGACACTGGAGCAAGAGGCTAGCTGCTGGCCTTGCAAACGGAAAAGGGGCCAGGGGAAGCATGCAACAAGGCCGCTCTAGAAGCCGGAGCCCACAACAGCTTCTCCCAGAGCTGATGGAGGGTGCATGTCCTGCTGACACCTTGACCCTAGCCCAGTGAGAGCATCTCAGACATCCGGCAGCAAAGGAACTAGTGCAGGCCCCTTCCTGCCTCGTCACCGTGACCCAGACTTAAGCGTCTGGGTCATTTCCTCAGGAAAAGAGCCTGCTCGCTGAAATGAGACCACTCCCACTGCTGGGGCTCCACTGACACCTCGTGGCCTTTCCCCACAGAAACCAGCTCAGTCTATCTTCCTGCAACTCTGTGTGACTGATTGGGATGCCTCCCTCACTAGTCACAGGGTGGGCTCAGTCAGCCATGCCTGGAACACAGTTGGTGCGCAGTGAATGGAATAAGAGCATCCACCCACCCAGCAGCCAGTCAAGGCCATAGCTCAGTCCTCCCCGGCTGAACAGGGCTGTGTATAGTGACACTGTGAGGGGGCTGGGCAGTGGCGGCTGGAGACCAGGCATCACAGATCTTTGGGGCAAGAAGAGAAGATTTGTACACAATAGTGTAAAATTGATTTGGAGATTTCTCCCTTGAGTATGCTGGGTCAGGTGTGAGAGCACTCTGATTTTCACACACAGGGCCAATTGCTATCACGCCTAACTGGGCTGTCAATTTCTTGGACGGAGCTGCACCTTTCCCCCCAATAATTAGATTGATTTATTCCAAATTCAGCATGTGCGTTAGCTGGTGGGTCGTGTTGCAGTCTCTAGGAGCTGACGTGGAGGAGGAAAAAGGCACCAATGTGGGCAACCCTTGTCTTCCCGGTTCTAATGCGGGTGGGGAATGGAACTAGACAAGCGCCGAAGACCCCTGACTGCGGAAGGGCAGGCGCGGAGCTGCGATGGGAGGTGCCGCTGGCGCTGGGTCTCTGGGTGAATTCTGGGGGGTGGGATGCAACAGGGCAGTCTGTGCACGTGGGCGGGATGTTCAGGTCCCCCCCCCCCCCCGAGAGCTGCAGAGTCACAGGGTTCTCCCCAGCAGGTCACCCAAGGCAGACACTGTCGTCACCAATGTGGAGAATGATGGAATAACCACAGAATGGCAGAACATGGCGACGAAGCAGCTATCCTGTGATATGAATGCACCCGGCTCTCTGCACCAGTCGCAAGGAGGGAGCTCGAGCCTGGGGAACCCTGACCATGGAGTCGAGGCCTCAGTCCTCTGTAAGCCACTGAGTGTCAGAGCAGTGACAGCTGGCTGGCACCCGCAGCCTTTGCTTGCAGCTTAGATGTGCTGTCCCTAACTTCTCTCTCTGCATCCCCTTGGTTGTGTCTGAGGGTCCGAATTCCTTTCCTTTAAAATAGTATGTCATTTCAGCCCATCTCATTCAGTTACAAAGAGGAGGACCAATGAGGGAGAGAGCCCACAGCAGCAAATGTCCCCCTGCCCGAGCTGCTGCCACCTGACGGGAGGCTCTGACTCGGGGTGGGAGGAAGCGATCAGGAGGGCAGATGTCCCTGCCTGGCCTGATGCCCTGCCAGCCCCACCCCCACCAGCCATGTTCACTGTAGGAATGTCCCCTCCTGCAAATGCTGACACCCTCTGGGGGACCACAGGCGACTCTGAGAAAAATCTTTGGGCCTTGTCCCACTGGAGGAAAAACGTCAAGTGACAGTTTCAGTGCTAACTTTTTGCCACACTGGTGTTCTAAAAATATAAGCTGAGAGTGAAAAGATACAATGACACTTAGCATGTGGGTAGAAAACGCTTGTGGACTGTGGAGATATGGTCAGTCCTGTTCCATTAACGGGCTAGGAGGTTGGCCTCCCATGACTTGTGTTCCCATGAGGGGGAGTGTAGGCTGACCTTGGAGGGCTGGACCAGGCTGGTCAGGAGCAGGAGGGCTCCCCTGCAAAGCGCAGCCCAGGGGCAAAGCTCGGGTGACGTGCTAGGCGCAGGCAACGGGCAGAAGTGGGGTGAGCAGTGGGGAGACACCGACTGTGCCTGGGAGATGTGAAGGGGGACACCTGGAACCTCCAGCACTCAAGTGGACAGTGGTTGTTTTAAGGGTTCGTCTCTGACCGTATTTTATCTGCAAAGAAGCAGAGCTGCAAGGAAGTGAAATGCAGGGCCTCTGACTTGGGAATGAAACCACCACCCTGGCGCAGTGGATAGAGCGTCAGACTGGGATGCGGAAGGACCCAGGTTCGAGACCCTGAGGTCGCCAGCTTGAGTGTGGGCTCATCTGGTTTGAGTGAGGCTCACCAGTTTGGACCCAAGGTCACTGGCTCCAGCAAGGGGTTGCTCAGTCTGCTGAAGGCCCGCGGTCAAGGCACATGTGAGAAAGCAATCAATGAACAACTAAGGTGTTGCAATGCGCAGTGAAAAACTAATGACTGATGCTTCTCATCTCTCTCCGTTCCTGTCTGTCTGTCCCTGTCTATCCCTCTCTCTGACTCACTCTCTGTCTCTGTAAAAAATAAAAAATAAAAATAAAAAAAAAAGAAACCACCACCCTACTGGGAGGCCAAGAGCAAGCCCACCTTCTGCCCGTAGCTTCAGTGAAAAAAGGAGAAGCTCAGATGTACCCATCAGTTTAAGAGTGAGAAACTCAGGCGGGTGGGACAGCCCATTCTGTCCTCTCTCTGCATCCTCAATCAACTCCAAACAATGGGCCTGGACAAAACGAGACTTTGGAGGGGCTGTGCCACTCGGAACAAGTGGCTGCTGCCACGCTCAGGGCTTTGCACAAGACGTGACTGTCAGGGAAGTGTTTGCACTGCTGTCGGGGGTCACTGTCCCGGCCCCCGGCTTGGCCAGCTTTCCCTTCCCTGTGGGGGGAGGACTACATGTCCACACACAGACCACACAGATCTGACAACGAGCAGAGCCTGGCACTGAGTGGACACTGGGTGGGTTGGGGGCGCAGGGAGAGGCATCGGTTCTCATGACGGAACAGGGATGCCAGCCCAGGTGCAGGGCCTGCCAGGTCCCCCTGACAGGGGGGCACTGTCTTAGCCCTGGCAGCTCTGCCTACTTCAGGAGGAAAGATGCCTCCTGCTCTCTGGAACTCCCTCACCCAGCCCCTACCCATCTCACAGCCTCCTGACTTGCTCTGAGGCCCCCTAACAGATCATGCATCTGGCCATCCCCTCGGGCACCAGCACAGGCCTCTGGACTCTCAAGTGCCCCACCCAGGTAGGACAGAAGGAAATATCACCCAGAGCACTGACAGATACAGTGGGGCTCTCCCTAAGATGGAGAAACTGGGGAAAACTACCCTGTTATGGAAAGTGTGATATAACCTCCCGCTAATGGGAAAAGGAGTAATAACAAATTTGGCTCATTCATTCTGGATGGCTGGCCAGGTTTCCCTTTCAGTTTCCACATGAGGGGAAGAGAAAGCCCCTCCAAGTTCATCCTGGCGGCAGTGCTCCTGAGGCAGGAGAAACACATGGAAAGCAGACACGAGGGGACGGCCTTACCTCTACAAGCATGTTCAGGGCAGTGTCACAGCCCACGCTCAGTTCTGTGCCAGGGCCTCTGTTGCTAATAGTGGCAGGCAGGACGCAAATGGGGATGCAAAGCTCCTGGTGGTCGCCATGAGCACTGGCAAATTCGAATGAGCTCTGGAAAGCCTGAAGCAGCAGTGCAGGCGGTCAGCAGGCCCCTGGCACCTCCCCTGCCATCATCGGGGGAGGGCGAGCTCGTCTGTGCGTGCCAGTGGGGAGGGGAAGCTGCAGTGCGGAGCAGGGTGACCTGGCGGGGCCCCTGGGTGCTGGCCTCAGCAGGGGCACTTACTGCCCCAAATTAAGGGACGCAAGCAGGAGGCAGCAAAGCAGGGCCAGAAGTGGTGACGGGGTTAGTGGCGGCTGAACAAGTGGCGTTTCTTGGCATCTTTAAGGTGAGGCAAGACAGGTGGAGAGTCTGAGGGCCAGGCCTGTCTGGTGACTTTCTGCAGTGAGCAGGGCAAAGGCCCTGCCTGTTAGGACTCTGCAAACAGTCCCCCACCACGTCCAGGTGCCTCTGCTCTGTGTCAGCAGGAACCCCTCCCTGCATGTCTCTTTGTAATGCTTACACGGGGCAGCATGGAGGAGCCAGAGCCCCAAGTTGCTTTGGAACCCTGAGGTGAAATTGTTTGGCTCTGATGTTAAAAAAGCCAGCTGTTCTTGGGGATTCCAGAGATTTATTTGCATTACCTGTCTCGAGTATTAATCAAAGCAGGTTATTAGTAAACAGGTCCACTGTCCATCAACCCCAAGTCCACGAAGTACCAAACGCAGCCAGCGTTTGGTGGACATTCAGGCAAACAGGCCTGTGTGTGGTTATTTATCTCCCTGGGACCACTGCACATTCTGCTGCAGGAAGGTCACGTGAGGGGCAGGCTGGCACCCAGGCCTCCTGGAAGGGACGGTGCCCCCTGCTGTCCCATGATTCTCTGAATGAGTCAGGTTCAAGGGCACCTGTGGCTTGAGAGTGTGCAGATGGTGGACTTGTGGTGGGTTAGTCCAGGGAGCCAGGAGGAAGGTGAGGAGGGGGTCACTCACCTGCCTGAGAGCTCCTCTGTCATCACCCTTCCACCTACCCATATCCTGGCTTTATGGTCTAAGTGGAGACATGGTCACAATATCATGAAGTAACCTTGGACACTGGACCTGTCAACTCTGAGAAAAGAAACTGGATGGGCTTATAGGAACAGTCCAGTCTTTAATCACAATTGTGGGCTATCAGCAGGGTTGTAACCCTGGCCACCTTCATGACCTTCATGGCTGCACAGAGCTCAGCACATGTCCCTGTGTTCTGACTAAATAGTGTCTGGTTCTGGGACGTGGACACATCTGTTTGAAAGCCCAAAGCCATACCATGGGGACTCCAAACGCCTGCTCTGCCCGGGACGCCTGTTACCTTTCTGATGCGGTAAGTGCACTGGGACCTGTTTCCCATGACACACCTGTGAGCTAAGTCAAGTGCTGGCAAGGACAGGTGGTTGTGAAGACGATGACTAAATGTGCAAAGACGCAACAGCTGATAACCTGAGGCTGTCTCTGGGTTCTCACCCTTGGCACCTTTGACATTCTGGGCCAAAAGATCCTCATTTGGCAGGTGTCCTTACATGGTGGAGACTCCACCCATCAGATACCAGGGGTATCCTTGTGAACAGTTCAGAGGACCAAACGTGTCCCCAGACATCGCAGATGTCCTCTGGGAGCAAAACTCAAGGAGCTGCTGGTACTGGAGATGCCCCAGGTCTGTACCCCGCGTGTGTCCAGGGCCGAGCAGGTAGCGCTACTGTCACCAGGATACAGGCCTGCAGGTGACCTGTCTGGGAAGGAGTGACTGAGCAAGGTAGACGGACGGATGCTACACTTGCCTGGGAGCCCAAGGGCTGCCTGGATCCTCCGCGCAGATCAGGAGGGATGCAGAGCGCCGTGTGCTGCTGGCTAGGGTGCCTGCCCTCAGTATGTCCCCTTTCCTTTTTATGGCCAGCCCAGACAAGTTCCAACCTGAATCCAAGCCTCCTGAGAAGGAGTCAACTTCATTTTGGCTTTAACAAACAGAACTGTGGAAGAAGCAGCAGTTTCTACACGCTGTGCTCATACCTTAGTCCCTGTGGCCTCAGGCTACACTGAGCAGGTCCACAAGGGGGTCACCCTGACCTCCTTCAGTCCCAGATCACAAGCCAGAACCAGAACCACCTCACCAACAAGACCACCTGGCTCACCCGGCAAAGGCAGCCTGGTCCCTTACCAATGGAACACCGCCGTCGTGACCAGTTACCCTGGCTTTGAGAAACCAAATGAATACAACATCCAGTTTAAGAGGCCACGTAATAAACTTCAAAGACCCCTCTAAGGGAAGCAGGATGGGTAATTTGGAGTGTTTTTCCTGTATATTTTGGTTTACAGATTTTTAACAATACACATATACCATAGGTATTAGATCTTTATAAAAAACTGGAAAAGAATTCTTTGTAGCAGAGGAGACTGGAAATTCAAAGCGGGAGAGTCCTACCTCCGTGCCTGAAAGTGCGTATCAAATACCACACGGAATAAATGCCAACCTTGACAGGACCTGCAGATGATGCTCTTCAAAGCCCCCAACACCCCCCAGCGTTCTGATTAGGTAACAATGAACTTCCAGTTGCTTCCACACAAGCTTAGCATAATCAGATTCAAAATCCAGCAAAGGCAAGGAAAGAGTGGCACAAACAACGATGAAGCTCATTCTGGGACAGACAGGACCTTGCAGTTCACAGCCTGAGGATCCGCCAGGAGAGGAGCTAGTCCAGGAGCAGGGAGTGCAGGAGTGACAGTCACGGGAGGGGTGGCGGCCCGGCAAGCAGTTAGGGGTGCGCACAGGACGGGCACTCCAGCGTGGGGATGTGGGCGACACAGGGCAGGGCTTTTCAGTAAAAAACAAAACAAACAAACAAACAAAAAAAAATTGCAGAAAATTTAGGAAGCTCAGAAAAGCAACAAACAAGCAGTCAGCATCCCTTACCATTGAATTTTATTTTAAAAGCATTTTTTTTTTATTTACCAGCACTAGAAACAAAACCGATGCCCTGGGTTTAAGGAAAAATTAATCTTAGAAAATAATTCATAAGATCTAGGTAGGTCTCAGAAGGAAAATTAAACTTCAGAATTTACTGAAAAAATTTAGGCACCAAATTAAAAAAATATATATATTCCATGTTAGATACTGCTCTTCAAACTCCCATGCTATTTCCCAAGTGTGATTTGTAAGTATGATAATAAGGATATATTTTGTGCTATTGCCATTCAGGGGATAAAACCCTTAAATAGCACCAGTATTGTATAGGTAATTTAATGTCCCCCATTGACAGAGAGGAGAATGACGTTGGCAGGCTTAGCCAAAAGAAAAGCAAACACTAAAGGTGGATTCAGGTGGATGAATGAAATGACAAAATATTTATCTCAAGTTCTGTCCTCAAACATCAAAGCAGGGCTCTTGGACCCAGAATTTATCACGGCAAGGTGACAGAGGATAGAATAAATTGCCCAGATAAAACACCCCACAAAACTAATTTTAATGATTATCCAAATCACAAACCACTGACCCCCCACTACCTGAGCTGCAGGTGCTCCCTGTCACTCGCGCACACGTCACCCTGGCCGCAGCACAGGAAAGGAAGTGCTACAAGTCTTTGGGAGCTGGATCAGACAGGGCCAGACCTTGTAAAAATCCTTTTCTGCAAACAGACAAACAGCCCAGGCTGGCAGGTGTCTCTAGTGCACTGGTAGATAAAAACGGGCCAGGGGCCCTGGGTTAGCGGCCACGGCTGTTGCTTTGCTGCCACACAGACTTACGTCAGTGATGGTGTTCAGAGCGGTGTCGGCACCGATGCTGAAATCAGACCCCGGCACGTTGTTGGACACGGTGGCGGGAACCATGACCATAGGGACACAGAGCTCCTCGTGCTTCCCCCGGGCGGCTGACAGCTCCAGCAGTCCCAGGTAGGCCTGCGGGACAAGCGTGCACAGTTGGGGGAGGGAGGCAGCAGAGGGAAACCGAAAGGACTTCTAAAAAGTCAATGTGGAAACGTGTTAAGGTCACAACAAGAAGGAGCAGTTCTTTAAACACAAAGGGACCCACGGGACGTTGTCATGTAGACACAAGACTAAGTCTGTTATCGGCAAGCGTCTGAGTAGTTGAGACTCTTGCATTTTCTTGAAAGGAAAAAACATGAGGTTATCATGGGACTGTTCTTGGTTGAATAGGGAAAAAATAGAAGCCTACAGTACAATATGGGATAAAAAAATGAGCTGGCCATATAACTCCCTTCCTCTCTGAGGAGCCAATGGGCTTCAAATTTAAGAGAGAGAATCATTTCTACAGACTTGAAAGACATCAGAACTCACTGAACAGATTCGTCCCAGTCAAGGAGTTGTGTTGGTCCCTGCTGGGTGAGTGTCCCCACCGGCTCGGCTCTGCGTCAGAGCTGTCCAGCGGGCCTGGGCTCTATGATCCCAGTTCATGAGGCGCTTGGTGAAGCTGGCACAGGCCACCATTAAAGCCTACAGCATGGATGTGCCAACCGTGAACAGAGACAGTGACGTACCTCAAACCCACCGATGATCAGCAGCGCATTGATACTGTGGGTGCGCA
Source organism: Saccopteryx leptura (assembly GCF_036850995.1). Lineage (NCBI taxonomy): Eukaryota > Metazoa > Chordata > Mammalia > Chiroptera > Emballonuridae > Saccopteryx > Saccopteryx leptura. The sequence goes on along the minus strand of NC_089507.1, from coordinate 99,002,404 downwards.
TCTGAGCAGCAATCTCTGCCAAGTACTTCCCGGGGAGAGTCCTAATAGTTCAAGAGAGATGACGTCAGCCAGGCCTCACACAGGACAAAACGCCCACCGGTCCCTGGCAGCAGTCCTGCCCTGCCTCTGCAGCAGAGCTGGGTGGCGTGAGCAGTGGACAGTCTGCTCCCCTGCAACGTGGCTGGTGGACAGCAGAGCAGGGGAACCACCCGTGCCAGAGTGGCCAGGGATCAAGTCCCAAAGGAGTGTATTTGCAAAAGAAAACTGGGAGAAGCTTTACCTCAAAAGAATTCTGCAGCCTCATTAGAAAAAAAAAAATGAACCAGAATAGCTTGCAAATATTCACAAAAAATATTTAAATGGAAACTTGCAGTTTTCTGCTTTATCCAACCTAATCTCCTTTAAAGCCATACCCACTATGGTTGCTATTCTCCTGTTTTGTCACCTGTTTCAAACACAGCCCCTAAGTGAGGTCAAACAAATGATAGTTGGCCCTGTCCCAAGAGCCCACACAACACTGACCCAACCGTTTCATTAATGTGGGCTGGAGGAAACAGAGAGCCCATCCTGTCGGTAGACTCAGCGGAAGCTGCAGGGCAAACATATTCAAGCCTGGGCCATCAGGGCACACAGTAGGTGTAGCATCAGCCACACAGTCCCTCCCAGAGTCTAGTAAAGCCCTTGAAGCATATCAGGTGTTGCCAGCTCACCCAGAGCTATGGCACATAAAGCAAACTGCCTGAGCTGTCACCCACGGGTTGCAGGGGCCAGAAAGGCACACTGAGAGGTGCCCTGCTTCTAATCTGGGCTTTGCTTCCCAGGACACCAATACTGCGGGCACTCGGGGATCTGGACAGCGAGCCGCTGGGCAGAGCTGGTCCTGCAAATGACCCCAGCAACTGGGGACACCAGTTACCTGGTTTCAAAGCAAAATGAAGGGTGGGACAATGAGCTAACACTCACATGGGATCTGACATTTGCTAGGCTCATGTACAAGTTATTTTTCCTTCCATAGAAATGTGATGTATAATAACGACTGATACTGACTTGCACACCCGAGAATGAAGATGAAAAGATTCAGACTTAATGTTAAATAACAGCGTCTGGTTAAAATACATATTCCCCCAGCTACAATGGAAAATGAAAGCTCACTGTGATTCAGAAATAAATATTTTGTGTTAGAATACCTCGGCCACATCTCCGGCGGAGGGAACTGGCGTCCAGCACTGACACCACTCAGGTCTGTTCCCACAGACACTGAGCCACCACTGATCATGCTCTAATGCTGGGTTGCATACTATGGTCACCGCAGATCAGTGACGTCACTTATCTTTGTCTCCTCAAATGAGAGGGAAGATTTCTGTCCACTGTCTGATTCTTCAAATCAGTGGATGGAAGAGATTTTGGGAGGAAACCGATCATGGCTTGTCTGCTTGCCTCTTTTCAAGGGCACACACCCCCTCAGCTCCTAACATAACCCGGGACTCCGCCAGGATGCGGACCAGGGTCACCTGGTCCCTTCGCAGCATGTGCACCAGCAACTGCTCTAGAATATGGTCAGAACCAAGGCGGGAAATTACCGTTTTGTTCCAAGAATGGAGCCGCCTTGCCCAGTCCAGCCTCCAACATCTGACCAGCCAATTTCTTTTATCTAAGGTGCAAACAGAGAATGAGATGGCTCAAGTGAGAAACTGAGGAAATTAGACGCTTTACGAGCAGCTGAGAGGCCAGCAGCTCCAACGAGCTGCCTGTCTGTAGGACTTGTGATGTCCTAGAAAACAACTTCTAACCCGAGGCGGACAGAGTCAAGACACAGACTCGATACTAAGGTCCAGCCACGCATGATGGCAAGCCCTCCTGCTTGCATAATATCTCTGCACCTTAGTCTCCTGTCAATGGAACAAATGAATGCTTTAGTTGGATAAATTCTACCATTGGGAATTAAAAGAAAAATTAACATGTATTTTTTAATTGACCTATGGTTAAAAGAAAACTTCTTTAATTAAAAATTAAAAAAGCTGAAAATACATAGATAATGCCAGCGAGGTAATTGCACCCTGCCCTCAGCACGCCTCCGTCTCTCTCCTGGGCTAGGTCTCCCCTCTCTCCTCTTAACAGCAAAGCCCTTTCTTTTATGCCCTTGGGGACCCCTCTATGTCATAAATTTAAACACTGTCTGTAACCTGATGCCCCCCAACAGGCATCTGGAGGCTGCATCTCTGAAGACCCAGAACACGATCTCTGTCTGCTCACTGGACACCCCCGAGCACGTCCACCACACACCCTGCTGAGCATCTTGCAATCTCAGTGCCTCTTGCCTTTCCTCGTGTCCATCAGCAGCAACTCAGGCCAGAAGAGACTCAGTCCCACCTCCTTTTTCTACCCCTGTGCATATCCCATGACCAAATTCTATTTTCTCTGCTTTCATATTACATCCAAGACCCTTCAGAAGATATCGCACTGACTCTGTCATTGCCAGACTAGACCCAGTCCCCCACACCTCTTATCGGGGTGACTGCAGCAACCCCCCAACTACTCTCCTGCTTCCCACATCTGCCCCTTACAATCTGTATGTGCCAGGCCCCTGCTCAAAACCCACCTCCTCAGAGTAAAAGCCAAGCTCCTTACAATTTCTGCGAAGCACCTGGCCCTGTCTCTTCCTCGCGCACTGCTCTCCTGCTCAGTCAGACCGGCCCCTCCCGCTCTGAGCACCTCAGGCTTTTGCACTGCCCTCTGTCTTCCTGGGACAGCGTCTCAATGTCCCTGTGGGCTACTCACTCAGCCCTTCAACCTTGAGTCTGAGATCACCACCCAGTAACATCTGTCTTTAGTATCTTAGTGTAGACCCCCCTTCCTAATACGCTCTCTACAGTTAATCTATTTTTTATTTTAAAATAATTTTTAAGACTTTATTTATTCATTTTAGAGAGGAGAGGAAAGAGAGAGAGAAGGGGGGACGAGCAGGAAGCATCAACTCCCATATGTGCCTTGACCAGGCAAGCCCAGGGTTTTAAACCAGTGACCTCAGCATTCCAGGTCGACGCTTTAACCACTGCACCATCACAGGTCAGGCCTCAGTCTAATTTTATTTACCCTCATCTCCCTCCCTAAGATGAAAACTCCATGGAGGAAGTAGCTATGTCTGCTTTCTTCACTAATTTAATTCTGTAGCGTGAGAACTCAGTGAATAGCTGCTGAGTAACTAGGCGAACTACCAGGACATTGCAGCCTGTGGTGCTTACAATCCTGCATCATCCAACCACAGTCAAGTTAAGGTCTCTGTGTCCAGTTTTCTTGTAAGGAAAATGGGGATAATATCTCAGATTTTTTTTTTTTGGTATTTTTCTGAAGTTGGAAACGGGGAGGCAGTCAGACAGACTCCCGCATGCACCCAACCGGGATCCACCCGGCATGCCCACCAGGGGGCGATGCTCTGCCCATCTGGGGTGTCGCTCTGTTGCAACCAGAGCCATTCTAGCGCCTGAGGCAGAGGCCACAGAGCCATCCTCAGCACCCGGCCCAACTTTGCTCCAATGGAGCCTTGGCTGCGGGAGAGGAAGATAGAGACAGAGAGGAAGGAGACGGGGAGGGGTGGAGAAGCAGATGGGCACTTCTCCTGTGTGCCCTGGAATCAAACCCAGGACTCCCGCATGTCAGGCCAGCGCTCTACCACTGAGCAAACTGGCCAGGGCTAATATCTCAGATTTATTGGAAGACTTAAACTGGTTAATTCATGTCAATCCCTCAGAAGTAGTGACAACCTTCCTTAGCATGGGACCCTAAAGCAAAAATTGTTCTTAACAAGCAGTCATGTTCCTGAAGCAGTCATGTTCCTGACAGAGCCCGTGGTTCCCCATTTCCCCACAACATTTTCATACAAAACATCCCTTCACCAGGACCCACCTGGCCTTTGGCAAAGCCCTCGAAGCCATCATAGACGGCAAACATCTTGTGTCCCTCTGAGATGCCACACCGCACCGCCGAGCGCACGGCTGCATTCATCCCGGCAGCTGGCGCACCCACGTTGATTACAGCCACGTTGCAGCCACTCTGCAAGACAGGGGTATGTGTGGCACCTGTCACAGGTGTATCACCATGCCATGCACACCCGGGAGGTGGCCCTGCCCACCACCAGGTGCCAGAAGTGCATGGCCAAGTGCAGGCAGGCTGTGGCATGGTCTGGGGCAAGAAGGTGGCTGGGGAAGAGGGTCAGTGGGAGCATCAGGTCACCTCTGGGCGCCGACATGCAGCATCGCCACCCACCTTTGGGATCTGGGAGTCTGGCTTCTTGATGGCAAGTTGCTTGTAGGTGTTGAGGTTTCCCTCAAAGCTCCTAGGAGAAAATGACGCTGTAGGACCAAATTTAGAATGTATATGGCACAGGAGGGAGTTCACAGGAAGGCTGAGCACAGAGAACAATGGTGTCAGCAGCAGACGGTCTGCAATTACTGCTGTGTCCCGCAAGGGCAGGGACCCTAACATTGCCCCATGTCCTGACTTCCCTCACGGGGATACAAGTATGTAGGACACACAGGATGTGATTGAGCTAAGGGACAAAGGCATCCAGGACCTCTCAGGTTCCTTTGCCAACACGCTAGCCATTTGTCACTTCCTGTCTCATTATAGTCTCCTGATTGCCCTACCCAAAATAAACAAAGGTATGAACCATTCCCCTTGACTAGTCATTCAGGCCCTCAACCTGCAGAAACAGTGCCTGCCTGTCGTCTTTGTGCTGACTTCTCACAGTGAGACGGAACAAGCACAACCTCGCAGGGCCCTCTGAACGGACAACCTCGCAGGGCCCTCTGAACGGACAACCTCACAGGGCCCTCTGAATGGACAACCTCGCCGGGTCCTCTGAAGAGCTAGGCCGACGAGCACATGTGTCCTTATCAGAGACTCCTTCAGAATAGTCACCTTCCCCGGAGCTGCACAGCATCCTTGAACCTCCTCTCCTCCATCGCCTTTTGGACATCCTGAGTCTTTAAAGAGATGGCAGGAGGAAGAAAGCAGGGTCAGGAGTCAGCGCCACCTCATGCCCAGCTTGGTGCCCCCCCCCCGTCCCCCTCATATCATGACCTTGCAGGTTGGCAGCCTGGGGCCAGCAGTCCACACTGGACTGCAGCCAGCCTGTCACCACCTGGCTATGAGGGAGACACTGGGACCACTGGCTCAGGCCACTTCATAGAAAAGGATGAGGTGGCCCTGTTGGCCACGCTGGGGCAGCAGGTCCTGAGATCTTAGGGAGTTTGCTCAACAAAAGCAGAACCAGAAAGAAATGTATACAGAAGGACCTCCCACCTTGGGAGCCAGGGGACCCAGATGGGGTCTTGGCAGGCAGAGAGGAGAGGCTTGAAGAAAATGTGCCCAACTGGGACCTGACCTCGGCCCCTTCAGCCTGAGGATCTCAGGCAAGTTATTCAGTTTCCCCATCCGAACAATAAGAACACTCCCTACCGCTAGTGTCACCTGTGCTTATAAAACACTCCAAACTCTTAGGAAAAACACATGGCAAACAGCAGGTATCAATGAAGGGCCCACGGTGGCGTTTGTGAGCCATCAGCTGACTTGCCACACTGTATGGTCATTTGGAGGACAAGCCAGGTTGTTCCTACATATTTGCCTCTGAAGGAACAGACACTAGACATAAGAAATAGGCTCAAAACAGACTACTGCACATAGTTCAACATCTGGACTCTCGTAAGCCTGTCACCTCACTCTCTCACAGGCATATATACAAACACACACATATGCACACATATGCACACACATACAGGCACACACACTTAGACAAAAAAGCACATACAAAGTGAACTGAGGAATGGAATAGAGGCAGAGGTGGGGTCACAGGGAGCAGAGGGACAGCTGTCAGAGAGAACGGGGATGAGGGGATGGGATCAGAGAAGGTGACAGAATTAGTGAAATTATATATACATAACACAGAGATACAGATAACAGGACAGCAAATCCCAGTGGGAAGGGGGGAGGGAGTTGGAGGGAGGGGGCCAAGGGGGGTATAATGGGGAACACGGAGTTGGAGGCTGATGGTATAATATTCAGCAGGATACTTGAATCCATGTAAACACAATAAATTAAAATTAATAAAAAAATTTTTAAAAAGCACAAACATTTGGGCACATGCACACAGACACACATGCAAACACATGCAGACACATATACACTTACACAAAAACACACACAGATACACACCACATGCACATAGGCTTAATTCTCTCCCAAAGACTTTGGAAGTGATGTGTCTAAGGTCACCTCCCGAAAGCCCCATGACTTAATTACTTAATCACTTCTCTGTATATGTTATAAATGCATGTACTCCAGAGCCACTGGAAAAGACGACAAGAGGACGATAGTCATGAACAGACTTTGAGAAATAAAAGATGAACAATTTGTAATGCGCTCACTGCCCCCCCCCCCCCCGGGCACTAAGCAGGTAAATTATAACTCGGGCCTGAAGGAGGCGGGTACGTGTCAGAATGTCATCTGAATTAGCCAGGCCAGTGTCACATCACAGACTGGAACATCCCTGGGGACAGGATGGAAGGAATGGCTACAATTTGAGAGGCCAAGGATGTCTTGTGCAGCCCACCCCACAGATTCCTTGCAGCACTTTTCCTGCATTTCATCTTCAATCTTTGATAGAAACCCTCATGGATCCTCCCGCACAGTTCCTCCTGACAGTATAGTCTACCCTAAAAATGAGTACCATATAACGCACAGAATTGAGAAAGGGAGCCAGCCCAGGCCATACAGATATGCTGCCATGCCCACAGTGCAGCTCCCCATGACCTGATTAAGGTCATTTAACTCCCTGTGTGGCTTGTCAGCGACAGGGGCCACAAGTGCCTGCTGGTGCCTCCCCCGCCACACCTGGCCCCACTCACCATCTGTACGCACTCCATCAGGGGCAGGCGCACGGCCTGGTTCCCGCTCAACGACACCACACAGGCCGGGGTCTCTGGCGTGGCCTGCAGAAGGGCCACGACAGCCTCCACCCCCATGCGGCTGGCCTGGGAATGACATTCACGGGGGTCAGACACGGCCCTCCAGCCGCCCAAGGCAGCGCTCTCTCCAGAGAACCCCTCAGTACCCCCAGGCCGATGCATCTATGGCCCCTGTACCCTGCTGTTCAGACAGCCCCACTGTGTCCTAAACACATCCATCCTTAACTTCCCTGTTTTCTGTAAATGATTCCCAATTAGATACCAAAGTCCATCCTGCTTAACCTATGCAATTCCAACAAAGAGATTTAGTCTCCACTAAGAACTGTCTAGGACAGTGGTAGTCAACCTGGTCCCTACCGCCCCCTAGTGGGCATCCCAGCTTTCATGGTGGGCGGTAGCGGAGCAACCAAAGTATAAATAAAAAGATAGATTTAACTATAGTAAGTTATTTTATAAAGATTTATTCTGCCAAACTTAGCAAAAATCTGACATAAAGTACTTGGTAAGTAATTATTATTATTATTTGCTGTAACTTGGCTTTATCAATTTTATAAAGTAAAGTTACTTCCCTACTTTATAAATCACCATTACTATGGAACTGGTGGGCAGTTAGAAAATTTTACTACTAACAGAGATACAAAAGTGGGCGGTAGGTATAAAAAGGTTGACTACCCTGCTCTAGGAGGTCAGAGGAGGGGAGCGGGGTGCAGGGAGGGGCTCTGGTGTGATGAGCAGTGAAGACTAACAACCCGGGATCTGGACTCTGGGCTCTGCTGCCCCTGGAGCTGTCTCTAAAAATCTGCGTGTGAATCTTCAACATTCTGAGTTCCACCCTAGAGTCCTCATTATCCTCAACTGTCCATGTGGGGTGGGGTCTCCGAGCACCTGGGTGACTGGGGGCCTGGAAATCATTCTAGTCTGAGTCTCCCAGTGACAGCAAAAGCCAGAGCATCTTGGAGACGGGTCACCCCATACTGCAGGAAGATGCTTTTGCCAGACTGCGCTAATGAACCAGAAGTGCGCCTTTCCTTGTGTATTTGCCAGACAGTGTACATACTCACTTACCAAAATCCTGTCAAAGGCTGACGGCGTTCCACCTCTCTGTACGTGTCCAAGTATGGTCACTCGCGTGTCATATCCTAGCTGGGAAACCACCAGCTGCAGGAAATATCTCCATCAGGGGACACAGAGCATGTGCAGGCATATCAGCGCCCACTAGGGGGCAGGGGTGGAGCTGAGAAACAGTTTTCTACTCTTCAGCTCGACATAGGAAATGTTCTAATTCCTAAATCATGGTTCTTGAAAGAATGCTTAGTTTAATGGCTAGCTGAAAAATTTTAAATAAAGATTTTATTATCAAGTAGAATTTTCATTTCTCCTACTTCGCAAAATGAACATAACATGATTTTTAAAAGTTTCTATAGCTCATGTCAAAAGCATAATTCTTTATTTAAAAAAGTAAACAATCCCTGAATTACCCTGTATTTGAATAGCACAGCATTTGACAAGCACAGCACGGTAAGTCAAGGTGTCTCCTCAGGCCAGGAACCCCATGAGCACAGCTGGGTGGCCAGGACAGGCCACATACCTGTTGGACCTCATTCATTTCTTTATAAAAATAATGGAGTTGGGCTTTGTCAACATCATGGTCCTTCTTGCTCTTATAATAGTCCATGGTTCAATCTCGACTTTGGTTAAATGGGAAAGCAAACTCTTTGCTCTGACTTTAGAGAGTATTTGTGATACAGTGGGTAGTTAGACAGGCAGGAGCAGAGTAGGAGCCAGGGACCAGGAACAGATGGTCACCAGGGCAGAAAGCCCTGGGTGTCTATCAGTGGACAACTGTAGGTGAGACCCGGCCCCCAGGGTAACCTTTCCTCCTCTAGGGTATTGCTGGTTATGTGGTCTGACCCCCTGAACTTTCATAGTGCTGGTCATGTGCTAGAGGCCCTTAGAGGAGGAACAGGGGCCCGAAGGAAAACCTCATATGACTTCCTTACAAGCCTTTGCACAACCATTTTCTTCAGCATTAAGCCCTCAGGACAATGATCTGTATCAGATTATCTTAGGAACAAAGCCTTGGGTTTGTTGACCACAGAGACAGAGTTGGTCAAACTGGAAATAACATCTAGGCCTCTGTTGTGTTTCAGCTCCAGGCCCAGAAAAGCAGCAAGGTCAGGCAGGTGACACCATGGCTGATATGAGGACCAGCTGCTATGAATAATGACCCCTTGCTCTGGTACTGACCTATCAGTGAACACCAGGTGATGAATATTCTATTGAGATCCTGCCTTGAGACCTCCAAATAGAAGCTCTTCAGACAAAGCACTCAACGTGTACATGCTTTCTCTCTCGAGCATGCCTGTGGCTTTCCCCAGAGTTCTCTTTCTCTCCTTTTCTCCCTTTCTCTCCTTCTTTCTCTCTGGAGCACACACCAAAGAGCCTTACCCCCTCTTCTTCTCCCAAGTGTGTTTTCTTTGCCTTTCCGTCTCCTTCTTTTGCTTCTGTAACTTGTTTCCTGTGTCCCTACAGCCCAGCCAGCTCACTTCTACCTCTGTGACTTTCTATATAATATTTTGGTTTTTGAGTCTTGAGTATTTGAGTCTTGGCTCTAAGTTCTTTCTTAGCCAAAATTCAAGGACTGAGGTCTAACATCTGGTGTCATTTGCCGTTAATACTTGTAAATATCAGCTGATATCTTTCACAGCTACCTCTCACTATTTTAAGATTTAGGTGCACAGCCGGTATCAGAATAAAGAAGGCAAAACAGAGAAACCAACTCATAAACCCAAGTTAATAACAACCTTTCCCTGAAGGGCAGCTTCAACCAGAGCCTGTCTATCTGTTATTTGTCTCCCTGGTGTGTATGGAATGTGCTAAGTTGCCTCCATAACTCGGAAGCCCAGCCCATCCCATCACAGGCCTGACAAGCTAGTACCTGCGGCCAAACCCTGCAGCAATAGGACTGCAGGATCAGTCCCTCTGCAGGTGGGAATGGGCGTGACTCACGTCCAACAGGAGGCTTTCTTTGTAAGAACATGCTCAGCTGATGCTCCCGGAATAAGCAGACAGGGCTCACAGCCGGGGGCTGACCCTCCTAACAGGGCAGCTGGTGTCCAGAGCTGGACCTTCCATCCCCACCTTTCTCCATTTCCTCCTATCCGTTGGGGAGCTCTGGCCCCTTGGGGACATTCCCAAGAGTAACATGAGTGACAATGGCTCTCCAGAAGCTGGGAATTGCATGATTCTCCTGGCACTGAAGTTCTGAGTCATTACAAAAATATTTTACTATCAGTAAGAACAAAAAAATGTCTTCAGAATAATAACGCAATGTGCCAAAACCACCCCCGCCAGTCATGTGACCATCTCCCGTTCCCAGGCTGGTACGGAGGGGAGGTGGCAAGCTGGACACACTCACCTCCTTGATTTGTTCTGAGGTAATAGGTTTATTTTGGGTATCGACTGCTCCTTCAGCCACAATGATGATATTCAGCCTTTTCTTCCGGGCTCGGTTCTAAGGAAACAGAATATGAAAATTCTCTAATGCCACAACTGAACTGGCCTCTTGCCAGGTAGAAACCATCACCTAATTCCACAAGCACTATTTACTAAGGACACAGGGAGAAGGTGAAGGGTTTCTAGGTGAGCAGGTGCAGCAGGGTGGGCCTCGCAATCTGGTGACGTCACCCCAGCTGTCGGCCCTTGGCAGGCCCGTGTTGGGAGGCTATGCTGGTTGACCTTTGCCTGGAGCACCAGACATCAGTGCACTCCCAGGTGCACCAGCCAGTCTCCACTGCAAACCAGACTTCTCTCCTCTGGAAGCCAGACTTCCAACCACCTCTCAGAAACCCTGCCCCAACCCAGGAATTTTCAGCCATTGATATCAGATGGACTGATAAGGCCTCAGGCTCAAGAAGGAGGCAGGAGGACACAGGAGAGAAAGTAGAGGAACTCCGAGCCCAGCTGGGCCAGGAGCCAGTCCTCACAGGCTTAGGGCAGTCATGCAAGGGTGCCCTGCAGTCACTCTCCACGAGTCTGTCCTCTATAAAGTCCCCCAGTCAAGACTCTCCAGGAGGATGTGTGAGCTAAGTGCGGTGGGAGGCCCTGAGTGGGCAGCGCTGGAGCGGCCCCTCCCAGGAACCCAGAGGATGTCACCCAAAGTAGACTGTTCTCACAGGCTGCTCATCCCACAACTGAGGTCACGAATACATATACCATCCAGAAAGGTATTTAGGAAAATCCTCCCAGTGTTACATCAACAATCAATAAAAATGAACTACAGATAAAATCATATCAAGTGTTTTCACACACAGGTGAATTTAAACCATCGGTCCTCACTCTGCTAGCACTCCAGGGGCCAACATGTTCTCACTCATGTCCTGGCTGACAGCGTAGCTGATAAATTCTGGAATCCAGAGGGTGTACAGACAAGACCACACAGTTATAGAAGTAATGGACAAACCTAGAATCTGTTCCTAAAACCCAGTGATGCCTCAGCCCTGCAGCCTTAGGACTGACTTCTGACCAACCGCGTGCACACCTCCTGACAGGGACGGTGGGTTTACATGCCTCCGAGGGCTGCCATCAGACCTTGGCCTGTGATGGTGTCACAGTCACAGGCCAGCAACTGTCAGGGAAGAGGACAGCTGACAGACAGGCAAAGCCCTCTGGACACAGTGGAACAGACTCGTGGAGAATGTCCTATCTATACACAAAGTCCTGTACGATGTAATGAAGCAGATGCTGCCAGCGGCACACAGAAGTACCCATCTAGAAGCAGTGCACCCTCAGCTCATGCACCGTGCCGTGTAGCTCCCTGCACCAGCTGGGTGCTGGAGTATGCTGCCACGTGCCCAGGTCAGACCGAGAAACAATGAACTCCTTTATCACCTCTGTGCTAGTGTGCGCACTTCAGACATTCCCTGGAATCGCTGGTCTGCTTCTAGCTAAGAGCTCTAACCTCAGACAGGGACCTGGCTCTTCCAAGCAAAGGTGCAGTTTAGCTAATGGGTTCTTTCTTTTCCTTATTTTATCTTTTAAATTTTTTCACTGATTTGAGAGAGAGGAAGGGAGGCGGTAAGGGAGAGAGAGAGCGTCAGCTCACTGTTCCACTTAACTGTTCCATTTAGTTGTGCACTCATGGATTGCTTCTTGTACATGCCCTGACACTTCCCTGCACAGGGCTTTAGGTCAGCAAGACTGACTTAGTACTTTGCTTGAATTCCCATCTTCGAGTCTGTTACTATGAAGGTGATGGCAATGTCTTACTGCATGTGTCCTTGCTGGGGGCAGTGCTCATGTGTCTGCTGTGTAATTAGCCTATGCCACAGGCTCATATTCTTCACCTGTAGACAGCTGATAGAAGGTTACAGAAATCAAGCAGGCCCAGGGACCCCCTTCCCCGCAGTGGGGTTTCTGTCCTGGTAGTTGTTACTTTCAGTGAGACCTCACACGTCTTAGTGGGAAATCTGCCTTACACATATAATCCACAGTGTGAAACACAACCATGCCACAAACTACAGACAGCAGGGAAAACCTGCCTCAAAGTAATTCACCCCCTGATGCCAAGCCCAGCGCAGTGGGGACACAGCTCAGAGAGCCATCGTAACATGCATTGGTGTTGCAGGAAATTCAGATTAGAGTCAGAAGACAAGTCTGCTCATACCGTTATGTGGAGGTAAAATAGGAGACAGATTTTTTCCCTGATGCTGATTTCTTTCAATAGCGTGATCTCACAATACCTCCTCCATGTAAAACTAACAGGTGCTGCTGTTTCTCTTTCACCTCACTCCTTGCAGCACTGGGAAGCAGCCCTCCTATGTGAACAGCCAATATATGCAGGTCCTATGCACCCAGCTTAAATTCACTTTAGAATCCAACAGTTTCCAACTATCTAACACTCTGTCCAAATTAAAAACCCTAAAGGCGCTCCCAGGCCTGGCCGGTGCAGGGCACGCAGGACGGCGGGCAGCGGAGGGAAGCAGAGAGCCAGTTACCTCTGTCAGCTTGATGCACATGGTCTCCTGCCAGCCTTTTTCAGGAGGAGATTCTGGAAGGAACACCCAGTCCGCCCCACAGGCCAAGGCGCTCACCAGGGCGAGGTACCTTTGTGGAAACAGCAAAGATCTGGTTAGGCTGCCGCCGGGCACCCAGAGCTCAGGAACGACCCTGGGCACACAGAATGCCGAGCCTGCATGGGAGCCACTGCCCCCACCCCCGTGAACCCCACCCTGAGCACTAGCACTGGGGTGCAGGGCTCTCCAGGGGCCATGTGAGGGTCCTCTCCACCTGAGTCATGTCTGCACACACGTACCCGCAGTGTCTGCCCATAACCTCAAGAACGAAGGTCCTCTGGTGGCTGGAAAAAGAGACAAAGGAAATGCCCACTTAACACCGCTGGGAAGAGCATGGGACACAGAGACCAGTCCTGTCGTAGCCACGTCAGACAGAAAGCTGCACCACAATTATGGCAGGTGCCCAGGCTTCCAAAAAAAGGACCAATTTTCTACAGACCAATTTTCTACAGAAGCAAACACTATTGCAAGAGCATTTCTAACTTTTAAGAGAAAGTTAGATGTAACTGCATGTAGCTCAGCAGTGAGCGCCTGCGCCAGCTCCACATCGCACAGCTCCGCCCACACTGGGGAGGCCGCAGGTCAGCGGTGCCGCGGTGGGGGTGGGGGTATGCTTCCCATGTCTCATACCACTGTGGCTCATTCACACACACGTTTACTTCCTGCTAGTCCTGCAGGAGAACTCTGACAGGACTTTAGAAAGCGATGACTTTTGTCTTCTAAATTCTCTCCAATGAACACATTTTTGTTCTATAATGGAGGTGGGGTAAGGGAGTCATTTCATAAAACTGAAACTAAACAGTGGACCTGAGAACAACTGTCTTGCACCATTCCTTATACTCAAGTGACAGAAGTTACACCAGAACACCCTCTCTGGAACCTTCCAGAACGAGCACTAGCATCTATGCTGCAGCGCACTGGGTGCCCCATGCCGCCTGCCTGCCCACCAGTTCCTCCCCGTCTACCTCTGGGCCGTCGTCATGATGGCATCAACGACTTCGATGATGCGGTGCAAAGCCGAGTCAGTGCCGATGGTCATGTCTGTCCCGCAGAAGTCGTTGTCGATGGAGCCCACCATCCCCACGACATTGAGGTACACGTGCTTCTTCACTTCCTCCTCCAGGATCTTGCCTGCGTGGGACACAGCCACAGTCGCCCTCACTGGGGCCAGCCCGTGGGTCCCACGGGCACAGGAGGGGGAGACAGGATGGCCGTGGGAACAGAAACCCACAACTCCGAACGCGTTTACTCGAAACTCTCCACAACCTATTACTCTACACTCACGGAAATAAGTGCCAGACAACGAGGGAGGTGATGACAGAACAGGGGCTATCATGGACAAGAGCTTGGCACTGGAGAAACCAAAGAGGAAGGCTCTGTACCCTGTAATCAGTGGGTAAAATACGACCTCTGTCTGGTAATGGCTGGGAAGAATACTGTGGCTCTTACTAAGGAAATATCACAATCACAGAATTAAGTACTTCTTAATATTATATAACCACCATATTGATTTCTTAGAGGCCCTATGAGGGGCTCGTCAGTTTGTAGTGTCTACTTAGCACTCTCAGGAAGCCGATGGAGTGAGTAGATCTGCCTAAACCAAATCAGGATGGTTTAGGTCAAGGTTTGGGGGCAGCTCATGCAGGGACTCGCAGCTATTCCTCTTCTGTGTCACTACCCAGCCTCTGTCAGAATAGAGTACCGTTGACAAAAGGTGCTGGGAGGCCCCTGATGTTGGCATCTGATGGCCACTCGCAAGTCTATACCTTTCATGAAGTGGCTGTTAGTTCCAGCAATAGGACTCCTCTGGACATATTTTACATTAAATTGCAATTGTGTAACAACAGTTTTACCATAGTACAGTGAAATAAATATTATTGTTATTGATATTACTTGAGGTCCAATTAAGTCCTGAGGTGGTGACTGTAAGATCTGACACCACAGATACCTCTGCAACAGACAGGCAGAGCAGTTGAGGCTGAAGCTCTGTGCAGGAAAGAAAAGATGGAGGAGGAGAACAGACACCCGAGAGCAACGCAGCGTGTCCGGAACGCACCCGTCTGGGCCAGCTCCTCCAGCAGCCCGTTCCACTCCTCCCGGAAGATGTTGGCGCCGGTGAGACTTCCGTCCCCACCAATCACACACAGGTTGGTGATGCCCCGCTGCACCAGGTTGTGAGCGGCCTTCAAGCGGCCTTCCCGGGTACGGAAGGCTTTGCACCGGGCACTGCCAATAATGGTCCCTCCCTGAAAAAAGAAATGAAATCCCACTTATCTGTCTCCTGAAAACTGGGCAAAATGCTGGAAAGATTGACACAATTGAGTGCTGATGTAAACACAGGACTTTCCAAAGTTAGATTTCCCTCTGTTTAATCTCTTGAATCTGCCTACTGTGAAAGTTTGCAGTTTTCCCATTTTTGGCTTCATCCTGGAATTCAATGGAGAGAGACACTGGCTTCATGCCCACGGGAAGCCAAGTAGGGGAGGGAAACAGGGACCAATGCCAGCCGTCAGCTTAACGTGCAGAGAAGAGCACCAGGTGATGACGGCCACCCCGGAGGCCGGGCAGCATGGGCCGCAGGTCCCCGCGCTCCCAGAGCCTGAGACAGGCCCAGCACTGCCACCAGCCTGAGTCAGAAAAGCGCCACGCCCAGTGGCCCCAGGCAACAAGGCTCTCCTCCTGTCACTCAGAGCTCACCATATATGCAGGCAAAGTAAGAACCTGTGAACCAAAGAGGTTTATTTTTCAACTACATCTCCCCAACCTCAAGCCTTTTTTAAAGGCCAAATCTTAAAAACACTTAAGTTGGATCATCCCAACTTCCAGAGAGATAAGTCATGATCTTCCTTACTTAATGCTTCAGAAATAAATTAGAATTCCAAACTAGAAAAATGCAAGGTTTCCCTATATACGTCAGGGATGCACTTATAGAACTGGAATTTCCATGCAGTCCTTCAAATGCACGCTCACTTCACAGAGTTCACTTGTCAACAGTGATCCTCTGTTAATAACAGTCAGTGTGACAGAGGTGACGCTATGACTTGGTACAACACAGGTGAGCCTGGGTGGCAGGTGCAGGGCACAGAGCTAAGGTAAGCTGTTTTTCTGGACTTTGATTAGACCAAGAGCAACTAGTGGGTCAGATGATTTATAAGAACAGGAAGTTAAGTCCAAAGCCCATAAACTGTGAGGAGATAATATGGCCAGGGACTCAGGCACGAAATCAGGATTGACTAAGATGCAGAGAAGCAGACAGCAGGTGCATACACAACACAACCACACTTTATCTCCTGTCTTCTGCATAATTACAATAGCAGAAAGAAAATGCTCTTTGTACACAGTGTGCTGTCTGAAAATCAGACAATTCTGTTCTGATTTTTTTGCAACTATTACTCTACTTAAGTATTGATAGGTGTCAAACTTCTCTTCACTCTCTTTCCAGGTAAAAAACATTTAAGGTCTAGGTGCAGACTAACTTATCTGTGACGAGTATTAAAATGTACACCTTGCTATATACACCCTCACCCCCATTACTAAGATACAATTGACATAAACATTGTGTCAACTTAAGGTGCACATATGATGCGTTGATAAGTGCTATATTGTAAAATGATTACCACAGTAAGATTAGTTTGCATCTGTCAAATTGCATAATTACCTTTCTTTTTTGTGGTGATAACTTTTAAATTTTAGTCTCTTAGCAACTTTCAAGTATATAATACAGCATTGTTAACATTTTTAAGGCATGTGACATGATGACTAACATATGTATACACTGTGAAATAATTACCACAATCTGATAAATTAACACATCCACCACCTTGCACAATTACCTTTTGTGTGTGTGCTGTGAGAACACTTAAGATCTGTTCCCTTAACAAATTGAAGTATACAATACAGTATTAGCTATAGCCACCATGCTGTAAATGAGATCCCAGAATGTTCTCATAACTGAAAGTTTGGACCCTTGAGCCATCATCTGCCCATCTCCCGTCCCTGACAAACACCAATTTAGTCTTTGCTTCTATGAGTTTAGTATTTTAGATCCCAAATGTAAGTAAGATGAGACAGTATTTGCCCTTCTCTGTCTTAATTATTTAACTCAATGTCCTCAAGATCCATCCATATTGTCCCATCCTTCTTTTTTATGGCTAAATAATATTCCACTTATTTTCCCATAATTTTTTCATCCACTCATTCACTGCAATAGCATCTTCACAGGGACTGAACCCATTTGGTTCTTTCTATTAAAAAGGACTCAGCAGGAGTCACAGATTAATCCAAATCCTACAAAAGATATGACCACAGGAGCATTTCATCATGTCCATTCTCTCCACGTGATCTCTCTATTTCTCAACTGTCTGGAGCCTTTGTTAAGCTGTATAGTGTTCTGGAAATTTATTAGGAATAGTAAAATATAAATATAAAATATCCAGGCAGATGTCTTTTTAAATTCAAAGTAAGCAGTTGTTTCTTTGCCTAACATGATGATGACCTCATCCTTGGGCACACCGAGGACACCCACGCCATCTGGAGCAGGCCAGGAGAGGGCACTGTATGCCCTCTAACTCCACCACTACTCTCAGGCTGTGGTACCCTGATGCCAAGCAACTCCAGAAAACCCAACAGGCACAGATATGTGCCAGTAAACACTCACCACTAATGAATCAAAGCTGCCTTAAAATTCATCTGGTATAAAAAAACCCAAATCTGCTACAAGTACCCAAGGAATGCTAGCATAACTTTTTATTGCAAGGATAATCCCTCCATTTGCATGATGTAAAGAGTTTTTACAAAATTGAATTAAATGACACATTAAGAATGTTCTCTTTTGCCCTGGCTGGTTGGCTCAGTGGTAGAGCATTGGCCCTACATGTGGAAGTCCCAGGTTCGATTCCCGGTCAGGGCATACAGGAGAAGTGCCCATCTGCTTCTCCACCCTTTCCCCTCTCCTTCCTCACTATCTCTCTCTTCCTCTCCTGCAGCCAAAGCTCCACTGAAGCAAAGTTGGCCTGGGCGCTGAGGATGGCTCCATGGCCTCCACCTCAGGTGCTAAAATGGCTCCAGCCCCAATGAAGCAATGCCCCAGATGGGCAGAGCATCGCCCCCTGGTGGGCATCCCGGGTGGATCCCGGTCAAGCGCATGCAGGAGTCTGCCTCCTCGCTTCTAACTTTAGAAAAATACCAAAAAAATACAAAAAAAAAAAAAAAAGAATGTTTTTTTCCCCATCCAATAGGTAAAAATAAGGCCAGACAGAACACTAATCTGCCTGACTTCTGAATGGAGCAAAAGGTTGAAGGTTTCAAGCTAAGAGAGTTACTTGCATAGAGAAACGATACATTGAAGTCAGCACGTACCACTTGCAGGATGCTGGAGACGCTCTCCCAGTTGGCTTCCATGATGTTGTTGCCACCATCCACCAAGCCCTGGTAGCCCTGGGGGAGAGAATCAAACCCTTTTAAACTGCATGAATTTTGTTGTGGTACTGATTGATCCCACACTACATGATATGTAAACACAAGTGACAATGAAGCTAAGCGTCTAGGAGCCCAGTGGTTTGCAGATGCATTCCACACAAGTGACACGTACAGCAGTCACTGATGGGGAAGCCCCCTGAGTTTAATCTCCAAGAGTGGGCATGTCAACCCTGACTCGTGCAGGGCACTGTGGGGAGTACGAGGGTGCCTGTTGCCGAATGCTGCCAGAGAGATTGAAAAGGGACATACCCTAAAGTCGTTTGTCATTTAACAAACGTGCACAGTGTCAATCTCATGGAACACAGGAGAATATTCCTGTCAGGGCCTTCATTTTCCCAGGCAACTTCACGCTGCTTTTGACATATATAAAAATATTATTCATAAGCACAGCTGAACAGTACCCTAATTATTCAGTTTCCTTCCTTTCGATTAGTGACATCTTACTACACCAGGAGGACACTGTGAGTACATTAGGATACAAGTACACACTTCTGCTTGGAACCCCAAAATAATCACCTTGAAATTCTAAATACATCTTTCTCTTACCCACAGAATATACAAAATCGAGAAATATAGAAATGTTCCTTTGCATTTTATCTAAGTGTCTCGTTTTCTAGGGCATTTACCCTTAAATAAAAAGGAGACCTTGCCCTGGCCGGTGGGCTCAGTGGTAGAGTGACAGCCCGGTGTATGGATGTCCCGGGTTCGATTCCCAGTCAGGGCACACAGGAGAAGCAACAATCTGCTTCTCCACCCCTCCCACTTCCCTTCTCTCTCTCTTTCTCTCTCTCCCTTTCTCTCTCCCTCCCCTCCTGCAGCCAAGGCTTAATTAGAGTAAGTGGCCCCAGGATGGCTCTGTGGCCTCTGTCTCAGGTGCTAAAATGGTTCAGGTTGCAGTTGAGGAAGGGCCCCAGGGGGCAGAGCACTGCCCCCTAGTGGGCCTGCCAGGTGGATCCCAGTCAGGGCGCATGCAGGAGTCTGCCTCTGCCTCCTCTCCTCTCACTAAAATAATAAAATAAGGCCCTGGCCGGTTGGCTCAGCGGTAGAGCGTCGGCCTAGCGTGCGGAGGACCAGGGTTCGATTCCCGGCCAGGGCACATAGGAGAAGCGCCCATTTGCTTCTCCACCCCTCCGCCGCGCTTTCCTCTCTGTCTCTCTCTTCCCCTCCCGCAGCCAAGGCTCCATTGGAGCAAAGATGGCCCGGGCGCTGGGGATGGCTCTGTGGCCTCTGCCTCAGGCGCTAGAGTGGCTCTGGTCGCAATATGGCGACGCCCAGGATGGGCAGAGCATCGCCCCCTGGTGGGCAGAGCGTCGCCCCATGGTGGGCGTGCCGGGTGGATCCCGGTCGGGCGCATGCGGGAGTCTGTCTGACTGTCTCTCCCTGTTTCCAGCTTCAGAAAAATGAAAAAAAAAAAAAAATAATAATAATAATAATAAAATAAAATAAATAAAATAAAAATTTTTTTAAAAAGGAGGCCTTAACCATTTAGTATATAGCCGTATCATAATAGATTATTATTGTGAATTCATGTCCCTTACCTAGTGCAGGCCATGAGGAAAGGAATAAGGAATAAAGATTTTTAATAATGAAATGCCCATTGAGTATGGAGGCTTGTGCATAAATTAATTAATAGTGCAGGTATCTTGATGGTTAATTAATTTATATACTTGGAAATGTAAATTTCTATTAATAATATAATGAATATATTATATAATATTATATATTAGTATATTATATTTATATAATACTATATATTAAACACTAGATTAGATATATGCACATATATCTGTATTTATATTTATGTTATATAGTATAAAATTGTATAATTATATTTAATTATGCACATATGATATAGAATTATAATGTATGATAGTGTATCTCATAACTGAATTATGATATATTATTAGATAATATATTGTAGTTTCTATAAAATACACATATATGTACATGTGTGCACAGTCTGGTATTATATACACACACATCATATATGTGACAGGAAAGGGAAGCCAGCATGAAATGACAGGAGCTGAGAGCAAGTTTGCCTTAGAGCAGCAGGGGTCTCTGCAGGTCGTGGCCGTGGGGGCCCTGGCCCGGCCCCTCGGTCTCCCTGCCATCCTCTGTCCCCAGAACAGGCTGGTTCAGGTGGCCCACATCCTGCCCACAGTCTACATGAGGAAGCCACAGAGTTTATTCCAAACACACCTTGGTCCAAATTGAAGGATCCTCTCTAGCTCTTTGCTCCCACCTCCCTTGTCGTGGAAGCCTTACAGTGTGCACAGTTTTAGCCTGTCCATTTAAAGTATGGAGCCCAGTGCAGCTGTCATTGTGGACAGTGGGGTGATAAGCAAGGTAGTGACTGGATCCAGGCTTCCTCTGAGAGGGGAGCAATTATCAGAGCTGCTATTAATGCCACGTCCTGGTATGTAAACAAGCTCAGGTCAGAGCTGCACCGGGCATAAATTATCCTATGCTCCAGGACCAAATGCAAAACCAAGCTCCCTTCTCCTTCTAAGTGATTCCCAGGGATCTTATTTCAACAGATATACATATAGATAGGTAGTAATAGATGGTTAATAGAGGATGGATGGATGGATAGATGATGGACAGATAGCTGAATGACAGAGAAATAGACTGATAATGGGTGAATAAATAATGAACAGATGATAGATGATGAATAAATATACAATCAGTGAGATAGAAAATTGAGAGAAGGAGAGAGAGCGAGTGAGAGAGAATATCTAGTCTTAGAGTTGCCACTTGAACTGTCCCTGCCGTCCCACACTCCCAGGTCCGTTAAGGGTGCCCATCACTGCAGGCACAGTGCAGCGGGCCAGTTTTCAGACAGGAGGCCATTAGGAACAGAATACAATCAGGGCCCATGCTGACTTTCTGGCCTCTTTGCTATGAAGTTTGGGAGGCAAAGACATGTACATGAGCAAGCCTGTGGCTTGGGTCCAAGTTTCAGATGCTCAACCCTTGTGCTGAAACAGGCCCTCCAGAGAGGGAGAGAAAACATTAGCATTAATTAGGCTAGAATAGCGGGCATCACCCAAGACCACTCTGGAGCAGGAGGAAAAACCAACTAACAGCACTAACCACAGGCTTTGACAGAAAAGAGTGAAAACCTCCCTGCCCATGCTGACAGCCACTGCAGTAATTTCTGTGTTCGCTCATCAGGTAACTAGACAGATAAGGGAAAGGAACCACATGGCTCCAGTATCGCCTATGGGATGACACAGAGGTGGCTGATGGATCCTGAGACTGTGCAGGCGGATGGAATCAACTTCCAGGTTATTTCTGCAAGATGTGCCCTGCCTCCCCCATTAGATGCCACATAGGATCTGACACGTGGAAAGAATTCCTAACCTTTATTACTCCTCAGAATTGAAACACTGATTTAATAAAAACATTTATAAATCCTTTCTATTTCCAGCATTAGAAAAGGGAAAAGAGTTTCAAACCATAACACATATTTTGAAAAATAAAATGTTCTCGAGACATACTTGATTATTTTGTGTGGCACAGGCACATTAAAGCACCGGTAAAGCAAGCAATTAAGAATAAAAAGGATGATTTCATGATGACTGCATTCACAGCGCCCTCTTCCCTGCACACTCGGGCCAGGTTATATAGGAAATGACTCATTCTTCACTGAACTCATGTCACATTTGAAAAATAGCGACCAACCACAGTTTTGGGCCGTCTCTTCTGAGAAAGATGTTACTAAATTAGGAAGACTGATTTTACACAAATGTAGCATTATTTATAAATTCGGGTAAGCTTCATCTCACGAAGCTTCCTTGAACAGCTGAGTAGTTATTCCAATTCTGCTGGAGCCCAAAACACTTTCTAAAATTCTCCCATGGAATTTGCCTTCAGAGTCAGTTCTATGACTCACATAAGAGAAAAACAAACCATACAAATTTTAAAGCCATGCGTAGTTTTTGAGCTAAAGTAACACTACCTTTCTTGTTGTCCAAGTATGTATCAAATCCATTTTTTATATGGAGTCATTTGATCACATTGTGTTCATTTTAAACTGTGTTTTCAGACATCTGCTAAATCCATTCTGAAAAGAGTAAGAGCTAGTCTATGGGTGGGTGGTGTTCTCTTATAAGAGATGTCTTTTTTTTTTTTTTTTAATTAAAGACCCAGAGGAAAACCGCAGCCTTGTGCTACATATGGTACAGGAGGCTTTTCTTTAGGACGCTTCTGTTCCAGGCAGCCACATGTCTTGTCAACTCTGCAGTGGTTTTTTTAAATTGGATTTCCTGTGTTCTTCAGGCAACAACTCTGTTTAAGTGGCAAACACTCCAACCACCTAAAGAGAACACACCTCACAAGTATTTTCTATTCTAGATTTTGTTGTCACCAGCATTCAGAGACCACTCCAGGGGTTTTGCTGCTTCAGAGTAATTTATTGTTGTTGTTGTTTCTTACAGGGTTTAGATTTTCCCGGTTCAGTCCTTCATAAATTGCAGCAGTTCACTTACAGAACCTGAGAGCAAGCATGTGGAAAGGTCAGCTCTAAACCACTCTCAAATGTCATTCAGTACATGCCTCTGTGCAAATCTAAGTGTGCATGAAAATGAGGCAAGCAAAGCTCTCTCCGTCAATGGTTTCCAAAGTTTAGGAATTATGAGTTTGCTTTGCCCATAGGAAACTCATGCAGGATTCAGATCATGCCATTTCCTCTCCCCTCTCCCCCAGAGCCTGCTGAATCCCACCAGGTTCTAAAGGTGCCAACACTCTGGTCTAGGCAACTAAGTCACCTGTGCTCACAGATTTCATAACTTCAGGGAAAACACCTGTACAGACTTTGGATTTGTCCTTGGTGAGGTCTGTCAACTCCAAAATTCTACAACAGGTGATATGTGCTACACTATCTTCTCAATCCTGTGCTTGGGACCCCAACCTTCTCAATCCTATGCAGTGACAGGTCATTGCACAGCCCTGGTCCATGTTCTTGTGAAAAGTCAGTAAAAACCAATGTGACTTATTTATCCTGCTAGCATTCTTTTTTTTTTTTTCCTTTTTTTTTTTTCATTTTTCTGAAGCTGGAAACAGGGAGAGACAGTCAGACAGACTCCCGCATGCGCCCAACCGGGATCCACCCGGCATGCCCACCAGGGGCGACGTTCTGCCCCCCAGGGGGCGATGCTCTGCCCATCCTGGGCGTCGCCATGTTGCGACCAGAGCCACTCTAGCACCTGAGGCAGAGGCCACAGAGCCATCCCCAGCGCTCGGGCCATCTTTGCTCCAATGGAGCCTTGGCTGCGGGAGGGGAAGAGAGAGACAGAGAGGAAAGAGCGGCAGAGGGGTGGAGAAGCAAATGGGCGCTTCTCCTGTGTGCCCTGGCCGGGAATTGAACCCGGGTCCTCCGCACGCTAGGCCAACGCTCTACTGCTGAGCCAACCGGCCAGGGCCCTGCTGGCATTCTTGAAGCTAAAAAGCCACAGCAGGACAAAGCGAGTCCCCAACCTTTATGGCAGACAGCCTGTCACCAAACAGTAAATTACTTAACCCCATGGTGATGGTGATAGTGTGTGTGTGTGTGTGTGTGTGTGCGCGCGCGCGCACGGTGGGGGCGACAAAGGCTGGGGAGGGAGATGATCACTTCTGCAATTTGAACAATAACATGTTGACAGTCACTACATTTAGTCTGAAGTCAGGAGCACTGTATTATGTTGATGGTGTGAGGACCAAGTCACATCCCACAGGAAGCACCCAGCTGGGAGCTCAGCACTATCATTATTGGTCATTGTGTTCCAGGTGTGTACCAGCTGATGTTCCCATGGAAACAGAGGGACATAGCAGGGACCTAGGGAAATCTGCCTTTCATGAACTAACTTAAGAAACTCAACCAATTTTGTGATGCACGTGCGCAGCGGGGGAGGGGCCGAGCGGGTGGAGTTCAGTATAAACATCTACTCTCAGCTGCACAGGGAGACACTGAGCCGTACACTGGAGCATCACTGTCTATTTCTGGACAGACATTTAGTGGTTAAATTGCTCTGCCTTTAAGGGAGTTAAAATGCAGAAACAGCTATGTGTAAAACCTCCAGGAGAAGAGAAGTGCAATTCTGGTCACCTCGCTTGGCTTTCAGGGAACTGTTGTGGCGAGGTGGAGGTGGTGACAAGGGAGGTGAGAGAAAGATGGCAAAACCAGACAAGCCCCTGAACATCAACACTGACATCCTAACCATTCTCAGTCCCTTCAGGGACCACTGGCATCCATCAGAGCCCACACGGTCCAAGACACAGGTGGACCCCAGCTCTCCAACGCCCACAGGGAGAAGTGACATGTATCACCCTGTGCTGCCCTCCTTGGAAAAGGCAGAGGTTTTCTTGTTGCTGTCTTTTTAGTCTGGACATAGTAAAACATTTCTCACTTTAAAAACTGACCGCAGGTGGCTCCTCATCTCTGAGAAAGAAGATAGTGAGGCCCATGGCAAAGAGACAATTTCTGTTAGGAAGGGGAAAATGATACCAAACTATTAACTGACAATTAAAGCTTATTTATTAGTGCGTTGAATCAGGTCATGACGCTCAGGGTCCCAGCCCAGTGCAGCTTGGATCCAGTGGGGTCATTTAAGTTCAGAAGGAAGGAAGGGAGGGAGCAGAGGTGAGGAGGGGAGGGCAGAAAGGAAACCAGCGGCAAGCCCCAGTGAGAGGGAAGCCTAGGAAAGCCCTCGCTGGATCCGGGCGAGGGGAGGCCCTGGATGCGTGGGGCAATCAGCCCGTGCAAACCAGGCTATCAGCTCCTGAGGCTGCTCTTATTCTCTAACAATAGGAAGTCCTGATTCTTCGAGGATGTGTAGAATGTCTTATTTTTAACACCAACAAGAACAGCTGCTGAGAGCCATGGGCATTGTTCCTGGCCTTCCTTCAGCGCTACGGCAGAAGAGCTGACACCGATGCTGCCCCTGAGCAGCGCCCAACTGTTAAGAGGTATTTCACAGACAAAAGGCTTCTCCATGAGTCATATTTAAAGAGCTGTAATAATAATGATTTTTTAAGTCTGCAGAAAAACCTTTAGCTATGGGATCTGAATCCATGTATTACACAAAATTACAACCCGCCGACTGTTCCTGCAGCCAAGACAGCGCTGGCAGGTAACTTGCGGGCTCTCCCACCTGTGTCTGTCTGACCCACCTAAACCCAGGGCAGGCCACCCCCAGTGCAGACTTTTGCAAAACGTGATGTGCTTGCCCTCACCGTCTCCAAGAAGCTAAAGGCATTCACTTGTATGTTTCTAAGGGGAAAAATCCTAGCCTGAAAGGAAGACAACAAATCAACAACTGGCTCAGTAAGTGGAAAGAACAAGTTCACGCTCCCCACCCCGCCCGCCCCAGAGAGCGCCCAAGGGCTCAGCAGGCAGCACACGCAGCCTGCCCCAGATTCACGGCTCACCCAGCCAGACAGAACAAGTCTGGCATCCGTCCTCCAGCAGAAACACCAGTGTTTTCCAGTCGGTACACTCCCCACACATTGTCGGCTCAGGAAAAAAAACTCCCAAACTCTTTCATTTCAATAATTAATCCTGACCTGTTTCACTGTTTTGGTGTGTGGGTCACCTTGAAAACATGAGGCAGACTTAGAAACTAGACTATAAATGGACAAACATGCTGGATTAGTTACTAACTGATGCTTTAAAAAATTAAAGCCAAACATCAACACCTGAGCCCAAGTAAGTCTTGGGGCAGCAGCCCCAAGGAGGAAGAGTAGGCTCACCAGGGGCCCCTGCCTGAGTCTGGACCCCTTCCTGACGGTCACTGCTCTGGTGAGGGAGGTGGCCCTGGCTCCTCACGGGCAGAGGCAGGGTGCTCTCAGCAACCTGCACTACACAGGACACCCCCACACACCCTGCCATCGTCCCCAGCCAATGCCAATATCGCTATGGTGTGTGGTGCAGATGGGAACTCTGTCTGTCAGAGCAGGACCCCAACAGCAGGACATGTGGACACACCTGCAGTTCTGATAAGGACTTTAGAAAAGTAAATTAAGTTGAGAGCCCTCGTACCCCCAATCTGTGCCTGGAGAAAACCAGCGGAGTCAAAGGCACGCTCATCACACCCCCACCCAGCACTCTCAGCCCCCTCGCCCAGCTTGTGCTCAAGCTTTCCAAGTACAGGAAGGGCTAACACGATTTTCAATGGACAGATGAGGAAATAGGGCCAGAAAGGTTAACTTATTTATCCCCCATCACTGGGACGTGTACGTGGGTTCCTAAAGACTTCCCTACACTCGTGGGGTGGGAGCTGTGCCAAGGCTGGGCATGCTGGGTCCTAAGCATCACGGCCCTAAGCTCATATGAGCTGGCACTGTCCAGAGCGGGAGCCACCTCCTCTCATTCCAGGGTCTGTCACCCAGGGTGGGCAGAAAGGTTTGCATGCAGCACCACTGAAGTTTGTTCCTCAGATTACTTAGAAAAAAACTGGCAGATTTTAGACAGTTTTGGTTTTCAGAAGAACAAGTACGGGGTCATTATTTTTGTCATGGAGAGATGACAACCACCCAAACAATTTCAATTCAATGCGATAATAATGATCTCCAGGGTGAAGTCGTAAGGGTTTGGGGGGGCGGGGGGAGCCCCAAGTAGAGCGAACACTGAAACTCCTTACTATTCACTAGTAGTTCTCATTTTTTGAGGGTAAGGGGAGGGGCATTAAGAGAAGCATTGCATCATCTCTAGATAGGCGATTTCAGTTCCAATGCCTCTTTCTGCAAGAGGTTCCCTTTTCCCTCCATATCTAAGAATGTCAAAGGCCTGGTCACTACGCATGCCAAGTCACACACAAGCTGCAGCCAGCGGGATGCCCTGAGACGCCTCCAGCAAAGGTGCCAATTAGCAATAAATCTGTTAGCATGAAAAATTTTTTTTTAATTTATTATTATTATTTTTACAGAGCAGAGAGAGAGTCAGAGACAGATAGACAGGGACAGACAGACAGCAATGGAGAGATGAGAAGCATCAATCATTAGTTTTTCGTTGCACATTGAGACACCTTAGTTTTTGTTCATTGATTGCTTTCTCATATGTGCCTTAACCGCGGGCCTTCAGCAGACTGAGTAACCCCTTGCTCGAGCCAGTGACCTTGGATCCAAGCTGGTGAGCTTTTGCTCAAACAGATGAGCCCTCGCTCAAACTGGTGACCTTGGGGTCTCGAACCTGGGTCCTCGGCATCGCAGTTCAACGCTCTATGCACTGCGCCACCGCCTGGTCAGGCTGTTAGCATGAAAATTATAATCATCCTAACACTGTTCCACACAAGAATTCTCTGTGGCATCCTCCTCGTGGAATAACTAGAAATTTCCTGTATTTCCCTAAGGGAGATACCATCCACTCAGACTCAGGACTTCTCATTGCCCACCCACTGGACAGGCAAGAACGGGGCTCACCCTCCTTCAGAAAGGACTTGAAGAATGCGGCCCCCACAAGTCATATGAGGAAGACTCCTTTACCTACGAGGGAAGTGAGCCCTGGAGCTCGCCTTTCCAGTTTAAGAATAGTGACCTGTTTTTCTATGTCAAGACACCTCCAAAGGAGCTCAAAGGTTCGGAGACATAGACACACCTGGACGCTTTTCATCTTAATTCCTTCTTTTTGTAATGCGTGAGTCTGGTAGGTATAGGTCAGAATACATCTAAATATCCTTAGAACACAGACAACCACGGGACAGAGTGCCAATGAAGAAAACAAAAACAGGTTTCCGGTCAAGATGGCAGAGCAGGTAGATGCTGTGCTTGCCTCCTCCCACAACCACATCAAAATTACAACTAAATTATAGACAAATCGTCACCGGGAACCACCAGAAATCTAGTGAACAGAAGTCCTATAACTAAGGACATAAAGAAGCCACATCGAGACTGGTCGGAGGAGTGGAGACACGGAACAGGCTGGTCCCACACTCACATGTGGCAATTAAGAATTGGGAGGGATATATCAACAGTGGGGGTCCCCACTGAGGACTGAAGGGTCTCAAGGCCACATCAGGCCCCCAGGCCAGGGCCCAAGTGCAGGGAAGAGAGGTCGACATAACTTCCGCTGTGAAAACCAGTGGAGGTTGTGGCTGAGTGAGACGGAGGGCAGCTCAAGTCCCAAATGTTTCTCTTAAAGGGCCAGGGCTCAGATTCACTCATTCACAAACTCTTTGCTCTGAGCTCCAGCGCAAGGCAGCAGCTCAAAGAATGCCAGGGACACAGAGAGAAACTGAACTGATAAGCTTCAGGACATGGGCTAGAGGAGCAGGGGCTAGGGCATTTCTCTCCAAGGATGGAAGTGCTGGCAGGGACCATTGCCCCTTTGTTGAGCCCTCCTCCCATTCAGCTTGCAGGCACAGGTGGGCACAAAATCAGAGCTCTTCATTAACTTGGTTAACACCATTAGCCCCCCTGGTGACACTATGAGACCCTGCCCCACCCAACCTGTGCACTCATCAGAACCACTCTCAGTGGCTTTTCCACATAAGCAGCCTTACTGGGCTCACAGCGTGGGCTTTCCTAAAATCTCTCAAACCTCCACAAATCCCAGCCAAGCAGTGGCTGTTCTAGGTGTTCCCTGTACCTCTTGCTAAGAGCCCCAAAAGCCCAGGATAAGAGAAAACTGGTTCCAATTTTCACTGTAACTCTCATCAGGTGACCCCTAGCCTGGCATAAACTGTGGCCAGGAACGAAGCTTCATGCCAACAACAGTGTTGGCATGGAACAGAGCTTCAGCTAAAAGGCCAGAGCCTGGCACAAGTGGTGGCAGGCTTCAGCTCATATATAGGGTCCACCAAAGAGTCCCAATTCCAGCACTACTGGAAGCGGATTTTGTTAACTGCATAGCCTCTCCTAAGCACCTCCAAGCCAACACAAGCGACAACCAACTACAAATCACTTTGTAGTTCCTACCAGTCGGCCCCAAGCCACTTGGTAGCCAGCTTCAGAGCATATCAGGGCACCATCCAATCAGCTCCACAAATGACACACACAAAGGGTGAATTTGGCTTGCAAGAAGAGCCAGGATAAGTGACTCCCACTCTGTGGGGCCAGGCCATGTACAATAGCTTGTGCACTGTAGTCAGAGGTAGCCTTCATAGCCTGTTTGCCTAAAAATCAGTCACACATGCTGATATGCAGATAGCAGCCAAGGCTCAAATGCAACAGCAGAGCACACACAACCCACACAAGGGACACCCCTGAAGCACACAGCTCAGATGATCAAAGAAACAGGACATCTACTAAATAAGTCACTCTGTTAAGAATGGGAGATGTAGAAGCTCTACCTAATACAAAGAAACAAACATTAGAAGACAAAGAAACATGTTCCAAGTAAAAGAACAGTACACAACTCCAGAAAAAAACTAAATGATATGAAAGCAAGCAGTCTACCTGATACAGAGTCTAACATGGTTATAAGAATATTAAATGAGCCTGACCTGTGGTGGCGCAGTGGATAAAGCATCGACCTGGAAATGCTGAGGTTGCCGGTTTGAAATCCTGGGCTTGCCTGGTCAAGGCACATATGGGAGTTGATGCTTCCTGCAACCTCCCTCCATTCTCTCTCCTCTCTCTCTCCCCCCCTCTCTCCTTTCTAAAACGAATAAATAAAAAAATATATAAGGCCCTGGCTGGTTGGCTCAGTGGTGGAGCATCGGCCTGGCGTGCAGAGGTCCTGGATTTGATTCCCGGCCAGGGCACACAGGAGAGGTGCCCATCTGCCTCTCCACCCCTCCCCCTCTCCTTCCTCTCTGTCTCTCTCTTCCCCTCCTGCAGCGAGGCTCCATTGGAGCAGGGATGGCCCAGGCACTGGGGATGGCTCCTTAGCCTATGCCCCAGGTGTTAGAGTGGCTCTGGTCACGGCAGAGCGACGCCCCAGAGGGGTAGAGCATCGCCCCCTGGTGGGCAGAGCGTAGCCCCCTAGTGGGCATGCCGGGTGGATCCCGGTCGGGCGCATGCGGGAGTCTGTCTGACTGTCTCTCCCCGTTTCCAGCTTCAGAAAAAAAAAAAAAAAAAAAAAAGAATATTAAATGAACTTAGTGTGGTAGAATAGATAAACTCAGTGAGAATTTACACATAATCATAGAAGCCATAAAAAAAGTCAGAAATGAGTAATACAATAACTGAAATGAAGAATACATTACAGGGAATCAACAGCAGATTAGGTAAAGCAGAAAATCAAATCAATGATCTGGTAGAGAAGCAAAAAACACCCAACCAGAACAACAAAGAGAAAAAAAAAATTTAATGAGAAAAGTTTAAGGAAATTATGGGGACAGCATCAAACAGAAAACTATAATACATTGAAGAACAAAACTGAAGAAGATACAAATAAATGGAAGCATATACCATGTTCATGGATAGGAAGAATCAAGATTGTTAATATGTCCGTATTACGCAAAGCAATCCACAGTTCCAATGAAATCTCAATGGCATTTTTCACAAAACTAGAACAAATACTCCTAAAATTTATATGAAACAATAAAAGACCCTGAATTGCCAAAGCAATCTTGAAAAAGAAGAACAAAGTTGGAGATATTACACTACCTGAAATCAAACTATACAAGGCTATAGTCATCAAAACAACACAGTAAATACTGGCATAAAAACAGAAATATAACTTAAAGGAACAGAATTGAGAGCCCAGAAATAAACCCACACCTATATGGTCAATTAATCTATGACAAAGAAGGCAACACTATGCAATGGAACACAGACAGTCTCTTTCATAAATAGGGCTAGGAGCCTGAGCTGTGGTGGAGCAGTGCATCAAGCATTGACATAGAATGCTGAGGCTGCCATTTCAAAACCCGGGGCTTGCCCAGTCAAGGCACACACAAGAAGCAACTACTATGAGTTGATGCTTCTGGCTCCTCCCCCCACCTTTCTCTATCTGCTCTCTTTAAAACCAATAAATAAAACCTTAAAAATAAATAAATGAATATAAATAAATAGTGTTGGGAAAAACTGGACAGATACATGCAAAAAATGAAATAGACCATTCTCTTACACCATGTAAACAATAAACTCAAAATGTATTAAAGACTTAAATGTGAAATAAAAAACATAAAACTCCTAGATAAAAATAAAGGCAGTAAATTCTTTGACATTACTCTTAGCAATATTTTTTTGGATATGTCTCCTCAGGCAAGGGAAACCAAACAAACAAACAAACAAATGAGACTAAAATATTTTTGCAAAGCAAAGAAAACCATCAACAAATGAAAAGACAATATAGTAAATGGGAGAAGATATTCACCAATGATACATTTCAATGGGGCTAGTATACAAAATACAAAGAAACTCATGCAACTTAACACACAAAACACAAACAATTCAATTAAAAAATGGAAAGAAGACCTGAATAGATATTTTTCCAAAGAGGACAAAGACATGGCCAACAGACATGAAAAGATGCTCAACATCACTAATAATCAGGAAAATGCAAATCAGAACCACAATGAGATACCATTTCAAATCTGTCAGAATGGTGCTCGGTGATAAATCAACAGGTGTAGATGAGGATGGAAAGGCAAGGAAACCCTGTGCCTTGTTGGAAAAGTCAGTTGGTGCAGTCACTACAGACAACAGTGTGGAGGTGTCTCAGAAAGTTAAATATGGAACTACCAAATGACCCAGCAGTTTCACTCTCGTTATTAAAGAAAAAACCTAAACTACTAACCCCAAAAGACATACACATCCCTATCCTCATTTCATCATTGTTTACAATAGCCAATATATGGAAGCCATTGAAGTGTCTACTGATAGACAAATGGATAAAAAGATGCAGACAAGGAAGATAAAAGGTGATGGAAGGAGACTTGACTGGGGGTGATGAACACACAATATAATATATGGATGATCTATTATAGAATTGTACATCTGAAGCCTATATAATTGTATTAATCAATGTCACCCCAATAAATTCAATTAAAAAATAAAAATAAATTAAAAAGATGCAGTTCATATATACAATGGAATATTACTCAGCCATAAAAAAATGAAATCTTGCCATGTGTGACATGGATGGACCCAGAGGGTATTATGCTAAGCGAAATAGTTCAGACAGAGAAAGACGAATAGCATATGATTTCACTTATATGTGGAATCTAAAAAATAAAATAAATGAACAAACAAAACAGAAACAAATTCACAGATACATAGAACATTTTGAAGGTTGAAGATAGGAGGGGGCTGGAGAATAGGTGAAAAAGATGAAGGGATTCAGATCTACAAACTGCTAGTTATAAAACGGTCATGGGAATGTACAGTACGGCACAAGAAATATAGTCAATAATATTGTAATATGTATCATGTTAGTTTGTAATAGATTTATCAGGGTGGTCACTTTCAGGTTTTATAAATGTCTAAGCACCATGCAGTAGTGATGAACAGTGACACAGAGAAAGTGAACTGTCCATGAAGACGAGTCAGTTCCTTTAACTATGAAATAACGGAAATGACTTCCTTCCCTTCCCTCCACACACCGCAAAGTCATCATGAATTCCAAGTGTGTCTCAGTAGTGAGGAACCTTCAGCTCAGTATGGCTGCAGCATCACCTGGGAGGGTCCCAAAAACTGAAGGAGCCAGCAGCCAGCGAAATCAAAGGTTTCCGGGGAACATGCAGAATACCACAAGCCTAAGTAAATTCATCTTCAGTGAAACTAAAAACATTTTGCTAATTATAACGGAACCTGATCTGAGGGTACTCCAACCCCAGAGATTTTAGAAACCACGTTCACGTGTTAGGGATTGCCATCAGGCCAGGTGCGGGTCTTCTCTCAAGCTCAAAGGCAGAATGCAATCCCCTCTCCTCCCCAAAATAAACTAGAAAGGCAAAGAAAGCTGTGTACATGCATGCCAACTCTTCAGCTGAACAGTCATCTGAGCACAGACTCAAACGTGAAAGGGAGGAGAGATGTGAAAGTGGTGAGCGTGGCCCTGCGTCTAATGTGCTCATTCCACATCAGTGAACAGAGGACAGCGGCTGCTGGGCCAGGCCCAGGGAGGACATCCACAAGGGCAATTTGACCCTGAATACATCCAAATAGAAAATGACAGAATAATAGTCTGGGACTATTTTGATTGGACCCATTATTTTAACACTGTCCAAATCAGATGAATATAAGCCTAAACCCACAGAATCACAATTTAAAAAAGCAAACCAAAGCACCAGAGAAACATCTTTGCAGCAAACAATAAAAATATGGTTATTCCAACCAATGAGCAAAGACCATGAACAACCACATCACCAAGGGAGAAAACAACTAGTCAACAGCCCCAGAACCCACACCAGCTCTGGTGACTTGACAAGGGTCGCCCACACAGTTCCGGTGGACTTGGTGTCACTTTTGGGTGCAGCATGAGGGTGCAGAAGGGGCATCGAAACCCATTATAAGGGCCATGTCTTCTAAATCAGTCAAGGCCTTGGTATCACAATAATAATAAAAAGCATAGAAGATCCTCACGTATTAATAAGGATCTTGTTGTGTTATGATATAGTTGACAAATGGGCAGTGACCTAAATAGCCCAGTGGTGTGGCAATGGCATGACCGAATAAATGGTTACGTAAATGTTGAGACATCAACGCAACAGAATGTCCCATAGATATTTAAAGCAATAGGTGTGGCATGTATGTAGCATGTAGAAAATCATCATAATGGAAAGGTAGGTAGAAAACTTACTATACAAAATACATTTGCTGTGATTTTAATAATGTACATATTTCTTTCCAGTCTTTCATGTATATAATACTGGAAGAAATCAGCATAAGATATGAATGGTGATCTTGAAGGTATTAAGTTATTTAAAAATATATTTTCTTCTTTCCTTTCTATAAGCTTTATTATGTTCTATAAATTTAAAATCTAAATTATTTTTTTCCTAGCAGTTTTTGAAATAAATGATGTGGTCCAAATGATGTTGGTGCCTTCCCCCTCAAACACTACTCACTTCCAAACTGCCAGGACCTCGCGTGCAGAAGCTAAGGGTCATGGCTGCTGTGGGATTCCAGACTCCTCATTTTGAAGTAAACAGACAGACACTAGGAAAGTGGTCTGTGTTCTAACATTTGTTTGCTTTTTCCATTTATCTTAATATTTGTTTGAATTCAAACCATTTTAAGTGATTATATCACATCTACAAAGAATAAGAGCTACAAATTAACACAACCAGTTTGAGATCATTAATCCCACAAGACCGGCCGATAACAAAATGGCATATTTTGACTGTCTCTTCTTCCATTCCTCACTCCCTAACACAAATCTCACTGAGGGGCTTCTAGACCAGGGAGCACATCCTCCCAGGTAAGCTCTGGTGAGACCTGGGCTCCCCGGCTACCCCTTGAGCATGCTGCCACCACTGACCCTCGGTGGTTGTGGTCAGTAGGGCCCAACCCCCCGCAGGGTGAGCGCTCCAGGCGAGGGTGAGGCACAGATGACTATGGGTCAGAGAAAGCAGAATGTCACGCAACACTGACCTCATAGATGAAGTACACTTTGGCCCCCACGTAGATCCCCATACGCACGACGGCACGGACAGCAGCATTCATACCTGGAAAGGACAGGACAGCAGTTATAGAAGAGAGCAGGCGTGTAACTGGCCATGACCACAAGGAAACAGTGACCTCAGAAGACTCCTCAGATAAAAGATGGGCATGACACACGTATCCAGGATTGGCGTCAGCATTGAGAGAAAATGCGAAGCAGAGAGCCTGGCATTTGCAGGCTCGTCCACAGAGGAGTATCCTTGGGAAAGGGCCTGACACATGTTTATTTTAGAATAGCTCTGCTCACGGGCTCTGGACACGAGCTGCCTCTATACCCTACAGATCTGCAGGCAACTCCTTCCAGTTACAAACCAGCACAAAGGACAAGTGTTTATTTATAATTAAGTTAGCCAAATTCAAAGAAAATACAGTGGTCCCTCGTCTATCACGGGGTTAGACTCCAGAAGCCCCCGCGATAGGCGAAAATCCACGAAGTAGCAACCTTATATTTATTTTATTATTTATATATTTTTAAGGCTTTATAAACCCTCCCACACTCTTATAAGCCTTTTCAATTTTTAAGCTAGAAAAGCTTATTTTACCACAAAAATAATTAAAATAATAAATATATAAATATACCTATATTCCACAAAATCCCACAATATAATGAAAAATCTACAATACAAAATTAGATATATACAATTTAAAAATCCGCGATACAGTGAGACTGCAAAAAGTGAACCAATATAGGGCAAGGGAGGACTAAAGTATTAAAAAGGACCATCAGTCTGTGATTTGAAGTGAAAAATAGACAATTTCATCACCAGCTATCAGCATTAGAAAAAATCATCAGAGGCCTTAAATACAAAACAAGTCATGCAATTTTATGAAAAGAAAAATTAAAACAATATATTATAAATAATATCTGATAAAGATAAATCTGAAACATTTCCCACACTTTCTCAAAGGACTTCAAGGAAATTAAAAGCAGCTTTGCGCGATGCACGTGATTCGTGCTCCACTCACTCCCTCCTGCTTCCAGATAAAGCCCCGCTCTGGTAGCCGTCGTGCATGGAACCACTGTCTAGAGCTCAGTGAACAGTCTAGATTTCACATCTGCCAAATCCTGGGTCATCACCTCCACTGACGAGTGAAGGCCAGGAGAGCAGTGACGAGAAATGAGAGATTCCTTTCCGAGGACGCAAACCTGCACCTCAGGAAGAGAAGGAAAACTTATCCCAGCCAGCCATGCAACTCCTGGACTCCCAGTGGTTCCAGTCCACCTCCTTCATGAGTTTAAATTTTGGAAACAAAAGTTATATATAATATAAAGGCATTGTGGCTCCAGAAGTACACTCAACAGACGCAGAGACATATTTATATGTCAAACCCACTCAGCAGACAGCTAAACATTTCCAAATTATACTGAGCCAGTTCTGATATGCTAGAATAAGACTGCTCCCTCTGAAAGGTGACAATGTTGAAAGGTTACTGTAATGCTGGGTGTCATGACCACGCAGATCACACTGAATTCAGGCAGACGGTAGAGGAACTGTGGAGACTGAACGTGTCGGGCCATGCCTGTTTGTTAGAGGGTCGCAAAGACAGGTGAGTGAAGAAACAAGAAAGGAAAAGGGCTGATAAAAAAAAGGAAAGCTTGCTTTTCACAGTAAGGGCAAGGGAGCAGGGAAAACTGCACCTCACAGTGGCAGGAGCGTGCTCTGGGAGAACTGGCGAGGACAAGCACCTACAGCCTTACATAGACCATACACACGTGGTGCTGCCACATGTCCACGCACCAAGAGGGCAAAGTGCTTGCAGCCCCTAAACCAGCGAGCAAGCCTAACACAGCTATTTACCCACATTCCACCCCTTTAGGGTTGCTTGCCTCACAATCTACATGACAGGTATCTTCCATGATGGTCCCTGTGCAAGGAGTGAGGTGCATTACATGAACTGAATTACAAAGCACAAGCTATGGGCAAAATGAGAGAGTGGTCAGTGGCACCAAGAGAGGCAAATCTTTCCCTTCTGGCAGAATACAGGCCAGAGTTTTGTCTGCAGACAGCACAGTAGCTGATACCAGAGGCCTCTGGCAGGCATACCAAACCTTATTGGCCTGCACACCAAGACCTGCTGGTTCTATGTGTAATAGAATGGGAGAACTCATTATTAGCCATAAAGAAATTACAAAGGCGCCCTTCATAATGCTGTCTGCCTGAGCATCCAAGGGATAATACACTTCTACCTTAGGTGGCCAGGTGCTGGTTGCCCAGGGAGTTAACTGAAGGTCCACCTCTAGCCCCTTTCCCCATGGTGCCAACAAGGCCACCCATTGTAGGTGGGGGGCTTGTACAGTCCAGGGCCATGTCCATTGAAGCCATTGACCTTTAAGGAGGGCTGTTGGGGCAGTCAGGAACACGATGCCCTGCCATCTAGAGCAGGGATCCCCAAACTTTTTACACAGAGGGCCAGTTCACCGTCCCTCAGACCGTTGGAGGGCCGCCACATACAGTGCTCCTCTCACTGACCACCAATGAAAGAGGAGCCCCTTCCAGAAGTATGGCGGGGGGCCGGATAAATGGCCTCAGGGGGCCTCATGCGGCCTGCGGGTCGTAGTTTGGGGATGCCTGGTCCAGAGCCTGACTTGTGTGTCCTTGGTGCATATCTGCAACTGAATGGGAGCAGCTTTCTGATGCAGGAGAGCCTCCACTGGAGCTAGGATTCCTGCCGAGGTCTCTTATTCAAAATCCTAAGTACCATCCACAAGCAGTGTGTCCATCCAGTAAGGGAACTGGTGCCCCTCTCCTGTCGCCGTCCCTGCTTTAAGAGTCCATTATAACCGCTCAATGATACCAGCAGCCTGGGGGTGGCAGGGAACATGGTACTTCCAGTCCACCCCCAGGTCTTGAGCCCATTTCTCTTGTTAGTTGGGGGGCAGCATGGGCAGCAGCCCTCACAGCTCTATGATTCCGTGCTGCCTCCAGCTCCCCCAAGTCTGCTACCATCTGTGTAACACATAGGGCCCCAGGAGAGTCCCTAGTCACCCAAAAGACCAGATAGGGTGCTGCAGAGGATAAGATCCCTCATCCCTGCTGTAAACACTTCCTCATCTGGTCCACAGGACCTTGGCTGGAAAGCAGCATTCTTCATACCTAGTTTTGGAAGGACCTTTACTAGCTCACTGTAGCACTGCCACTGACCATCGCCTCCGGCAAGTCTCCAGCATTCTGCCTGACTGTACAAATGGCGCTCATCACCCATTCTAATAGGGTATGGTTTCCTGGGTTGTCATGCAGTTCTGAAGATGCTGCCTCAAGGAGTATGTGGTAATGGCGGCAAAGTTCTCCATCTCTGTTCCGGAGAGCATGATGCCATCCACCCCTATGTCCACAACCATAGCAACCAGGCTTCCAGGGGCTTGGTAGGTTTCTGCCTGAATTGCGCCCTCAACTCCGTCAGCTCTGCCTAGGCATAAGCTGGACCACAGAGTGCTCCACTGCCTGAGGAGGGGGCTGTGCCTGCCCCTGAGGGACTCTTGGCTGCTGAGTTTTTGCCTTTTGGGTGACCATTGGCCGGGTTCTGAGTCTGGGGATGGCAGTTGCACTTGAGCCTCCCCCTCAGAAGAGGAGGAGTTGGAAACACCTGCTCCTGCCATCTCAGAGCCACTTTGCTGGCACAAATGCAGCTCCATCTTCCACACATGCTTCGGCTCCTGTGGCTGCCGGCTCTTGGCCTGAAGCTGAGACTCGAGCTCTTGAACCTACAGTTACTTCCTCCAACACCTGCTGCTTCCAACATTCAGCTTCCAGGGCAAACTGCAACTCATGAACCCATAACTCCTTCTACAGAGACCATTCCAGCTCCAGGTGCCACTGGTGCTCAGACTGCATCTCACAGTGCAGCTCTCGAACCTGGTCAGCCTCCCTTTCCAGTGCTCATTCCAGTTCATGCCATTGCTGGTTCTCAGCTGTAGCCTGACCTGTAGTTCTTGGACCTGCAGCTCTTTCTCCAGTGACTTTTCTGGCTCATGCTGTTGTTGCTGCTCAGTCTGTAGCTCACCCTGGAGGTCTTGACCTTGAGCAGCCTCTCGTACAGAGTTCTGTTTCTTTTTGCAGGACTGTAAAAAACACCCAGCCCACAGCCCCTGAAAGGACAGCCATGGGGAACCATATGATGGAGAACCACGTCCACTCCTCTACTCCACCTTTCAAGGGTGTCAGCAGTTCCATACCAATCTGATTCGAATCCTGCCCACTATACCAGATGTAATGCCAGGTGCCATGGCCATGCAGATTCACATTGAATTTGGGCAGATGGTTAGAGGAACTGCGGAGCTGGCAAACACCAGGCTATACCTGCTTACTGGAGGCTCTCAAATATAGGCGAGCAAATAAACAACAAAGGGAAAAGAGCTAATAAACAAAGGAAAGCCTGCTTTTGGCAGTGAAGGGAAAAGGAGCAGGTGAACTGCACCTCACAGTGGTGGGGGAGTGATTTGCGAGAATCACCACTCCACTCCGGGAAAGCACCCACAGTCTTACACAGACGCACACGTGAAGCTGGCACGCGCCCACGCAACAATCAGGCAAAGTGTTTGCAGCTGGTAAACCAGTGAACAAGCCTAACACAGCTGTGTTTCCCCACAATTACCATATTCATGTAGCTGTAAAAGCTTGGGGGGTACATATCTTAGAAACAAATTCATATTTACTATCTATCTAATAATATCTATATACATGTAAACATATTTATATTTGGTCATTTCATTACTTCATTTTCAAACCTAGTTTATTACACAAAGAATTTGACAACCTACTAATTGGTGATTGTCTCTCCAGAACCCTCAAGCTCAGTGCCTTAAGATGCAGTAAGTTATTTCAACCTCATTTTCTCCTCCTCCTGTTCTCTCTTGCTGCACAGCACAACTTTCTGCTCTGTTGCTCAGACTGGATATTATTAATGCCCTCGATAGCTCGTGCCCGTAAACTGACATTTTCTCCAAATTCTTCTGCCTTCCTCTAATGTTATCCTCACTATCGTCAGAATAATTAAAAAAGCTTTTCCTCTTTTGTTTGCTACTATACAAGCAATTTTAAGTACATTACTTTGGTTAAAAAAATTACAGATTCTGGAAAAGGTAAAAGATCAGTGGTTTCCAGGGAGCAGGCAGGAGGGAAGGACAGGCAGGCAGAGCAGAGGGTTTTCAGGGCAGTGAAGCTGCTGTGTGACACTGTAATGGCGGCTGTGTGTCATTACACATTTGTCCAAACGCACAGAATTTACAAGAGTGACCCTAATGTCAACTATGGCCCCTGGGTGATGATGTGTCAGTGTGGGTTCCTCAGCTGTAACAAATGTTTCATCTAGTGGATGCTGATGATGGGGGAGGCCTTTGTGGGGGAGGACAGGGGGTACCGGGATTCTCTGTATCCTCCCCTCAATCTTGCTGTGAACCTAAAACTGCTCTTAAAAATAAGGTCTTAAAACAACAATTACAGATCAGGTGGAAGATGCCCTTTTCCCCCACTTGGCCATCTGCTCCTTGGAAGACAGCTCATAGTAAACTACGTACGAGTTGTGTTGTCACTATGCCATCTGAACTTTCACTTTTTCTTTTGAGATGTTTTCTGTGTCAGCTTTGATATTCTCTCTAAAACACAAATGTGCCCATGCTCCTCCCCTGAGTCTCCAGAACTCAGATGCATAAAACCAGACTCCTCTGGGAGAGATCTCCTGCCATAGGGACTGTTCCTACCTGCTCAGCTCACCTGGATGCTTCTCCTTGAACCTCATGCTTCATCTATACTGCACGACCTGCAGCGCCCCAAGGACTGCCCCGGGGCCCAGCATCAGGGCTGCCAAAGTGTCCTCTCACACTCCAGGTCTGGCTCCTGCATCCCAGGGAGGTTTCCTGGCACTTGCCCGCCTGACTCCTGTTCCAGGAATGGGGAGTCGCCCTGCCCCGCCCCAGGCTCACACCTCCGTAGATTTCTGGCAACTGCAGCGCTGAGGCCCACATCCCTGCATTTGCAGGGTCAAGTCTGCATGAAGCCTCCTTGACCCTCGGACCTTAACACAAGCTCCTCCTGCCTGACAGGCTCCATGAATCTAGGTCTTGATTCTCTGGCCACTGTAACTGGTAAATTAATCACCAAATGCTGAACCACACCAATGCTTTGTCACTGGGAGATTCAAAAGGTTAATAGCCCATTTCCCACTTCCTGAAGCCCTTGTTCCCAAGGCTGGGAGTAGCGGGGTTCTTCATAAAGGCAGGATTAAAGAAAAGACAAATTAGGGGATTTTAGAAATGAATAAGAAATGGCAGGAGTACAAGTGTGACAAGGGGACATGGGGCAGAGGTGAGCCCAGAAGAACCCTGTGGAATAAAAGCCTGCCCTAACGCTGACCTCTGTCCCATGAGGTCCAAACAACCTTCACATCAGCCCCTTGGCCTCAGTCTCACCCTGCCCATAGTGAACCAGTGCTCACTGAGAAAATGGCCGGTCACCCCTCTACCTGCAGTGGTGCCCAGGTGGAGACTCCTGGGTCCAATGGCCTGTCACCCCTCTACCTGCAGTGGTCCCCAGGTGGAGACTCCTGGGTCCAATGGCCTGTCACCCCTCTACCTGCAGTGGTGCCCAGGTGGAGACTCCTGGGTCCGCAGGGGTCCCAGGCAGGGGAGGACCCTGAGAACTGCCTTTTCACTAAGCTCCCGGGAGGTGAGCCACATCCTAAGAACCAGCACACAGGCTTATTCACTTGCCAGTTCCTGTGATTTAGTAAAACCGGCCAGTCTCCTCCTCCCACCCCCAGCTGGGAGCTAGCAGCCTCCTGATTGGACCTGAGGGGCGTCTTCTGCTCATAGCAAAGCACGAATAACTGAGGTCAGTGCCCCAGCACCTGGGCTGATGCACACACAGCCCGCAGGGTCCGGAGTGCTCCTGGGCAGACAGGAAAGCTGGGCTCTGAGCTTATAAATTGATAGCCATGTGAGCAAAATTAATAAACAGTGCAGCTGGTATACAAACCTTGGTGTTCATTTTATTTTACCTTAAAATATGTCCTAATTCCCTTCAGGTCAATAGTTATGTGTTAGAATTATCAAAGAAACTTTAAGAAAAAAAATGCCCTCAGGACCCCCATTCCTGTGTTGTTGTTTAGGGTGGTATTGGGCAGATAAAATGTATTATGCTCACTTTGTAAAAGATAACGTTGCCCACGTGGAGGCCGTTGCCCAGGTGATATTAATGTGTGTTGAGGATCATTGCAGCCTGGGGCTTGGTTTTGGGATTAAGCCTTTCCCACCCTTTTTGATGTGGGGTGGTACAATCCAATCATGCCTCAGAGAAGTGACTGTATTAGAGACTTCCCTTTTTTGTATATTGGACTAGAGGTTGTGAAGCTACAATATAAAATGGGGGTAGACTACACGAGAACTAGGGACTCTTGGTTCCTGAGATTAGCATGAGAGAGCAGAGAAAGTAGAGCCAGCAGCAGAAGGAGGCCATGTGGAGTAGGCCAGGAGAAGCAGCCAAGATGGCGGAGTGCTGAGTGAGATGCCAGTTTGTGTAGAGTTTGTATCTGGGATAAGGAAGGAGATGGGGAACTGAGGAGAATAAGGCTGGTGAGCTAGAAACCTTTGATTCTAGGAAACTCGGATAAATCAGTAGCTTTGTGAGCACTGAATGTGACTGGGTTTTGGAGCCCAGTGTGTATTTTTACTTGCCCGCCAGGTGCAAGCTAGAATTAAAGACTATGGCCCATCAGTTTTTGGCTCCGCTGTTTCTTTACCAACTGTCCGAATCCAATGCGAACCTACATGGGCCAGGCGGCTACTGCGATAGTGGCTCTAGCCACTGGCTTTACAGGTGGGGCCAGCTGGGACTGAAACAGCAGCAAGGGCTGGGCCCTGCAGGAGGCTGCCTTCCAAGGAGGAAGGGGCCCTGAAGGACAACACCAAGGAACACAGAAAACGGCAGCTTTCACCCATGGCCTCTTCAACACATGACCAGAACCAGACATGGGTCCTCTGTACTGGGGTCTGAGTCTTCTGGGCGAGCAGGGCCAGCAGGTTTGGTTTCACTGTTTTGCAGAGTACTGCCGGTGGGGGTAAGGGGGGTCCACTGTCATCCACTCGGAATACAGGCAGTTTGGGGTCTTTCACTTCACACTCAAACAGCTGTTTTTAGTAATAGCTCAGGCCCTGGCCGGTTAGATCAGTGGTAGAGTGTCGGCCTGGTGTGTGGGAGTCCTGGGTTTGATTCCCGGCCAGGGCACACAGGAGAAGCACCCATCTGCTTCTCCACCCCTCCCCCTCTCCTTCCTCTCAGTCTCTCTCTTCCCCTCCCACAGCCGAGGCTCCACTGGAGCAAAGTTGGCCCGGGTGCTGAGGATGGCTCTGTGGCCTCTGCCTCAGGCATTAGAATGGCTCTGGTTGCAACAGAGCGACGCACCAGATGGGCAGAGCATTGCCCCCTGGTGGGCATGCTGGATGGATCCCGGTTGGGCGCATGTGGGAGTCTGACTGCCCCCCCATTTCCAACTTCAGAAAAATACAAAAAAAAAAAAAAAAGCTCAGAAACAGTCGGCCCGTTCATTTTGCTTTTTTGGTTTGGGCAGCCAAACCTTGGAGTTAAAACAACTTTCAGAATTCTTTCCATGGGACAATGTAATCCTGCTACCAAGTAAGAATCTTAATAATATTTGGAAAGTCTTCATCATGTGCACGAATTTAAACCCTAGTCCTCAGGAGATGTATAGTCCTGTGTTGGGAACCAAAAAGAAATAAACCTTGAAAAAAACGAAAAAGAAGCTAAAGGAGAAGTGTGTGGTAATTACTTGAGACACAATAGAAAGAGAAGATTGTTAAACTCTTTTTTTTTTTTTTTTTTTTTTTCATTTTTCTGAAGCTGGAAACAGGGAGAGACAGTCAGACAGACTCCCGCATGCGCCCAACCGGGATCCACCCGGCACGCCCACCAGGGGCGACGCTCTGCCCACCAGGGGGCGATGCTCTGCCCATCCTGGGCGTTGCCATGTTGCGACCAGAGCCACTCTAGCGCCTGAGGCAGAGGCCACAGAGCCATCCCCAGCGCCCGGGCCATCTTTGCTCCAATGGAGCCTTGGCTGCGGGAGGGGAAGAGAGAGACAGAGAGGAAGGCGCGGCGGAGGGCTGGAGAAGCAAATGGGCGCTTCTCCTGTGTGCCCTGGCCAGGAATCGAACCCGGGTCCTCCGCACGCTAGGCCGATGCTCTACCGCTGAGCCAACCGGCCAGGGCAAACTGTTTTCTTGATGTTACATATTAATTGCTCTTTGCTAAAGCATCATGCAGGTAAGCTAGTCACTGAGGGATTTCCTCCTTGCATTCTGAGACTGAGGTAGACTCCATGTTTCTGAAGATTCTGTTCTGGTGAAATTTAAATTGTGAGTAATTTGTAACAAACAATGAATATGTTGATTC
This sequence comes from Saccopteryx leptura, assembly GCF_036850995.1. Lineage (NCBI taxonomy): Eukaryota > Metazoa > Chordata > Mammalia > Chiroptera > Emballonuridae > Saccopteryx > Saccopteryx leptura. The sequence goes on along the minus strand of NC_089507.1, from coordinate 98,957,953 downwards.
TAATAAAATAGTTGGGATCCGTTCTTCCATTTCTTATGTTATCTGAAGAATATGATAAACCTCCTTATTGTGTCCTTTTTAGCCACTTCCTTGCATATTTCTCAGTATTTATAACCATTCCCTAACTAATTTTGATATTAAACTTCTTTTTGAAAAATAAAGTCAGGTTGCTCAGCCCTCTTATTGGTTTCTTCCTGAATTCATGTAGCTTTCATATTTGTACTAAAGCAAAGATGTGCAATGTGTCAGAAAACAAACTCAAAACACACCTTAACTTGTTCTTGCTACTAAAGTTCTCCACAAAGCTTCCCCTTTTAATAACTTATGAGTGGGCAGAAAAAACAAATGCTAAGAAATACTATGTAATGATGTTAGCTTTCTCATGAAAGTTATCAAGACCAGGAGCATCTTGGCCTCATGCACGATTAAAATCAATTGCGTCTTGTGTTCAGAGTTAGCAGAAAACTTAGATAAATCCCTAAGGGTTTTTTAGTCATTCATCCATCCATTCACTCGTCCATGCACCCAACACACAAGAAGCAAGGGCTGTCTTCTCTTGGCCAGGCACTGCTGCTGTGTCACTGAGAAATCAGGGGAAAGTCCTGGCCCTGGTGCGGCTCGTTCTGGCTGGTAAACAATAACATGATAAACAAACACATGACACGCGGGGTGGAAGGTGGTCAGGGGAAAAATAAGTGCAGGGTAGGGCCAGGGGACTGGAGCGTAGGGTGCAGAGAAGGGCTACAGCCATCTACCGGGGCTAGTGCTGGCCTCCGGGAGAAGCGCTCTTAGAGGAACAATCATAAAGGTCAGGGGTCTCCAAACTTTTTACACAGGGGGCCAGTTCACTGTCCCTCAGACCGTTGGAGGGCCGGACTATAAAAAAACTATGAACAAATCCCTATGCACACTGCACATATCTTATTTTAAAGTAAAAAAACAAAACGGGAACAAATACAATATTTAAAATAAAGAACAAGTAAATTTAAATCAACAAACTGACCAGTATTTCAATGGGAACTATGCTCCTCTCACTGACCACCAATGAAAGAGGTGCTCCTTCCGGAAGTGCGGCGAGGGCCAGATAATTGGCCTCAGGGGGCCGCATGTGGCCCACGGGTCATAGTTTGGGGACCCCTGATAAAGGTGATGGAGGTCAGCCAATGGACATCTGGAAAAGAGCATTTCCAGCCTGTCCAGGCCAGAGTGGGAGGGTGCCTGCCACGCTCCACGTCCCAGCCTCCACTGTAGATGGGAGACCACGGCCAGCACGTCATTCCAACTTGAACAGTCAGCTGGGACCCTCTAAACAGGAGCAACATTGTGCCAGGGCCACTGCTGAGTGAGAGACATACTGAATTTCAAAGGCGCAGTATGAAGGAAAAAGAAAAAAAAAGATCTTTATATTGACAGTGAGTTGAAATATTGGGATAAATAAAATATACATTTAAAATTAATTTCACCTGTTTCTTCTTTTTTAAGATGGCGACTAGACAATTTAAAGTCACGTAGAGAACAGAGGCTCCATGCCAAGCCTCACTTCCCCTGCACAGAGCGCTCAGGAACCTGCCCTTTAACACAGAATGTTCTATGTAAATCTTGCCAAGTGCATTAGCACCAAGCTCCTCCTGAAAGGCGGTGACTATACCACTCCAAGTACCCAGTGTGGCCTGTTTCCTGTTGCTGGTTTTTGCTGGTTCTCTCCTTGGTCACTGGGATAGGCACTGCTGTAAAGAATGTCCTTGACCAACCTACCAGCCTCCACCTCCACTCACTCCACACTCCGCATTTCTTGCTGCTCAGAGTCCAGACACTGCACCTACGAAGCCCGTCCCACGCCCCTTGTTCCCCTCCTCCATTCGGAGGGAGTCTTGCCAGGTGCTCAGCTCCACCCCTGACACCCTCCAACTTCAGCCCAACCCTGGTTCCTCATGAATCCTAAACTTGGCCTCTTCTTCCCTCCCATCTCCCCTTCATAAAACCACCCATATCAGAGGCAGCCAGAGGCTCCAGGTGGCTTACTGGTCACACAGCTAAATCCGAAGTCCTCACCACCTGCGCCTCCCCACGAACCCTGCCCACCCGGCCCTGACCTCTCCCTGAAGCCTCTGCAGGCTCCCCGTCCCCTCTGCTCCCCAGGAACCCTGCCCACCCGGCCCTGACCTCTCCCTGAAGCCTCTGCAGGCTCCCCATCCCCTCTGCTGCCCAGGAACCCTGCCCACCCGGCCCTGACCCCTCCCTGAAGCCTCTACAGGCTCCCCGTCCCCTCTGCTCCCCAGGAACCCTGCCCACCCGGCCCTGACCTCTCCCTGAAGCCTCTGCAGGCTCCCCGTCCCCTCTGCTCCCCAGGAACCCTGCCCACCTGGCCCTGACCTCTCCCTGAAGCCTCTGCAGGCTCCCCGTCCCCTCTGCTCCCCAGGAACCCTGCCCACCTGGACCTGACCCCTCCCACAAGCCTCTGCAGGCTCCCCACTCCCTCTGCTCCCCAGGCTGTCTCCTGCCAGCTCCTCCCTCTCACTGCCACAGGGTCAGGGGGACAGCCCCTGACACAGGCTGCCTTGGGCCCTCCACGGACCAGGGTCTTTCCTGGGGTCTGCTTCCTTCTTGTGTTCGTCTGCCCCTAGGTCACAACAGTGCCACTGCCCTAGAGGAGGGGCCGTGGTCTGCCTCCACCTAGGAGGCCATTGTTAATCTGTGGGACAGTTAAATGAACAGGGAAACGAGATCTGGGATATGAAAGCAGAGCTGAAAAGATGAGGAAGAGCGGCTGCACGGTCGGTCACTGGTCACCGCAGGGCACCCTTCCCCGCATCCTCTGAGCAAAAGATACTTCTCATCGATGACTTGCTTCCACCTTCCGTTAGACTGTGTCCTATAGTATAACCCAGTCAAGTTCCTGGTCAGAGAATCATCACAGGAAACTACAGGGAAGGGTCTGAGCTGCTGGGATTTCAAAATGCCCCATGGACCCAGGACTGAAGCGTGGCCCTCAGCTGACCAGAGGTTCCGGCAGGACCAGCAGCTCCAGTGGGTCCTCAGGACCTTCTAAACCACTGCCTGCACCTCAGCAAGGCCTGCCGGGAGACTGGGGCATCAAGGCCAGAGCAGAAGCTGTGAGTCCTGGGGCAGCAGGGCCAGGGGCAGAGCAGCGACAAGCTCTCTCTTCTGCACATCCTCCTCACCTTTCTTGTCTACCTGTGGTCCTCACATTTTCACTGGGGAATGGGAAGGGGTGGAGGGAAGGGGTAGGGAGAAGGAGGGAGATAGAAGTTGAGTGATTCCAACTTTTCATTTGCAAATGAAAAATGTGAGCCCAGTCCCACTGCTGGTAGAGAGAGAGAAGCAGGAAGCAAGCCTGCTTGTCTGAGGAGTAAGACTTGCCACTCAGGGCACTGCTCTGCTAAGGGCTTTGCCTCCTCTTCCCTCCTGACAGCTCAATGACTATAATCCCTACATGCTAAGTATATGGTGGGAAGACACACAGGACAAACGGGCCTGCTGGCAGACAATATGTAACAAATAAAAATACAGAACCCTGGGAAGCTGGTTGATAAGAGTAACTGGAAAAGTGACTCAACTACTTTCTTAATATATGGCCATCTGTTCTTTATCCAAAGACACCTTTTCACAACAATTATAATCACAGTGGATGGACAATTCTGTGTTCTGATGTCTGCCTTTAGAATGGTGCTGCCCTATCTTAATGTTTCTAAGTATAATTGCTTCTGACAGGCCACCAGATGGGTACAGCATATTCAAATGGCCCCAATTCTCCCTGATAAAACATTTGAGTCTTAATTTTCTGGAACCAAGGGGGTAAAATAAGCTTTTTTGAAAGATGACAAAACGTCACAAACAGTGTTTGCCTTTGTAGACAACTATGCAATTGCACGGACTTCCCACAGTATACATGATGTTAACACTACCGTTTTAACACACTGCCCCTTGGACCCAATCACTTTTGCTAAATTATTACACTGTAAATGGTAAAGCTCCCATGACAGAGTGTATAGATACAGAGCTCTAGGACCATAGGGGCAGAGCTGTTAAGAGAGATGCCCCTTGTTCTCAGTTGCCCTTTGCAGCTTACTGAGCTCTAATATCAGCAGAGCTCTGGGCAGGCACAGAAAGAACCCACCCAAGCTGGGCCCCAAAGCAATGTTCAAGAAATACATGTTCAGCCTGACCAGTGATGGTGCAGCGAATAGAGTGTCAACCTGGGACACTGAGGACCCAGATTCAAAACCTTGAGGTCACTGGCTTGAGCACAGGCTCACCAACTTGATATGACCTCGTGGTCACTGGCTTGGCTGGAGCCCCAGGTCAAGGAACGTATGAGAAGAAATCAACGAACAACTAAAGTGCTGCAACTACAAGTTGATACTTCTCATCTCTCTCCCTTCTTGTCTGTCTCTCTCTCTCTCACTTAAAAAAAAAGAAATACACATTCATTGAAGAACCAACCAGGTATCCTGGGCCCCGCCCACAGAACTTCACATTTCTGATTACTAATCTCCAGGCATTCATGTCCTCAGACGTTGCTCAGAAGATGAAAGAGTGCTTTGGATTAGCAGAGATTTAATTCATTGACATGACTTTATGAGAAAAGAAAACAGTTAGATGCCTCCAGGAAGAAATTTGTCCACACTCCTTAGTGAGCTGCCAACTCCTGTGCTGGGCGCCAGAGACGCAGTGAGGAACGACACCTGTGCCCCAGGCCCCCATTTCCACTGCAGCTCTGCCACTTAGCAGATGACATCTCAACGTTTGAGATGCACAAAGTACACTTGGTCCATCTCAAAGCTACCTTGTGCATGTGTCAAATGAAGATGAGTTAATACATGAAACATTAACACCTGCCACATAGCAATGGGTATGAAATGTTAGTTATTCTTTTTAATAAAATAAATAGAACTGTCTCTTTATTTCGCCATGGGCAAAATAAAAAATTCAGCCATAATGTTCACTCTGAACCTCTGGGCCCACTCTTGTTCAGAACTCTCAGCCCACCAGGCCCTCCAGAAGTCCACTGTCGGTGTCTAAGATGATGAGTCATTTTTGGTTTGACACAATTCTGTTTGAGGGTGGGTTCTGAGTCATGGTTAAGTCTGTTCACTTGGCAATATGGAACTTATTTTAGGTTAAAATGAAAATCAGTTTAAATTTGCAGATTTCTTGTAATAACAGAAGAAACCCAAAGAAATGAGGAAAATAATTAGCCTTAGAAGTACTCTTCTCTAATGGGCGAGGCTGAGGGGTCAAGAATAAAAAATGATTTTTTAAAAGATGTTATTTATTTATTTTACAGAGAGGAAGAAATGAGGAGCGAGAAGTATCAACTCATAGCTGCTTCACTTTAGATGTTCATTGATTGCTTGTTGTATGTGCCTTTATCCAACAAGCCCAGGTTTTCAAACCAGTGGTCTCAGTATTCCTGGTTGACACTCTATCTGCTGTACCATCACATATCAGGCTAAGGAGATTTAGTGTTTAAATAAATACATAATATTAATTCTATTGGGAAAAGAGCATTTCATCACTTTGGAATCTAGTGGTATATCACTTTAGCCCCTCTCGCTGTATTTTAAAGAGATTGCTATCACTATGAAAAGGTATTTTCTGTTCCTATAACAAGCTGCTTAGAAACTACCTGTATAATTTTGAGCAAGCTAGGTTTTGCTCACTTTGGAGCATTAAATAGACTTTGCAACCTTGCCTGAGAAAGGTCCCTTAAAGAGCATGGCTGACTGGAAAGTATTTGGATTGAGATCTTGTAAAACTTAGTTTAAATCCTGCCACTGCGACATGTGAGCCATATAACCTTAGCTAAGTCAATTATCTCACTGTGGGCCTTTGTCTTCACCTTCAAAATGAGACACACATGGCTTGGGACCATGTAATTAAGCCTGAAGATAAGACCTGTAAAACTCTTAGTGTATAAAATGTGCCAATACATAGCAGCTATAGTCACCTCAACATGACATTTTACCATAATTTCACGTCTGATTAGAAAATTACCAGGAAATGAAGATGTGACTATGCTGTTTTTGATCTACAGCAGGAGTGAGTAAAATTTTTTTATCTCAAGAGGAAATCCAACACTGATCTAATTTAGAATCAAGGACAGCTCATCCCTCCACCTAGGAGGCCATTGTTAATCTGTGGGACAGTTAAATGAACAGGGAAACGAGACCTGGGATATGAAAGCAGAGCTGAAAAGATGAGGAAGAGCGGCTGGGCTGCACAGTCATACCATCAAGTGGTTAAGGTATGGTGGGAAATGGAAAAATCTGCTGCTAAGACCAGACAGTCTGAGCATGTCTCGGAGTGAGCCTTCTCAGGAAAAAAACTAATTCAAACGCTCAGGCAGATCCAACATAGAATCAAAATACATCTGGCATTTTACAGGAAGTCTAAGGAAAAAAATGGTCAACAGCCTCAATTCTGCCTGGGGTGGGGCCCAGCCACCAACCATGGTGGGTTGTCAGGAATGTAAGACAGACCAGCTGTACCAGCTGAGAGCATCAAGCCATCAAATGTAATGTTACCCACAGAGGTGACAACTGACATCTCCTATTAACCTGACACGACACCAACCAAGTAACCTCCTTGTAGAATATTTGTTCTCAAAGTATCCTTTTCACTCAGAAGTATGGTCTTACTGAATGAACGCTTTTATAGCTGCTCACAAGTGGCAGAGCCAGGATAAGTAACAGAAAATGCTCATTCTGTCTGTTGCACCATTATCGCGAGTGCCTGTGTGCCAACTACCAGGTAGTTGAGCCAACTTTTGGACAAGGATTCAAAAGAATGACCCATATTTTTTCAATAGACATAGCACCTTAATTATAAAATAACCTTGAAACTCTGACCTTGAAGCCTGGAGGCTTAAGACCAGTTCCCCTTCCGGTGCCAACGTTTTATTTTTTTCTCTTTCAGGGGCAGGATATCATTCATTTAAGATGCTTCCTCATTTGTGCTAGCACCTCCAGACACACGTGCTTAAAGCCTTTGCCAGGGAAGCCACTACTCCACCTGACCCCACCTGGCCCGTCTTCTAGTGTTCATTTAAGTAACGTGGGCGATGCCATCTACTTCACTCTGCCACCTCCCCAATCCCGGCCTCGGCTATATCACAACATTTGCCTTTCTCTGGAATGTTTATACTAGAGTCACTACTAGAATACTAAATTAGAACAGCCCAGCTACCCTAGGAGGCAAAGGCGAGATAGACTGACGCTGAGATAGACACCTTCAAGAGGACTCGAGGGTTTCGAGGGGGACCCACAAGCCGGGGACGCCGCCCACCAGGGCGCACACAGCGACTGGCCAGGCATCACGTAGGCACGCGCCACAGGCGCCGACCAGCCGCACCCGCGCCATCCCGCCCTGCTCAAGGGCAAAGGGAAGGTCGCGGGGATGGTGGGTACTGGCGTGGGTGCGAGGAGAATTACCCAAGCATCCTTTCACCGTTTGTAGCCACAAAACAAGTGAAAATGAGGCCTCAAGGCCATTGAACTAATCTGGGGTGGGGTGGGGGTGGGGGGATAGGAGAGGAAAATAAAAATCAAACGTCAGCTCCCGCAAACGTCTCCAGTCTGCGCGAGCCTTAAAGCGCCAAGGACGCATCCGAGGGGTAAACGCTGATCCACTTTCTATCGGTTGGCTCGCGCCACCCAGGGATTTCCCTGTATCGTGAAAACCCACTCACTGCCTGGGAACCCCTGCGCCCCGACGTGCACCCAGCGCGACGGTCCGGGTGTGGCCATGTCACTCCCCCCAACCCTCCCCATTAAATTGAAATATTTTCTTGGTGCGTCTGCGGGCCCTGGGATCGAGTCCCCATCTCCCCGAAATCCGCCTCCACGTTGAGAGTGGGGAGCCTGGATCCGTCACCCGGTGCTGATGACGTCCCGGAGTCTCTGCCTCCTGAGCCTTCCCATCCAGGGAGGCTGGCGAGGACCCATTTTAGCTTTCTGTTTGGTCACGAGCCGGAAAGGGACAGAAAATTAGAAAGGCGGAAAACCTTTTTAAAAATTTCTCAGCGGAAATGTAAAACATGCCAGACGTCCGGCAACGCCGTTCGGGGACCCCCGCACCCGCCGCCGGGTCCGGCGATCAGCAGCGGGGATTCCGCTCGTGCCGCGCGGGGGGCACGAGTCCTCGGGAAGCGCTGCGGAACCCCGGCCGTTTATTCTACGACGTGGGGCGGGGGCCGTGGCATCGGGGGTGGCCGCGCTGTACCCAGCTTCAGAACGCGGGCGGGCGGTGTTTCCTCGTCCCACCCTACGACTCGGATAAGGAATGACCTACGAGGGAGGTCCAGACGGCCCCGTAGCCAGTCTCAATTTAAAAAATAAACGTGTAGGTGAAAAATTAATTCCTTTTCCTGACGAAGCCTTCTGTTGCCATAACCCTTCCCTCCAGCGTCCCCGCAGTGACTCCGGAGGCTGCACGGTCCGCTCCGCTCCCGGAAGGTACCTCCGCGGTTCCCGGGCACCGGGCCACTCTCCTACCCTTCTCTTCTCCCCGTTCCCCCATCGCTCGCCCCGGCTCCCTACATTTCCCTCCTGGTTCCTCCACCGCTTCTCCCCGGCGTCCCGCTCAGCCCCGGCCCAGGGAGGAGGTCGCGCACCTTGGGCATCCCCGCCGCTGGTCAGCACGCCGATGGCTTTGCCCGCCCCGGAGAGATGGTCCAGGAACTGTCGGAAGGAGCCCCTGGGGGTGAAGGGGGCGCTGGGGTGGTCCATGGCGAACAGGCCGAAGACCGCGCTCCACCCGGGTGCCAGGCAGCCAGTGTCCCCCGCCCGCGCGGCCGTCTCGCGGAACCGCTCGCTCCGCCCGCTCTGCCAACGCCAATCCGCAGCCGGAGGCGGGTGTGCGGGGGCGGGGTCTGCAGGCAAGAAACCGCGGGCGGGGACGTTTCGCGTGGCAGGGCGCCGCGCAGGTTGGGGCGGGGTGGGGCACGCCGCTGGTGGGCGGGTATCGCGGGTGCCGGAGCTGCGCTCTCGGCAGGAGCCCCAGGTGGGGGTAGGAGGACAGCACGAGGAGGGGAACTTCGCCGCGGGAAGGGAGGCTTTGCGGGTGGGAGGAGCATATTAGGGGCGGGTCCAACACCCTGGCGGCACCTCAGGTGGGCGGAGCATCTTAGGGGCGGGATCAACACCCTGGCAGCATCGCAGGTGGGCGGGGCGTCACGAGGGCGAGGAGGAGAAGAGCCCCAGGTTGGGGCGGGGCGCACGGTAGGTGGGAGGAGCACGGGAGAGCCCCTCTTGAGGGGTGCGGTGGACCGCTGCCGGTGGACCGCTGCCGGGGGGCGGATCCCCGCCTTCGAGGGAATCCTAGCTGTCGGGTCGGAGTACTGCGAGGTGGGGACGGCCGCAGGAGGGGCCGCCTGCCAGGCCCGCGGCGGTTGGGGAACCGAACCATAACCAGGGCGAGCGTCCGGCTTCCCGCAGAATTCCTCGCCAGGAGGCGCTCGAAGCCGCGGAACCCCAGCTGTTCTCTGTCTGCCCAGATTTCCCCTCCAGCCTTAGCGTGGAGAGGACGGACTGCGAGCGGATCTTCTACTGATGAGCCACCGTGGGTGTCGCTGCTGGCGATGACGAAGCCCCTATTTCCACAGGGCGCGCCTACCCCCTGCCCGCCGGCACGATGGGACTTTTGAAGGAACATGAGTGTAGAGGGAAACTTGGTGACACCCTAGCACCCGTCCTGGGCTCCGAGCATGAATTGGGGTGGGAGGAGGGCAGGAAAGGCTGGCGGTGGAGATAAGACCCAAGTTCCTACCTAAGGAAACTGAGTTCCTGCGCTGTCAGCCAGCTCCAGACTTACCACACTCCATCGTGTGTGTGTGTGTGGGGGGGGGCGAGTTGATGAACAAGCTGACTTTTTGCGGAGCTTAACCTCATGCGGGTTACCTGCCGCAGACAGGCAGACTGACTCCGCAGGGACATGGTCTCAGGAAGCACTATACTGGGGTGCAGTGACAAGAGTTTCATACACTGCCCCCTCTGTCTGCAGTTCATGCTGGGATGGCACAGCACCTGAGCCTGCTACATGTGTAATAAATGTTTGTAGAGTAGATAAAAGAAGGGAAGAAGACAAAGAAGGCTCCTTCTGTCCACCCAGAGAGCCTGTGATATGAACACAGTCAAGCTATTCGCTGTAGGGCCACCCCAGACAGAAGGGGCTGGGATGCACAGACTTAGGATGGGCGCTTGTGTAAATATGCTCCACCTCATCTTCCTGCTCCTCTCCTTGAGCATCAAAACTTAATTGTAAAAGAGGGAAAAAATGCCTGCTGTGCACAAGAGGTCTAATAGCTGCTCTCGGCCAGGATTAATGGAGAAATTCCTCAACCCCCATGTTTATGGGAATCACCTGACCTATTTTTTCTAACACCACCAGAACCACTGAAGTCCAGTTTCCCGGACTGCTTCCAGGGAATGTGTACTCTTAACAAGCTCTCAGCTGTTCTGATGATTGCAGAGTCTGAGAGCAACTGGCTAATAGATTGAGCCCAGCAGGGTGCTTTTTTCTAAAGATTTTTATTGATTTTACAGAGAGGAGGGCGATATGGGAAGTGAGAAGTATCAACTCATAGCTGCTTCACTCCAGTTGTTCATTGATTGCTTGTCCTATGTGCCTTGATGGGGCAAGCGCAAGGTTTTGAACCTGTGACCTCAGCATTCCAGGTTGAAGCTTCGTCCACTGTGCCACTATAGGTCAGGCAGACACAGGGTGCTTTAACGATTGCACACAGGTGGCCTCCACTCTCCAAGGACAGGAGAGGAGCCAGGCTTTAAGCACCTCCACTCAGAGGTCTCCAGTGCCTCCAGACAGGATTTGTGCTTTGAAGTATCCATCCCTCTTTTAGAACATCCTACACTTGGAAAAGTTGGTGCAAACAGTTTTATCTTCTTAAAAATTGATGTTTTTGAGGACTGGTCATTTGTTATGAAATTATCTGTAACATGGAAAATGATACACTGGCTGGTTGGCTCAGCAGTAGAGCATTGGCCTGGTGTGCTGAAATCCTGGGTTCAATTCCCAGTCAGGGCACACAGGAGAAGTGACCATCTGCTTCTCCACCCCTCCCCCTCTCCTTCTGTCTGTCTCTCTCTTCCTCTCTTGCAGCCATGGCTCAAATGGTTCAAACAAGTTGGCCCAAGTGCTAAGGATGACTCCATGGTGTCACCTCAGGTGCTGAAATGGCTTGGTTGCTACGCAATGAAGCATTGGCCCCAAATGGGCAGAACATTGCCCTGTAGGGGGCTTACTGGGTGGATCTCTCTGCCTCCCTGCCTCGCTGCCTCTCACTGAAAGATGAAAGAAAGAAAGAAAGAAAGAAAGAAAGAAAGAAAGAAAGAAAGAAAGAAAGAAAGAAAAAATGAAAGAAAAAATGAAAGAAAGAAAATGATACAGACAAGCTAAGAGTTCAAACACAACAGTGGATTATATAAATTATGATAAAAATATATGCAGAGTTTTCAATTATGGTTATGAAGGTAAATAGTTATTGCCATGGAAAGTCAGGAAATATTAATGAGAAGTAAGGTCGGAAATAATGGGGCCTGTGTGTGTGTGTATGTGTAAGAAAATCTAGACATTTTTATTTCCTTATTATAGGAATTCTTTTTTTTTATTCAGTGAACTAGTATTGTTTTTGGAATAAAAATATTACAGTAAAATAAAAACAATAAACTTTAGAGCTGTCAGACAACCAAGGTTATGACTTTTTCAAAAGCTTTAAAACAACAACAACAACAAAGCTAAACTACACAGAGTTGTAGTTCAGATAGGAAGTGCATCCTTTTGCCCTGACTAACCTCATGAGCTCGCATCCATGGCTCAGTTTCTCAGGGAATAATATACAGAGATCTCAGCTGAAATGGAAAGACAGAGTCATCTCTCCTTCCTTTTTATTTTGCAATACATGTCTGTTAATAGTCCAATTGGAGGTATTTTGTTTTAACTTTGGACTTAGAAGTGAACTCTCTGATACCAGAAGGCAGAAATTGCATGTCCTACTAACTGTACAGCTCCCTGCAGGAGGATATGATGCACCTTATTATGGCCTCACAAATTCCTCCAGACTTGTGTGGCTTATGCCAACCCACACATATCACAGGAACAGTTACTCCTGGGTCAGGAGTTCAGGTGGGCTTCACTGGGCCCTCTGCTCAGGGTTTCACAGGTGTCCGGCACTATGGGCAGGACTCATCCCTGAGGGCCGCTGGGCAGGGGCCCCTCAGTCCTTCGCTGGCTCAGGCTCACACTCTGTCTCACTTTGGCATTCTCCCTAGGTTCCAACCAGGAGCTAACTTGGAGCAAATCTATAATCCCAGCTACTTTCCATCTCCCTTTTCCTCATGCCTCCCCTTCCCTCTCCTCCCCTAGATCTTGGAAAACCCAAGAACAAATGAAAGCATTTGCTAAACTAGGAAATGCTGCCTTCCACCTGTGCCTCCTGTGCAGTCAGCAGGAGCTGGACAGCGGGCACCAATGCCCAGTGGGCTGCACCCAGCTTCTCACCTGTGTTCTCCATCAGTGCTGGTAATACCCACTCACTTTCCCTTCTTCTCCATGCATACTGTTCTCCTTTATTTTGATTTGGCAAAGTGTCCGTCAGTGGTAAACAATAAAATTGTCTTTTGTTAACATCTCTCCGAAATTGATGGCATGGCTGGTGGGTAAGGAAAAGGGCCTGTGATTTTGGTGTTAAGACTTGAGTTTGAACCTAGTTCTGCTGGTCAAAGATGAAAGCTCCAGTCAATGCTCTGACCAGAATATCTCTGGAGATGTCTCCTGCTCTCTAGTGTCTCAGTGTTGTGGTCCTCACTTTCTTTACTCTGTGATGACAGTGCAGCAATAACATTTTACCTGTTTGTTCTGCTTCCACCATCTAGCCTCACATCTGATATTAAACTACTTGAGTTTAGTCCAGGCAAGAGGGCAGGTAACAGACCCAGCAAGAGGATAGGTTACAGTATTACTATTAGCAAAGAAGCTAAATTATTCTGAAAACAATGTAAGCGGTCACTAGAAACATTAAGATAACTTATCCAGCTATGAAAACTATTGAGGATTCAGTTAAATACCCATATTCAGTATTGTCAACAACTTTAATGAGCCAGCCTCACAATGGTCACAATCCTTGCAGACGTGGAGAACAGGGTCAGCTCTGTGGTACCACGTCTCCAGTCTCCCATGAAGAGAATCTGATGGGTTCCAGACCCCACTTCCCCACCCATGGGCCTCACAGCCTGTCCCAGAGGCCTGGGAGGAGGAAGCCCCTTCTCTGCCATTGCCTCACTTGACCTCTGCCTCTTTGGCTAAAACACACTGCTTTCCCAGGCTCTGGCCGGGGGTGCTGCACGCAGAAACCTGTGTCCCTCGCGCCTGGAGCTGGAGCGGGTGCAGGCGGCACTCTTCTCAGGCTGCGTGGCGCCCAGCCTTCCGCCTCCACGCCAGTACTCTGACCTCAGGGGAGGGTTTAGAAACTGTCTTTATAAATTTATTTGCAGACTTTTTTTTTAAGTCAAACAACCAAAAAATAAATAAATAAAATTAAAGAACACTTGTAAAGTAAGGTGAATAAAAATCAAGTAGAAATTTTAGATGATGAGACAGTATATTCATATATACTGACAGTCAGCATGGCTTCCACACACAGGTGAGGTTTGGATCTGAACATCTAAACCAAACCAAAAGAAAAAAGTAGCCAAACCAAAAGAAGAAAAAAAAAATGCTTAAATGCTCTGTAAGGTCCCACATTTTGGTGAATGGATTTTGCGGAGTTTTTTTCTTAACTTCTAGTGACTTGGAATCATAGAACTCACACAACAGGATCTTTTTTTTTCTTCAGAGAGAGGGATAGATAGGGACAGACAGACAGGAATGGAGAGAGATGAGAAGCATCAATCTTTAGTTTTTTATTGCAACACCTTAGTTGTTCATTGATTGCTTTCTCATATATGCCTTGACCATGGGCCACAGCAGACCAAGTAACCCCTTGCTGGAGCCAGCGACCTTGGGTCCAAGCTGGCGAGCTTTGCTCAAACCAGATGAGCCCGCGCTCAAGCTGGCGACCTCGGGGTCTCGAACCTGGGTCCTCTGCATCCCAGTCCGATGCTCTATCCACTGCGCCACCACCTGGTCAGGCGCACAACAGGATCGCTTAAGAGGAGTGTGGGCTTTTCCTGTGGGGCAGAATAACAGGGAACTGATGTACAGATAAGAAGTCAATCTGCTGTATGTGGAGACTCACAGAGGACATTGTTGAATTGTCTGAAGGGAATTTTTTTTACCAGTGTTAAGTGGAGAGAAAGGCTGAGAGAGCGAGAAAGAGGAAGAGAGGAATGATTCATTGCTGTTGCCCAGCGATGCTGACCAGCTGTCCAGAGCGCCCCCTGGACATTTTCAGGAGAGTCTGCTACAGGTGGGCGGCAGAACTTTTTCTAGAGCATGACCTCCTCTGGCTGTTCTGGTTCTGTTCTTTACATCCATTTTAAAACGGAGACTCTTGTGATTCGAGCTTGTTTCCTCATCTTGTTACTGTGTCCTGGTGTTGTTTTGTTTTGTTGTTGTTGTTGTTGTTGTTGTTTTTTTATCTCTGAAACATGTTCCTGGAATTTTCCCTAGAGATGGCTTATTTTAAATAATATTTATGAATTGCTGAACCTTACTCAGGTTACTCTTCTTCTCTGACTGTTCTTGTCCACCTCATCACTGTATGTATGTAGACATGCATACATGCACAGTCTCTTTAGGTAGGATGTTAAAAGAGCTTCATTAGTATTCCCAGCTTTCATGAGGCCAAGCAGTGGGAGCTCCAGCCCGCATTCTTTTTCGGTGAACATTAGGCTCCCAGGCACAGACCAGCCTGTATCCCAGGATCTGGGACATTCTTCAGGGACTCTCACCTCATTCCCGGGTGGTACATTTGATACAGCACCTCGCTGCTAGCAGTCCTGGGCCAGCGCTGGGTCTGCAACCTCTAACGACCCTCCTCTCGGGGCTGATGAACACAGAGTGCAGTAGAATGTTTAAGGGGTCAACCTAAGTCCTCTGGGGCTTAAAACCCAATTCCAGAAATGCTGATCTGACCTGTCACTAGAGGGACAGGTAAGGGTTGAAATGTTCTGAGCAGAGGCCTTGAGAGAAAAGCATGTGTGTGGAGTGAAAGCAGAGTTTCTGTGTACACTGTGCTGAGTAGGAATCAGGAAGGATGTAGGAGAGCTTGGGGAGAAGCTCCAGCGAGGCAGAAAGAGAGAGGGGAGTGGGGAGAACAGAGAGACAGACTGCAGGGGGAGAGAGCAGAGGAAGGAGAGGAGGGGGAGGAAGAGCAGGGGGAGTGAGCAGGGGGAGGGAGAGCAGGGGGAGGGAAAGCAGGGGGAGGGAGAGCAGAGGGAGGGAGAGCAGGGGGAGGGAAAGCAGGGGGAGGGAGAGCAGAGGGAGGGAGAGCAGGGGGAGAGAGCAGGGGGAGGGAGAGGAGGGGGAGGGAGAGTAGGGGGAGAGAGCAGGGGGAGGGAAAGCAGGGGGAGGGAGAGCAGAGGGAGGGAGAGCAGGGGGAGGGAAAGCAGGGGGAGGGAGAGCAGAGGAGAGAGCAAGAGGAGAGAGAGCAGAGAGAGAGAGCAGGGGGAGGGAGAGCAGAGGGAGAGAGCAGGGGGAGGAAGAGCAGGGGGGGAGAGCAGGGGGAGGGAGAGCAGAAGGAGAGAGCAGGGGGAGGGAGAGCAGAGGGAGGGAGAGCAGGGGGAGGGAAAGCAGGGGGAGGGAGAGCAGAGGGAGGGAGAGCAGGGGGAGAGAGCAGGGGGAGAGAGCAGGGGGAGAGAGCAGAGGAAGGAGAGGAGGGGGAGGGAGAGCAGGGGGAGTGAGCAGGGGGAGGGAGAGGAGGGGGAGGGAGAGCAGGGGGAGAGAGCAGGGGGAGGGAAAGCAGGGGGAGGGAGAGCAGAGGGAGGGAGAGCAGGGGAAGGGAGAGCAGAGGAGAGAACAGAGGGAGGGAGAGCAGAAGGAAGGAGAGCAGGCGGAGGGAGAGCTGGGGGAGGGAGAGCTGGGGGAGGGAGAGCAGGGGGAGGGAGAGCAGGCGGAGGGAGAGCAGAGGGAGGGAGAGCAGAGGGCGGGAGAGCAGGGGGAGAGAGCAGGGAGAGGGAGAGCAGGGGGAGGGAGAGCAGGGGGAGGGAGAGCAGGGGGAGGAAGAGCAGGGGGGGAGAGCAGGGGGAGGGAGAGCAGAAGGAGAGAGCAGGGGGAGGGAGAGCAGAGGGAGAGAACAGGGGGAGGGAGAGCAGGGGGAGGAAGAGCAGGGGTGAGAGCAGGGGGAGGGAGAGCAGAAGGAGAGAGCAGGGGGAGGGAGAGCAGAGGGAGAGAACAGGGGGAGGGAGAGCAGGGGGAGGGAGAGCAGAGGGAGAGAGCAGGGGGAGGGAGAGCAGAGGAGAGCGCAGGGGGAGGGATTGCAGGGGGGAGAGCAGGGGAAGGGAGAGCAGAGGAGAGAGCAGGGGGAGGGAGAGTAGAGGAGAGAACAGGGGGAGGGAGAGCAGAGGAGAGAGCAGGGGGAGGGAGAGCAGGGGGGAGAGCAGGGGGAGGGAGAGCAGAGGAAAGAGCAGGGAGAGGGAGAGCAGAGGAGAGAACAGGGGGAGGGAGAGCAGAGGAGAGAGCAGGGGGCGGGAGAGCAGGGGGAGGGAGAGCAGAAGGAAGGAGAACAGGAGGAGAGAGCAGGGGGATGGAGAGCAAGGGGAGAGAGCAGGGGGAGGGAGAGCAGAAGGAGGGAGAGCATAAGGAGGGAGAGCAGGGGGAGGGAGAGCAGGGGGAGGGAGAGCAGGGAGAGAGAGCGGGGGGGAGCAAGAGGAGAGAGCAGGGGGAGGGAGAGCAGGGGGGAGAGCAGGGGGAGAGAGCAGGGGGAGGGAGAGCAGGGGGAGAGAGCAGGGGAAGGGAGAGCAGGGGGGAGAGCAGGGGGAGAGAGCAGGAGGAGAGAGCAGGGGGAGAGAGCAGGGGGAGAGAGAGAAGGAGGAGAGAGCAGGGGGAGAGAGCAGGGGGGAGAGCGGGGGAGAGAGCAGGGGGAGGGAGAGCAGGGGGAGGGAGAGCAGGGAGAGAGAGCAGGGGGGGAGCAGGAGGAGAGAGCAGGGGGAGGGAGAGCAGGGGGGAGAGCAGGGAGAGAGAGCAGGAGGAGAGAGCAGGGGGAGAGAGCAGGGGGAGAGAGCAGGGGGAGGGAGAGCAGGGGGAGGGAGAGCAGGGGGAGAGAGCAGGGGGGAGCAGGAGGAGAGAGCAGGGGGCAGGAGAGCAGGGGGGAGAGCAGGGAGAGAGAGCAGGAGGAGAGAGCAGGGGGAGAGAGCAGGGGGAGAGAGCAGAGGGAGGGAGACCAGGGGGAGGGAGAGCAGGGGGAGAGAGCAAGGGGAGAGAGCAGGGGGAGGGAGAGCAGGGGAAGGGAGAGCAGAAGGAGAGAGCAAGGGGAGGGAGAGCAGGGGGAGGGATCAGATGGAGGGAGAGCAGAGGGAGAGAGCAAGGGGAGAGAGCAGAGGGAGAGAGAGCAGGGGAGAGAGCAGGGGGAGGGAGAGCAGGGGCAGATAGGACAGGGAGAGAGTTGGCTGATAGCTGGCAGGTGCTGGATGGGGAAGGCCTTTGACAATTTGAAGTGTGACTCATTGTGAGCCCCAGGAGCTGAAGGGTGCAGTTAGAGAGAGCGCTGTCCTGATAGTGTGCACTATGGAGTCAGGGATTTGCTGTGAAGAGGTACCCATGCCCTCTTGGCAGCCCTTGGGGGTTGGACAGAGCTGGAGTCCTAACCTCTCAGTGCCAAGGGGTAGATGATAAGATTGTTTCACAGCTGCTCCTTCTCCTAGACCTTGGGTCCCACTTTCCTGGTTCCAGAGAGGAGGAATAGCAAGTGGTCACTGAGTGAGAACTTGTGGCTCCCTCCAAACGACATGTGCAAAGAAACACGGTGTGTGCTGGCAGCAAGGCAGCCCTCCTCCACCCCACCAAGCCCCTGGGGACCAGGGCCTTAGTCAGCCTGGCTGGAGGACACTTCCTTGTGTGGCCAAGCCCTGGCAGGGGGTGTGAGCTGAGGGGCTGCGAGCCTCGGGGACTTCTCAGACTGTCAGGGCTGCCAGGCGGACCCCGAAGGCCAGAGTGACAGGGAGGAGGAGGCATCCACCGGCGCAGGCTGCAGCCCTGTGGTCACAGAGCCGGTCACGCTGCGTCTTCTTACTAGCAGGGGGCTGACACGTTTGGGGCAGTTTATAATTCCTCAGTATCCTGGTGGTGACAGGAGCTGCGTAGGTGGGGACAGCATCTTTCCTCTAGTACAGTGACAGTGGGAAATATCCAAGTGCATCACATTTGTAAGAGCACCTGTAGCTCTGAACCCGATTCCAGCACGGTGTGGGTCACTTAAGGGGTTTTGTGGGAACAGTATGAGTGAATTATATCTCAGCAAAACTGATAAAATCATTTTCTCTATTGCTTCCCTAGCTAGCTAACATTGGAATTTATGAAACATATACATAGCTGAAGAGTAATTTTAAGTAAATAGATTTCATGTAAGTGTTATGAATGCAGTATTCAAAAGCAAAATCCTGTCCAGCCTGATTTGGGGTTTTATTAATTTCTGAACAGTTGACAAGTTACAGATAAGAGACTAAACAGCTTGCTCAATAGTCATATTAATTCCAAATTGGAAAATTAGGAAAACACTTAAAATCAATTCTTAGCTACTTTTAAGTATACAATACAGCATTTTAAATAAAGTCTCTATGCTGGACCTTAGCATCTCAGAACTTTTTCATTTTATAACTGAAACATTGTACCCTTTGACTGACATCTTTATTAATTATACCTCAATAAAAAAATTAGAAGACAATGAATAATTTCCTTTAAAATCTGGCCACCTTCCCAGGAATGTTCTGGGCCTCACACGCAGTGATGTCAGGTCCCAATAGGGTGGCGTGGCGCTCCTGTCTTTCTATATGGTGTCCTTTCTCCAGGTAGCGTGCATTTGATATAAATACTAACCAGCTCTGATTATTTGTTTTCTTAGGACCCCAAGATTTGCTGAACATTCTCCCTGACTCTGGAGTGGACCACTTCCCAGCACAGATGGTGTTGTCCTTCTAAAACAAGGCATTATTCATCATGGTGGGAGTGGAAGTGGAAATAATAATGTCACACAGAGTCCTCTATTGAATGGTTCTCATTATATGCCTGGCCAGCCAATATCTCAACATGATCACTGAGTCTCAGATGTTTTATGATTGTGTTTCACCTACATGACATTGAGCTTAAAATGAGGAAACAGTGATATTCTTTAGTAGGTGCCAGTGTGTGTTTGTGTGAGAGAGAGACAGAGAGAGACACAGAGATAGAGAGATAGGACACATCACAGTGTTACTTAAACAAGTGATTTATTTTCAATTCCTCTTCTGGTTAGGAAGTAGTTTCCTGGTAAAAAAAAATGGTTCTAAAACCCCACCCTCATTGTCATAGCAGAAAGAAGTCAACAGATTCCCCAGAGGGAAATAGGGAAGACACGTAGATGAGAGACACACCATCCCTATAAGCCATCTCCCAAATCTTCTAGAACATAGAGAAGTACCGTTTAGCATAACTTGGAACAAGTTTCTAAGCAAGGAATAAGCTTTGGAATCAAAGTCTTGAAAGGAGCAGTAAACATCTCTGTGTGGACAAGGTCTGACAGTGAAATGAGACCAGAGAAAGCAGTCTTGAGCAGCAGAGAATGTTCCTGAAGACACAGTAGATAATGGTGATCACCAAGTCCTTATTCAGAAGGAGTGAGTGACTGGAACTGAGGTTTATTAAATGTCTCTATGGCCAAGTTCTCCTGAATACTCTGAATAATTTGTTGATTTTCATCTTCATGAATTGCTTCAGGTGTGCTGAACTGATATTTCCTGACAGTGAAGAATCCGGTGCCAAAGAATATAAAACATCAGATTAAGATCCTCTGATTTGAAAGGATATGTGCATTCCCATGTTCATTGCAGCATTTTCTACAACAGCCAAGATATAGAAGCAACCTAGGTGTCTACCACTACACAAATGGATAAAGATAATGTGATATAAAGAATGAAATCTTACCATTTGTGACAACATGGATGAATCTAGAAGGAATTAAGTGACATAAGTGAGACAGAGAGGACAAATACTGTATGGCTAGAAGCCAAGGCCACCATCACAGCCACCTGGCCCACGCAAGTTTGCATTGGATTCGGACAGATAGTAATGAAACAACGGAGCCACAAACTGGTGGGCCATCATCTTTAATCCTAGCTTGCACCCGGCGGGCAAGTAAAAATGCACACTGGGCTCCAAAACCCACTCATTCAGTGCTCACAAGCTACTGACTTATCCGAGTTTCCTAGAATCAAAGGTCTCTAGCTCACCAGCCTTATCCACCTCTGTTTCCCATCTCCTTCTCTCTGCACAAACTGTGTACAAACTGGCTTCTCCTTTAGCACTCCACCATCTTGGCTACTTCTCCTCTCCTCCACGTGGCCTTACTCTGCTCTCCTACAGCATGGGCTTCTCCTAGAACGTAATCACTCCTCTAATGCTAATCTCAGGAACTGAGAGAGCAAGCTCCTGGTCTGCCCCCATTTTATAGTATAGAAATCAAAACCTTTAATCCAATATACAAATAAAGAAGTCTCTGATACAAAGTCACTTATCTGAGGCATAATGGAATTCCTCATGAGTGCACCACCCCACATCATGCAATCAGTCAAGGGTGTGGGGAAAAGCTTAGTCTTAAAACTAAGCCTTAAGCTATAACGACCCAGCCTGCTTACAGCCTGTCCCCCACACTCAATGCATACTATAAGCAGGCAAACATATATCATATTTAAAAACTTATTTGACCAACAACTGTATTGTACACCTGAAACTAATATGACTGATATATCATATACCAACTATATTTAAATTTAAGAAAGAATATATGATTTATAAAAGAATGTGGACTTGAGAAAGATGCTTTTCTGATTGAGGGCTCTGTGTTATATAAGTTTACTGCATTATTTTTTGAACTGTCCTGACTCAGTCCTAAGTGTTTCTCTAGATTTCTTGAAGGCCATATTTGCTTTAGAGGGATATGAATTAATTATTACTCTGAGCCCTTTGAATAGGCTCTGAGTGATGCTGAATCATGAGGAATGTTTTTGATGCTGAGTGTTCCCCCTGGACCTGAAATTCTTATGTTTGTAGAAAAATTTGAACTGTTAAATATGAAGATGGGAGAAGAAAAAGGAAAAGGTTCCTAAAGGTTTTCTAGAGAATGACTTGACTTAAAATCACACGGACAGAAAATGTTCAGTCTTGAGAACGATCAGTGTGATGGTTAAAGGAGTGATTGGGTGCTGATGTCACCATTCAGAATGTTGGAGGTGTTGCTGTTTATTAATTTTAGGTCATTTTATTTTTTTAGAAAGGTACGTCTCAGCTTCAGGTATGTTAGCTTCAGTGAGAAAAGGGGATTCAGTGTTGAACAAAAGGACTGGAAAGTAATATCTTCACTTTTTCTTAATTCTCAGTGACTCACTCAAGTTCATTATGTTCCTCACAGTTTCTTATTCATTCAAAGCTATTTTTGAAATTACACAGTAACCAAGAGGAATTTCCCAATGCTACTCAACTGTACTTAGTTTCCACTTGGTTGAGCAAAGTTGCCTCATCTATTAGTGTTGAGACAATTGACATTTTTTTCCAAAATATATGTCATACTTACTTGATCCAGGAAACAATGCATAACCTTAAAATATCTTCTCACCAGGAATCACATGTGCACTCAGAACCACGGGGCTTTATCTATCATAGACAGTAAAAACAAATTCATGAATTCACTTTCTTTTGCAACCTTGTATTTTCTCCTATGATGGTTTATTATAAATGACATCCAGCAAATACTATTCAGATTCTGATGTGATATAATTCAGAATAACGCTGGTCAGTTTGGGGATCTCGTATTACAGAAGCTCACTTTGGCCAGTCCTGGGCCTCAGTGACGTGGTCTGGGCTTGAGCCCGGCCTTTGTATTGCACTCCATCCATCCTTCTGATCAGACTTCCAGTGCGTGCTGTGCTTTGTGCTGGCTGCTACTCTAAGCACTTCAAACATTTTGAACTCACATAGTCATCCTAACAGCCTTAAGAGGAAAGTCCTACTAGTGTTCCCAGTACCTAGGCAAGGACACTGAGTGACGGGCCCTTTGGAGTCTTGCCCACACTGGAGGGCAGGTCCAGGCAGTCTGGCCTATGCACTGGGCCACATGCTTGGCTGTGGTTCTATAAGACCTCCTGGTAAACAACCAGTTTTGTGTTTTTAAACATAATAATAAATTACTTCTGGATAACGAGCTTGGACTTTGCACTCAGACCTTGATTGAGATCTAGCTCAGCCTGTACTAGCTGGGTGGTGAACTTTACAAGTGGGTTTATCTGCCTCTGTTTCTGTCCTCTTATCTAGGAAGTGAAAGTAAGCCAACCCGCAGGGCCAGGGAGATAACTATACTCAGATTTTCTTACGAACGGGAACCCTGAGAGCATTGTGTGCTAGGTTCATGACTAGAGCCCTGTCTCAGTCCGGCGTGGAGGTCCTTCTTCTGGGCTTAAAAAAAGGACTAGGAAAAAAGGAAACAGATTTTAAGCTAAGAAGCACTTCATTTACTTCTGTAAAGAATTAATAAAATTACTATGTCTGTAAACCATCACTTATTTAAAATGCTGGTGTAATGGGTAATTGTTTACTAGTATTACTCAACAGTACAGTGGTTTTCAACCACTGGGCCATGTACCAGTGTTGGCCTACCAGAAATGTATGGATCCATAAAAGAATTAGCTACATTAACATAAGATTAGAAAAGCTTAGCAAATCTTACTTAATGGAAAATGTGACTGGCATTTTTTTTTTAGGGTCTACTATAACAACTCACCATTTAGAGCCAGTAAAGATATAGTGGCAAGAACAAAATTTCTGTGTTTCTTTATTTCAATTATTTTTGTTATTTTAAAATTATCGTAGTTTCTCCCTGGCCTTGTAGCTCAGCTGATTAGAGTATTGTCCCAACATGCTAAGGTTCAGGGTTTGATCCCTGGTCAAGGCACATATAAGAATTAACCAATGCCCTGGCTGGTTGGCTCAGTGGTAGAGCATCGGCCTGTCATGTGGGAGTCCTGGGTTTGATTCCTGGCCAGGGCACACAGGAGAAGTGCCCATCTGCTTCTCCGCCCCTCCCCCTCTCCTTCCTCTCTGTCTCTCTCTTCCCCTATCGCAGCCACAGCTCCATTGGAGCAAAGTTGGCCCGGGCGCTGCCTCAGGCGCTAGAATGGCTCTGGTTGCAATGAAGCGATGCCCCAGATGGGCAGAGCATCGTCCCCTGGTGGGCGTGCCAGGTGGATTTTGGTCAGGTGCATGCGGGAGTCTGTCTGACTGCCTCCCCGTTTCCAACTTCAGAAAAAAAAAAAAGAATTAACCAATGAATGCATAAGTAAGTGGAACAACAAATCAATATTTTTCTCTCTCTCCCCTCTACCTCTCTCTCTCTAAAAAAACCAATTAATAAAAAAGTTAAAATTAGTTTTAAAGAAATATTCCTAAACAATTTAGGTTCTAGAATCAAAATATAAAATAAAGGTGACTTTCTAAGGGAAGCAGTTTCTCTTGAATGAACACACTGACCCTATTTTTGAGGGAATGCCCCCCCCCATGTAACAACAGTGAATGTCACCCCTCCTCCTAGGGGAAGGCCCTGGATCTGAAGACCAGACAGTCTCCCACGGGCCAGAAGGACAGGCCACCTTCCTCCAGCCCTTTTATGAAAGAGTTTAAGATGACATGTTCCTGTTACTTCTTTCTGACCCCTTAAGTCAGTCATTAATCGGGAATAGATATTTAAGATCATTTTAAAAAAGTACTTTGGCTTCCTTTGGTTGGAGATTAGAACCAGGCTGGCTCACAGGACTTTGTGGTCCTTGTTCTGGTCTAATTTGTGACCAGGTGACTGTGGGATGCTGTTTAACTCTTTCATGACCTCAGGTGAGTAAATTAGTTTTTTGTAGTTGCTTAACAAATTACCACTAATGAACTGGCTGAAAACCACAGACATATCTTGCACTTCTGGGGGTCAAAAGTCCAAAATAGATCTCACTGGGCTTAAATCAAGGTGTTGGCATGGCTGGCTGCTTCCCAGGCTTAGGAGAGAATCTGTTTTTGTCACTTTTCCAGCTTCTAGAAGCAGCTGGACTCCTCGGCTTGTGGGCCCTCGTATCTTCAAAACCTGGAGGGTGGCTTCTCTCCTCTCTGACCTACCAACCATAGGTGACATTTCGATCACCTTGGGCCCATCCTGATACCCAGAGGATCTCACTAACTTAAAATCCTTAGTATAATTACATCTATCAAGTCCTGTTAGGTCACATGTTCACAGGTTCTAGAGATAAGGACATAGACATTTTGGGAGTGGGGTGCATTATTCCATCTGCCGTAAGGTTTGTAGATAGTTGAGGTCTAAACCAAATCTATAAGACCAGTAAAGGTCTGTCCATACTAAATTTCCATATTTTCTTTCACTTTTAAATTGTGGTGGTATTTCTCATTTTCTCTCTTTTTAGAGCAGCCGATAGGAAAATGAAAGACATGGGCTTACCTGGTTAATATTTAGGTGAGAGGGGAAAGCTGAGCTTGTGCATCTTTGTGCCTAAGACACGTGTGTCTAAGACTGGAGTGGAGGCTCCCAGATGCTGGTTCATGCTAACTGTGGTGCAGCCTGGATGGTCTGTTCAGGGGCTGAAAACTATTCTCTCCTTTTCAAGTGCTACAAAAGGCCAAGCCCAGGTTTACTGGGTGTGATTCTTGGCTGATGTGGATATGGTGGTGTGGAGTGCCCACCTCTCTGTTCCTGCTGCTCCCAGTCCCATCCTCCTTCCCCTCCCTCCCCATCTACACAGGTAGACGTCCTTTCACAATGAGTCAGACAGTGCCCTCATGTGGCATTGTGAGGAATTTCCTCCCGTTCTTGAAATCAGAATTACCCAGTTCCTACTGATCTTACTAAACCTGTCATAGCAACAAGAACAGAACCTGAGTCCTTTTCCTCTCTTGTCCCATCCTGCTGGAATAAGACCAGCACCACATTTATTCTTCCCTTTTTAATTAAACTTTCCTGATTCTCAGGAAAATTTCACCAGAAGAGGGGAGTGGCGGGGAGGGGAAGGAAGACTCTGGGCTGGGAAAACCAACTCAGTTCGCACCCTGAGGGTGGGGGATTTTGGTGGCTCCCAGTTCTCTGCTTTTCTCTCCTTTCTCATGCACTTCACTTGCCTCCCTGTGATGGTTCAGTGCAGCCGAGAAAATCAGAGGTCATGCAAATAAGTGAATAAATGAAGGACAATATGATATACTCATGTTTGTGTGTGAATTCCTTTTATATTCCATCTCCTCCTCCTGTGTGTAATTTTACTGATAGAACTATTCTTGCTGGCTATGATGGTTAATTCATGCATCAGCTTGGCTGGGCCATGGTGCCCAGATGTTTTAGCAAACATTATTCTGGATGTTCCTGTGAAGGAGTTTTTGCATTAGGATAACATTTAAATTAATGACTTTGAATAAAGTACATTGTCCTCCCTAAATGATGGGTCTCATCTAATCAGTTGAAGGCCTGACAAAAACAAAGACAGACCCTCTCTGAGCAAGAGGGAGCTTTGTGTCAGATGGGGCTCCAGCTGTAGCTCTTCCTTGGTCTTTAGCCAGCTGGCCTCCTTCTCCCTATGTGAGATTTACCAAACCTCCACAATCACATGAGCCAATTCCTTAAAATAAATTTTTCCATATATATGTGTGTATATATATACACACACACATCCTGTTGGTTCTGTTTCTCCTGGGAACTCTGAATAATAAACTAGCCTTTTCTCAAACATTCAACATATTTAGAAAATAAATAGTGGTGGCATTTAGTGGGTCGGAAGGGGACAGGAATGACACAGAAAGAATCTGCATCGAGCACATGCTACTGTGCAGTGGGAAGGGCAGAGGACCTACAGTCAAGCTGACCTGGTCTCCAGTGTCCAGTGTTTTCTGTCTGGGACATCGTGGTGGCTCATGTAACCCATCTCAAAACAGACCCTGTGAAATGGTATGAGCCTGCTTTTCAACTGTTGTTGTATGACAGAATAGAAGACCCATTATTAGGATATTTAGGGGGAAAAATCTGCCAGGTTTTAGTTTAGAAAATGTGCTTTTTCAGGAATCAGAAGACAGAACTATAGACAATAGCATCGTTGCTATGTCTTGACTATATTACAAAACAGCATTTCTTTTAATATTAGTAAAAGAATATTATTTACTAAGTTTGACTTCACAGGGATTTAAGTGTTTAGTGGACTTTATGCTAAATTGCCTCACTTGAACTTGCTTGAGGTTACACAATTCTCACTGGATAAATGTAAGCTGTCATAACTCACATATAAACTTTTTTGGGAAACTATAAAATAAAAATATTTCATGAGTGAATATTTGGAATGTTATAATATGTTTTTGATATATTTTAAGAGATTAACATTATTTACTCAATACAAAAAACCAAACTCAAGTAAAAAATAGGAGAAGAAACTTAATAGACATTTTTCAAAGAAGACATCCTGATTGATGGTCAATAGCACAGGGAAAGGTGCTCTGGTTACTAATTATTAGGAAAATTCAAACTAAAACCACAGTGACATACCACATACCACACATTAGGATGAAATAACCCAGAAAATAAGAAGTGTTGGTGAGGATGTGGAGAAACTGGCACACTTGTGCTCTGCTGGTGAGAATGTAAAATGGTGCAGTCACTATGGAAAACCAGGTGGTGGTGCCTAGAAATGTAAAAATAGCAATACCATGTGCTGTAGTAATCCCACTACTGGGTAGTTATCCAAAATGATTCTAAGCAGAGACTCAAACAGGTATCTGTACACCCATGTCGAAGGCAGCATTGTTCATAATAGATAAAACATGGAAGCAAGCACATGTCCATTGATAGGTGAATGGATAACAAAATGTGGTCTATACACACAAAGGAATATTATTCAGCCTTAAAAAGGAAGAAAATGTGACACATGGACGGTCCTTGAGGACACTATATTGAGTGAAATAAGCTGGACACAAACAGATAAGTACTACATGATTCCACCATACAAGGCACCTAAGTTATCAAATTACTAGTGACAGAAAGCAGAATGGTGTTTAGCGGGGCTGGGGACAAGGGGGAATGGGGAGTAGTGATTACTGACCACAGCGTTTCAGTTTCAGTTTGGGGACAATGAGAGCATTCTGGAGGTGGATAGTGTTGCACAGCAATGTACTTAATTCCATAGAATTCTATATTTAAAAAAGTGGTTAAAGTGATAAGTTTTATATTATGTATGTTTTACCACAACAGTTAAAAAATTAGCATTTCTTTCAACCTCAGCCTTCTTGTCCTTTTGTAAGTATTTATTTTAGGTTATGCCAGTATCATTCTTACAGTTTCTGAAAGTAGGTACCATTTCTTCATAAATTGACCGCACAAAACCATTTCTCAATTTGTTAATCGACTCTGCTAATGTTGCAAACATTTCTCTGAAACACTTTTCAGAAAGTCTATAAAATCTAGATAGAGTTGAATTTGTGGTCACTAAGGAATAATAATCGTTTTTGGTGAAAGTTCTAGGAAGGAGAAATTTAATGTGTTCACACTCCATGGTCTTATGGGTTTCAAGCACCAGCTTAAGACTACATTGCCCCAACTGTGCCCGGACAGGAAATCTAATGATGGCTTTTTTATTAATCTTTTATATGATAACTACCTGGCCCTTGGTATTATAAAATCAATATTTGGTGAATGAATTATTAAATGTTCTTTCTAAGTCACTTTTGTGTGAATTAATCTTGAAGACACATTAAATTTATTCTTTCAAAGATTTCCTGAGTTTGTGTGAAGATCAGTATGGGCTGCACAGAGGGATGTCAAGAGTGACGAAAGCCTGCCTCTTGTGTTAGCTGGACACTCAGTGTAGACCCAGTGGAGACAGGTCAGAACTTCCCCTCATAGGGAACAGCCCCACAAGGGACTTAGAATCATCAAGTATCTGAGTCACTTGCGTCCACTCTCGGGGGTCTTGCTAATGAGAGCTTTGAGGTCTTTAGCTGTAACATGAAGCTTGGGGAGCAGAAGTACTGGCCCCCGTGTCCCCTTGAACAAGATCACTGAAACTGTTGTTCCCTGACATCTGTGTGTAATTTAATGGAAAGTAACCTGGAAATGTTAGATCTCATTTTTGAACTAAGAAACAATGATTTACAATTATGTGAAATTCAAGTCAAGGCTCTATGGATAGTTCAGATACAGTTGGTTGATACGCAGTTGTGGCTCTTACTGTGATGTTAGATCAGAGGTAAAATAATGCTTCTAGAACACTGACACAGGAAGCCCTTTAAGTTCAGGGGTTCCTTTGAAATCTAAGCTCGCTTTGTAGGAATAGATAACTCTCAACTCCCTTCCAGAGTCAGAAGGAGCCATTCTCTCACTGTGATTCCTCCAGTAGGAGAACGGTAGGTGCAGCCCCTCTGTTTTGAGGTGTATTTAACGAATATATGATTTCCAGGCTGATGAGTTTCAGGAGCTCTGTTCCTGCTCCGTGGAGATTATGCAGTGGCCAGAACTATCCTCGCTGTCCCCTTCTTGTTGGTGATGAGATGATTAGCACTCAGCGTGTTCAGGTGCGGGTGGACCGGAACAAAGGTAGTAGGTGTCTGCACCGAGGGTGCCTGTGCAGACTGTTGGCTGCACACACAAAGCCATCTCCACAACTTCTTTCTTCCTGTTTAGGACCTTGGTTTTGCTCAGGTATGAGAGGGTGTGACAATGTGTTTGAAGGTAATGGGTCTCAGCCGCCTTTCCAGGGACTGTGCGGTGATTAGGTTACACCAGTCAGATCAGTTCTGCTTTCCTCTGCCAGCTTCTGTCTTAGGGATTGGCAAACAGCCCATTCTGGTCAATGATTCCTATGGGAGGGTCACAGGGAAAGATTTTCTTCCATGACAGAGGAGAAGACCATTTGGGAACTCGTGGCCTCTTCTTCTGCCAAGGAGATATTGTTTGAAGATGTGATGTCTGGAGCTATGCTTGCCACTCTGTGACCATGAGCCGAAGACCAAAAGCATCTCAGAGACATTGGCCCGGAACCCTGGCAATACAAAGCTGCTGGGCACCCTCTGCAGAAACCCAGCCTCTGAGCATTTTGTTATGTGAGCTAGTTCAAGCCACACTCATTTGGGCGTTTTGTCACAAAACAAAAACAAAGGTTACTTAACTGGCACAGTGCCCAGAAGGTTACTATTTAAGAAACAAAAAAATCTTAGATTTAATTGACCAGAAGAAAACAAAGTGCTGCAAGCCCCAGAGTTACACTCAATTTACTTACAACTTCTACTTATGAACAGAGAGCCATAAAGGCTACTGGTAATCTACTGTAGTTGGACATCAGTGAAAATTATATCAGAAAGTTACTCAACCCCCGTGGGAAATAACTTACCAATGAAGACCTTATGGAACTAGAGCAGCAGATGACAGCATTTAGGGAAGAAAACAGGAACCCAGAAACTTTAGAACCGAAAAAGTTTTCTGCAAAAGAGTTAGCTGATGCTTTTCGTCTCACTGAAGTGGGAATGGCAAAGTTAGAGGAGCAAGATCCTGATAAAAAGAGGTTCACCAAAGTTTACTGTACAGTTGCTGAAGGCCTGAGATGCTACAGGGCTATTACTGATAATAAAAGAAAGGCTCTGTGCAACACCTCCTTGATGCCTATGTCAAGAAACTGACTGCAGCAGCAGAATCAAACCCTGACTCCCTCACACCAGTCTCATCCTCTCTAACGAGTCCATCATCTTCTGCATCATCCAAGATTGTTTAAGGTTGTATTTGAAAATGTTTAAATAGTTATATGCACAGAAAGGTAAAAATAAATACTATGTTAAGACAAACATCTGTCTAAGTTGCATTTAATAGGTAAATGTTCCTGTTTCAACTTACATACAAATTCAATTTAGGAATAAACCTGTAGAGCCTATCTTGTTCATAACCTGGGACCTGCCTGCATAAGTTTCAGAGGAAAGTAGAGTGTGCTTATAAGGCCCAAGTAGCTGCTTCAAAAGTGAAACAGCCACCAATTATACAGGTATCTGTCAACAAGATGCAGAAGTAAAAACCAGTTGCCGTGGCCCTGGCCACCAGCTGCCGAATCCTGGTTGCATTTGCTGGGTGAGTAGTCTCATCCAGGAGCCCAGGTCTGAGAACCTGCTTCCTGGGGCCACTTCTGGTCCCAGTAACCTTGCTGAGGTTTCCCCGAAGGGTTTCAAGCTCAATGCACGTTGCTGTATAAATGTACGCATGCAACTGTGCATGTGCATGCGTGTACACACACACACACACACACACACACACACACACAAACACACACACGTTCTATTCTTTTCCATGGCTCTGAAATAGCCTCTTTTACATTCATACTCAATTCTGTTTCCATTATTTTTGTTAATGGATATAGTTGTTTCTACTTCTTCACTTTCCTAAACACAGCTTTAGTGAATAATCTTATATGTTTCCTTTTGAATCTTTGTACATTGTTTTCCTGGAAAGTGTGAATTCTGGGACTAGAATTGCTGCTTTAAAGGGCCGGCAGATGAATCTTAAGTAAACCAAAATAAACCATGTCACTCAAATGGGGACAAACCCATGTCTTGTTGCTTCTGTACTATAAAAGGCTGGCTCTCAATCAAAGTTTTTGGTAAGTCGCACAGCCATTACAAAGCACTTTACTCCTGAGCTCTCCTCTTCGTAATTTCCACTTAAGTCTAAATTTATTGTTTTATTAGGGAAGCATTGCCGACATGTACTTACAGAGAATGTTCGTCTGGGTGCGGTTTTGTGTATGTGGGCATGAAACATTTCCTGCCCACAAAAGAGGAAAATGTGAATTATGAGACAAAACCGTTTGGGGAAAATCTAAAGAAAGCTGCAAATTGTCATTAAGAAAATAAAACATTATACTTATGAGAAAAAGTAAAATCTGTAAAAAGAAACCCTTTCGTTCTCCTAGAGCAGAGAGGATTGGAAACGATCCTGCACCCACAGGAGCAGAGGAGAGACCGCCAGCTCTCGGGCTCTAAGTGCAGAAGCCAGGGCGTCTGGCTGGTGGAGTGCAGTCACGGAGTGAACGCAAAGGAGCTGACAGATACAATTTCACTTTGTTTTAATGTGCTCTGCACCCACAAGTGAGTTCTGTCTGTAAGGTGAAGGCTGGCTTGGCCTCTGGGAAGTCACTGGAGCCTATCCGTCCCCCAATTTCTCCACTTGCCATGTAGAGAAAATTGCTTCGGTCTCCTACATGCCTTGCGGCTAGGCACCTCTGACTTTTCTAAACGCTGTTAGTAGGTAATTGCTCCTCCCGAGCCGATGACTGTGGTCTTTGCGCAATAAACACAGAGTCTGCAGTATAATCAAACTTGGCAATGAGTTAGTCTGACTTCATTGCTCCCCATAATTATGGCTGGGCCCAGTAGTTAGACATGAATGGTATTAGGCAGTTCTCAAGAAGGACTTGAATGTGAGTTGAGTGCGCTCATAGTCAAAGCTACATGCTAGGTGGTCACTTTGCAAATTTCTAGTTTTCTACAAGTTTTCACTTACAAGCCAGTGAATTATTATTCAACATTGCTCAAAATAATTTTGTTAAAAAGATAAATGTTCTATATCTGTCTCCTAATAACTGCAGTTTCTGATCTGTAATCCTCATACCCTTATGATCTGAGGCCCAGCTGTGGGACTAAACTCAGGATGTGTGGATGCTGGAATTAAACTTTTACTCATTTACTCTCCTTTGGGGAAACAGAACGCACAGCAATCCCAGAATAACAGGTGAGGGATCCGTGTCTGTCTGCTCAGGGCATACCTCCTGTGATGTCATAGCCCCTTGTTCACAGCTGAAACATGTATTGGTCGCACCGAAGTTTGGCAGAAAAGAAGAAGAAATGTCAGTAGTTAGTCTAGGGCTGGAGTGGCCCAGCCTCCTCCTGTCTACCTGCTCTACCTTCTTCAGTCTCCATTCCCATGGTTACCTGATAGCCCCCAAGTGATTGCTATAGATCTAGCCACCACATCTGCATTCCAGCCAGCAAGAAGGAGAAAAGGCAGGAAAAAATGTAGTAAAGGGTGTGCATAAGCTGCTTTTTAAAGACGGTTCAGTGAAGTTGTCACCTCTGCCTGTACCCCACTGGCCTGAATTTAGTCTTGTACCACACCAACCGGCAAGGGAGCCTGAGAATGCATTGCTTATTCTGGCCAAATGCCCAGCTACGAATTGTGGGTTCATCTTACAAGAAGAAAAGAAAAATCGGTAGTTAGGAATAAGTAGCAGCTACTGCCACAAAGCTTAAATATGGATTGAGTGAAAGTGGAGATGTCAGCAGGAAACCAAGGTTGGATGCACCTTCAGTGAGTGGGGGCTGGGGCAGGAGGCTGTTATCTTTCACACTGAGGTGATGACGGCAGCTAGGAGATCGATGGGGTCTCTCAAGGAGAGAAGTGAGAGAGAATAATGAAATAAAGAGTAAACTTAGCGTAATGCTCCATTACCAACTGAAAGGAAGTGAAAAATGATTGATGGAGAAGGTAGAAGGAGTAACATCAGTCCCTGAGACTTCAGAGACAATGGCTGGAGACAAGGCTGCTGCAGTGAGGACCCAGCTGCTGTCTCTGAGCTCTGCTATTAAAATGTCCTGATGGACCTTTCCTCTGTGTCCATGCTCTCAGCATCCACCCTCCGCTCTTGTCAGGGTCTCCCCTCTTGTCTGCGGGGTACAGTCTGATCTGACCATGATGGAGAGGCCTTGCTGTGCCCCTGCACCCTCATGTGCTGCCTTTGAGGTGGTGGTCCTCCAGTCTTTTTTTTTAATCTTATTTTTATTAATTTTAATGCAGTGACATTGATAAATCAGGGTACATATGTTCCGAGAAAACATCTCCAGATTATTTTGACTTTTTATTATGCTGCATACCCCTCACCCAAAGTCAAATTGTCTTCTGTCACCTTCCATCTGGTTTTCTTTGTGCCCCTACCCTCCCCCCACTCCCTCCCTCTCCTTCCTCGCCCCTTCCCCACCCCTCCACCCCAATCCCTGTTACCATCACATTCTTGTCCATGTCTCTGAGTCTCATTTTTATGTTCCATCTATGCATTGGTTCATATAGTTTTTAGTTTTTTTCTGATTTACTTATTTCACTCCATATAATGTTATCAAGGTCCATCCATGTTATTGTAAATGATCCAATGTCATCATTTCTTATGGCTGAGTAGTATTACATAGTATATATGTACCAAAGCTTTTTAATCCACTCGTCCTCTGACGGACACTTGGGCTGTTTCCAGATCTTCGCTATTGTGAACAATGCTGCTATAAACATGGGGGTGCATTTCTCCTTCTGGAACCGTTCTATGGTGTCCTTGGGGTATATTCCTGAAAGTGGGATGGTTGGGTCAAAAGGCAGTTCGATTTTCAATTTTTTGAGGAATCTCCATACTGTTTTCCACAGAGGCTGCACCAGTCTGCATTCCCACCAGCAATGCAGGAGGGTTCCCTTTTCTCCATATCCTCGCCAGCACTTATTCTGTGTTGTTTTGTTGATGAGCGCCCTTCTAACTGGTGTGAGGTGATATCTGATTGTGGTTTTAATTTGCATTTCTCTAATGATTAGTGATGTTCAGCATTTTTTCATATGCCTATTGGCCATCTGTATATTCTCTTTGGAGAAGTGTCTATTCATTTCTTTTGCCCATTTTTTGATTGAATTGTTTGTCTTTCTGGTGTTGAGATTTACAAGTTCTTTATAAATTTTGGTTGTTAACCCCTTATCAGACATACTGTCAAATATGTTCTCCCATTGTGTAGTTTGTCTT
This sequence comes from Saccopteryx leptura, assembly GCF_036850995.1. Lineage (NCBI taxonomy): Eukaryota > Metazoa > Chordata > Mammalia > Chiroptera > Emballonuridae > Saccopteryx > Saccopteryx leptura. Next base: position 98,923,967 of record NC_089507.1, on the reverse strand, counting down.
TTTATTCTGTTCTTATTGTCTTTGGCCGTGCAAAAGCTTTTTAGTTTGATATAGTCCCATTTGTTTATCCTTGCCTGTGGAGATAAATCAGCAAATATATCGCTGCGAGAGATGTCGGAGAGCTTACTGCCTATGTTTTCTTCTAAGATGCTTATGGTTTCACGCCTTACATTTAAGTCTTTTATCCATTTTGAGTTTATTTTTGTGAATGGTGTAAGTTGGTGGTTTAGTTTCATTTTTTTGCAGGTTGCTGTCCAGTTTTCCCAACATCATTTGTTGAAGAGGCTGTCTTTACTCCATTGTATTTCCTTACCTCCTTTGTCAAATATCAGTTGTCCATAGAGCTGTAGGTTTATTTCTGGGTTCTCTGTTCTGTTCCATTGATCTATGTGCCTGTTCTTATGCTAGAACCAGGCTGTTTTGAGTACAATGGCCTTGTAGTATAGCTTGATATCAGGAAGTGTGACACCTCCCACTTTATTCTTCTTTTTTAAGATTGCTGAGGCTATTCGTGTTCTCTTTTGGTTCCATATAAATTTTTGGAATATGTGATATATATCTTTAAAGTATGTCACAGATATTTTAATTGGTATTGCATTGAATTTATAAATTACTTTGGGTAATATAGACATTTTAATGATGTTTATTCTTCCTAACCATGAGCATGGTATATGCTTCCATTTGTTTGTATCTTCCTTGATTTCTTTTATCAATGTTTTATAATTTTCGGAGTACAAGTCTTTAGTCTCCTTGGTTAAATGTACTCCTAGGTACTTTATTTTTTTGGTTGTAATAGTGAAGGGGATTGTTTCCTTAATTTCTCTTTCTGATTGTTCATTATTGGTGTGTAAAAATGCCTCTGATTTCTGAGTATTAATTTTATATCCTGCCACCTTGCTGAATTCATTTATCAGGTCCAGTAGTTTTTTGACTGAGACTTTAGGATTTTCTATATACAATATCATATCATCTGCAAATAATGATAGTTTTACTTCTTCTTTTCCAATTTGGATGCCTTTTATTTCTTCTTCTTGTCTGATTGCTGTGGCTAGGACTTCCAGGACTATGTTGAATAAGAGTGGTGAAAGGGGGCACCTCTGCCTTGTTCCTGAGCTCAAGGGGATTGCTTTTAATTTTTGCCCATTGAGTATGATGTTGGCTGTGGGTTTGTCATAGATGGCGTTTTATCATGTTGAGGTATGTTCCCTGTATTCCCACTTTGCTGAGAGTTTTGATCATAAATGGGTGCTGGATTTTATCAAATGCTTTTTCTGCATCTATTGAAATTATTATGTGGTATTTCTCCTTCCTTTCATTTATGTGATGAATCACATTGATAGATTTGCGAATATTGTACCAGCCTTGCCTCCCCAGGATAAATCCCACTTGATCATGGTGTATGATTTTTTCCATATATTGTTGGATCTGGTTTGCTAATATTTTGTTGGGTCCTCCAGTCTTTACTGCACCAGCACCACTGGGGGATGTTGGAGATCCCCACCTCAGACACTGCCACTCTGGGCCCTGGCTGGTTGGCTCAGCGGTAGAGCTTTGGCCCAGCGTGTGCATGTCTTGGGTCCAATTCCCAGTCAGGGCACACAGGAGAAGCACCGTCTGCTTCTCCAGCCTTCTACCTTTTTCTCCTCTCCCTCTCTCCCCTCTCCCCAGCCATGGCTGGCCTGGTTCCCGCCCATCGGCTATGGGCACTAAGGATGGCTCCTCAGAGCCTCCGCTTCAAGGAGCTAAGAATAGCTCTGTTGCGAGCAAGGCCCAGATGGGCAGAGCATCAGCCCCAGCTGGGGGTCACCGGGTGGATTCCAGTCGGGGTGCATGCGGGAGGCTGTCTCTCTATCTCCCCTGCTCTCACTTGGAAAAGAAGAAAGAAAAATAATTTTTTTAATCTTGATTGTTTTTGAAAAAAAAAAAAAAAAGACACTGCCACTCTGTGAGTCTGGGGCTGCAGCCACTTCCATGGTCCTTGGGTGCCCCTATGAGGACCACTGCCCTACGACAGTATTTTGGTCTTTAGTTTTTTAAACATATTGTTACTTTGTCTACAATCCTATCCACAAACCCTGGGCCCCTGCCAAGGTAGACAAGCCACCAACTCACCAAGATACTGAGCATGAGCAGGTAGAGAGACCTCCAGAAACTGTCCCGGTGGGTACTGGTCCCCCACCAGCCTAAGGGCTCACCCATCAGCGTACGCAAGAAAGACAGAAGTGCAGCTGGATAAACACGGAGACAATGTGTGCTTTGAAAATAGTCAAAGTAAATCACAAAGCACTTAGCTCACTGAATTGTTGCCAACATTTCTATTTAATTAGAAATTTTGCAGCATATTCTATAGGCATTAAACTGCTGTCTTAGTCCATTTGGGCTGACTTTACAGAAGACCACAGACTGGGGGGAAGGGCTATAAAAATAGATGTTTATTTCTCATAGGCTGGAGGATAGAAGTCTGAGATCAAGATGCTGGCAGGGGCCCTGGCCGGTTGGCTCAGTGGTAGAGCATCAGCCAGCGTGTGAATATCTTACGTTTGATTCCTGGTCAGGACACACAGGAGAAGTGACCATCTGCTTCTTCATCCCTCCCCCTTCTCTCTCTGTCTCTCTTTCTCTGTGTCTTTTCTCTTCCCCTCCTGCAACTATGGCTCAATTGGAGTAAGTTGGCCCCAGGCACTGAAGATGGCTCCATGGCCTCCACTTTAGGCGCTAAGAAGAGCTCATTGCTGAGCAATGGAGCAATACTCCAGATGGGAAGAGCATCGCCCCCTAGTGGGTTTGCTAGGTGGATCCCAGTCTGGGCGCATGTAGTAGTTTATCTCTGCCTCCCCTCCTCTAACTGAAAAAAAAAAAAAATAATAAAGATGCTGGCAGGTTCTGTGTGGGGTGAGGACCCACTTCCTTGTTCATAAATGGCATTTTCTCTCTGTGACCTCACACGTAGGAAGGGGTGAAGGATCTTTGAGACCTCTTTTATAGGGGTGCTAATCCCATCATGGGGCTCCACCCTTTTGACCTCATTACCTCCTAAAGGTCCTACCTCCTAACCATGATATTGGGGGTTAGGTGTCGACATACATATTAATTCAGGGAACACAGGTATTCAGGTTCTGAATATATCTGTGTACCTAAGTGGAAAACTGCTTTTAACCTAAAAACGTTAATGCCTTCACAGCGTCTCTCATTAGACCTGCTAAAACAGGACAAGTACTCCTCTACTGACTGTGGTCTCCAAGTTGCCCTGTCTTACTCTCCTTCCTGTGTGTCCTTGTCACATCACAAGCCAAATGTACTGGGGTGGCTGGGACAGAGGCCCTGCAGACGGCTGGCTGCCTGGTCTTGAATCCAAACACTCATCTGCCTGCCCTGTGGTTCAGGTCATGTTGGTTTGGGGAGGATGATAGTGATGTCCATATCATAGAGAGCTCTTGTGAGAATGAAGTATGGAGTAATGACGTCAGGGTTTCTAACAGTGCCTGGTGTGTGGCCACTGGACAGCCCATGCTGCCTCTCGATTCCCACCTGCATGGTGAGCTGGATGCGGCAGGAATGAGGCACGTGCAGCCTTGGTGATCACGACCGATACGTACGATCCTCGTCAGCTTTTCAAGTCATGTACTAATGCAAACACTGTCCTGTATTACTCGACATCAGGCAGCTTTCAGATGAAAGCAATGTCCCCTCGAAACCTTTACACTTCACCTCACTCCAGGAGCATAAGGAATTCTGTGCTAGTGTGGTGTCTTTCAGTGTCAAAGTATTATTTGATAATCTGGAGTGTTCCACATACAATGTCTTCCTGCCTTTCCCTTGGACATGCAGACTTGTTTGGAGCCGAGAGGCCACCAGAGGGAGACAGGACACTTTGTAACTGCAGCAGAAGCTGCCGCTGATGAGTCCCTCCCTGTGGTCCTTAGCAGGATGCTGGCCCACATCTCAGCCTCTGGTCCTGCAAGCTACGCTCAGCATGCAAGCTAATTAGGACATGCAAATGAACAATGGACAAGAATCGTAACTACATAGTTCATACGGGTGTCGGAGAAAATATAACCGGGCGGTGAAAAGCATCGACATGCTGTAAGGACACAGACCTGTGAGTTCATACCTGGCTCTGCCACACCGGAGCTGGGCAGCCTTGGGCATGTGACGTAACATCTCTAAACATGTTGATTCATTTTGAACATGAGGCCATCTGCCCTGGATGGTTTGCTCAGTGGTAGAGTGTTAGCCAGTCGTGGAGATGTCCTGAGTTTGATTCCTAGCAGTCAGGGCACACAGAAGAAGTGCCCATTTGCTTCTCCACCCCTCCCCCTCTTGCTTCTCTCTCTCTCTCTCTCTCCCTCTCTCTCTCCCCTTCTTGCAGCCACGGATTGGAGAGAGTTGGCCCTGGGAGCTGAGGATGGCTCCAGGGCCTCCACCTCAGGCTCTAATGGAGCAAGGGCCACAGATGGGCAGAGCATCCCCCACTAGTGGGCTTGTGGGATGGATCCCCATCGGGGCACATGGGAGAGTGTATCTCTGCCTTCCCTCCTCTCACTGAATTAAAAGAAAGAAAAAAAAAGAAAATGAAGCCATCATAGGGGGTCCTAATGTGGTTTGTGCAAGGCGGGAATGTGGCCAAGGCACCTTCCTAATTGCTTTGTTCTGTGCCGCAGCAGCTCACACAGCTCTGAGCCCGCAGAGCAGTGAGACTGTCATGGGTTTATAGATGAAGGCAGAGAGACCCCGAGAAGTAACAGCTCCAGAGTGATGCAGCAAATAACCCACCCTGTTCTAGAACTCACGCCCCACTGTCAACGTGAAGCTCTTTTCACCAAGCTGTGCAGGGCTTGTTTTTCTAGAAGAGGATAAATTCTGCAAGGCCAGAGAGCAGACATTTCAACCATGAGAGGGCTGGAAGGGGAACAAAGGCTGAAAACCCCAGATGGAGCGACTGTTGTGGGCGGAGTTCTGCCGACTGAGTGCAGGGCTGCCGAGAGGATGGACTGGAAATTAGCTTCATGGTCCTGTACCCTGACCTCAGATGGATGGACGATAGCTTCCCCATCTGCAGAAAAAAATAAAATAATCCTGTCTCAGAGGGTTACAGAGGGGATTAATGAATTCATATTTGAAGAGAGCTTAAAATAGTGCCTGGTAAACAGTATACACAATAAAAAAGCTTGTTCAGATTTAAAAAAATAATAACAACCAGTGATCTGTGTATAGAATATTCCAGGAAATCCACTAAAAATTATTAAAAGTAACAAATGAGCTCAGCAAAGTTGGAGGATACAAGATCAATATTTAAAAACCAATTAGGTTTCCAGGAATAAATTTAACAAAAGAAATGCAAAGCTTATGATTTAAAAAGTAGAAAACAATACTGAACTATATTAATGAAAATGGAAATAAATGGATCGGAAGACTTAACGTCGTTAAGATGGCAATAGTCCTCAAATTGACCCACAGACCCAGTGCCATCCTCTCAGAATCCCGTTCTCTTCTCTGTAGAAATAAACAAGCTGATTCAAAAATTCATTCATGGAATTGAAAGATACCCAGAATAATCAAGACAATCTTGAAAAAGAACAAAATAGGAAGATTCACATTTGCTGATTTAAAAACTTACCAAAACTCAGTGGTAGTCAAGACACTGTAGTATCGCCACAAGGGTAGACAGATTGATCAGTTGGAATGGAATTGAGAGTCTATAAGTCAATCCTCACATTTATGGTCAATTGATTTTCAACAAAGATGCCAAGACCACTGACTGGAGAAAAAGTAGTCTTTTCAGCAAATGGTGCAGAGACAACTGGATAGTTACATGATGAACAATAAAGTTGGACCCTTACCTTACACTATATACAAAAATTAACTCAAAATGGACAAAGACCTAAATGTAAGAGGAAAAACTATAAAACTTGTAATAGAAAATACAGAGATTCATCTTTATGCCATTGGAGTTTTCCAAGAATTCTTAGATATTACACCATTCTTAGATATGACAGCATATGCAACAAAAGAAGAACAAGTTACACTCCATCAAAATAATAACGAAAAAAAGCTTTGTGCTTCAAAGTATTTTTTTCCAAGCCACCACCATGTCTGAACTCCACTGTGCACGTGTGATAGTGCTTTGTGACATTCACAGAGTTAACAGACTTGTCCCGTAATTTAATAACAAGAATTCAGTCTCTGACCCATCCTTCATACCTGCCAGAGATGTAATCATGCATGAACAGGACATGGCACAGGCAGGTGTTAACTGCCGGCCCTGCCTGGATGGGAAGGCACGGAGGGAGGGGACAGCACCAAAGGCCACTTTGAAAAGCCCTGTATAAAGCAACAGGGCATTTTACATACAGGTGCCACTGTCTAAGCAGCTTTGATTTCTAGGCTTCTGTTTGAACAACAGTGATGGATTTGTGCAGACCACCGCACTGACCATCCTCCAGAGACATGTGCCCTTGGCCTTAGAGTCTCATTTGGTGTCATGATGTTGCTCATGTCACTGCTGAGAAACTGGGAGAAGAAGCGTTGCAGCTAGAAGGGTCTTGGGACACTTCCTTGGGTCAGTTTCTCAACTTAATTTCTGTTTGTCACATAATGCATGGAGGCACAGTAATTGCATTTCTTCATAGAGAAAGACAGAGCAGCGCTTATCAGAGTGGAGAATGGGCCCATCCACAGCAATTTGTAGCCCGCCCTCTACTGGCAGACACCTGGCATGGCACCCACTATGGGAATTTGGGAAACACTAGCAATTTTCAAACAAGCTTTAAAAAATAGCAGGCCTGACCAGGTCGTGGTGCAGTGGATAGAGCATTGGACTGGGATGCGGAGGACTCAGGTTCGAAACCCTGAGGTCGTTAGCTTGAGCAAGGGCTCATCTGGTTTGAGCAAGGCTCAACAGCTAAGCCCAAGGTTGCTGGCTTGAGCAAGGGGTCACTTAGTCTGTTGTAGCCTCACAGTCAAGGCACATATGGGAAAGCAATCAATGCACAACTAAGGTGCCGCAATGAAGAGTTGATGCTTCTCATCTCTCTCCCTTCCTGTCTGTCTGTCTGTCTGTCCCTATCTGTCCCTCTCTCAGTCTCTGTCACAAAGAAAAAAAAAAAAAAAAAATAGTGGTAAAATTCATATAACATAAAATTTATCATTTAAACCATTTTTTCCAAATTAAAAAAAAACCTTTAAAAAATTGTAACCATTTTTAAGTGTACAGTTCAGCGGTCTCGAGTGCATTCACCATCACCACCATCGATCTCCAGAACTTTCTCATCTTCCCAAACGGAAACTCTGTCTCCATTAAACAATAACCCCTCAAGCTCCTTCCTCAGTCGCTGGCACCCATCATCTTTCTGTCTCTATAAATCTGACAACTGTAGGGACCTCATAGAAGTGAAATTATACAGTATTTACTTTTTGTGACTGGCTAATTTCACTCAGCATAATGCTCTCCAAGTTTATGCAAAGCAAATTTTTATTGATTTTATGTCTTTGCTTCCATATTTGAAAATTTTAATTTAAATTAAATAAAATAAATGTCTATTTCTTCAAACACACAGCAAAAGCTTCTTTCAGATATAGCAGACCTTTGCTAACAGAATTATGGATGTGAGACAATTGCAGACGTCAGCGATCTTTTAGTTCCGCAGTGAGGGAGATGGGTCCCATCGGGAACACAGCGGAGGGTGAGAACGCCTCGACGTCCTGGGTCCCAGTGCAGAATTCTGGCCGCACAGACATGATGCCTTTGAAAATTTCAAGACACCACATTTTTCAGAAAGAAGGCTTTTGTAAGTAACTAACAGTTACTTATTGAACTTATGAAATGTACTACTTTTAATTTAAGCTTTCTAAAGTGCTCCATCTTTCCCTTTCTTTTGCAAATAATTATAAATATTACTACATCCTCATCTTTGCCTCCAGGATTACACTCTTAGAAGAGTCTTTCTACCTGTGAATTTCCATAGCCCTCGTATCATCTGATCTCAAGAAGCAGCACTTGTGAATCGCAGGCCACACCCCTTTCTGAAGGCCCAGCGAGCACGCGTTATGTGGAAATGGCCTGCCCTGCCAGGTAGAAGATGGGAGGTCCCAAATAACCTCAGCGTTTTTAGTAAATCAAATTTCTAGAATGACATTGCACTTTCTGTATGGTTCTGATTTCTTTGGGGAAATCAGCAGGCTGTGGGAAAGGGTTCTCTAACACAGGAAAGTGGAGGAGGGTTTCCTTCTGAACAGAGATTGGTTTCGGCTGATCTGTATATGGACAGGCTCAAAAAAAGCCCACTCATTTTTACATTTGATATCACTGTTGAGTATAGACTATGATTTTCCTTGTGATAAATATGTCCCATATATGTTCATTGCTATAAAAGCTATTAAAACATTGGCTCTGTCTCTTCCTCTCTCACGTATCTGATACACATATCTATACAGTAATAGACATTTTTTCATATATATATCACATTCATATTTCAAACTATAGTGATGGTTAGTTAATTTAGTAGTGGAATTCTAACAAAAAACTGTTCTGAAAACACAAGTGTTGCCTGACCAGGCAGTGACACAGTGGATAGAGCGTTGGACTGGGATGGGGAGGACCCATGTTCGAAACCCTGAGATTGCCAGTTTGAGCGCAGGCTCATTCGGTTTGAGCAAAGCTCACCAGCTTGAGCCCAGGGTCGCTGACTTGAGCAAGGGGTCACTCGGTCTGCTGTAGCCCCATGGTCAAGGCATATATGAGAAATCAAATAATGAACAACTAAGGTGCCACAATGAAGAATGGATACTTCTCATCTCTCTCCCTTTCTGTCTGTCCCTCTCTCTGCCTCTCTCTGTTTCTGTCACAAACAAAAATACCACAGGTATTAATAATAAATTTAGGTATTTTCTTAATGACTTGAAATCACATAGGTTTTGAAATAAAACATGACACATAGTCTGTATACTTAGTATTTGAAGTAAACAATCTAATTTGTATGCAAAATATTTAAAATATAGTATTTTATTACAATATTAGTTGTCCTACACACCATGGTGAGAAGGGGGGCTGAAGACCAGCCCAGGGGAATCTCCCAGAACTGCTCCTTTCTGAACTTGATTAAAATTTAATAAGGATCATGAGACAAATATGTGATCAGTTTTACAGGGTAATATATATTTTTGATACTAAAGGTATTTGCTAGTACTAGATGTTTCGAAAATTCTGCATATTAATTTTTCTGCCCTCATCTGGAAGGTCTGATGGAACCAGAATCAGGTGTGCTGAAGGGAGGTTTATGAGCTTATATATTGAAGTAGAAAAAATATTAAAGAGTGTGGGATTATTGCTAGGAAGTGTTTTATATTTCTAAGGGAGAAAAATGTTGTAATAGTTAAATATTAAAAATGATGTATCACAGTAGTTGACGTTGAGGGGTATATTTCTAGTTATCATTTCTGGGTATCTTTAATTTCAGTATTCTGCTTTTGACCAACGTGGACCTTCCTACAGTGGCTTTTCCATTCTATTTCTTTTTCCCAGTAAGTTTGGAAAAACATGATTAAGATCTTAGAGATGAAAGAATATGCCTCCTGGATGGCTGTCTGGCAAATTATTGCTTCATTTTAGGGAATTGTGTAAGATAATCACTAGCCAGGTTTATCAGAAAATGCTGCCCCCTGCCCCTAGAGGTCAAAAGTAATCCACTGGAAAAGAGCCAATCTCATTGTTTGCAAAAATTTGATATTTGAAGCATTGAATGATTTTGTCCTTTGCTGACTCAAGAGGGTCCCTGTCCTCCACCTGTGACGTGCACACTGGGTCCAGAGTGCAGGGACGTGACTGGCACTGAACAACAGTGCTTAGCTCTGAATGTTCATTACAACCTCACCTTAAATGTTTACTCTCTTGAGAAGTGATGCTCAAGTCCCAAAGGAATACAGTACAGGTAGTTCTCATTAGTCACAGATTCTGTTATTTGTAAGTTCACATACTCACTAAAACTTGTCACCCCAAAATCAGTACTAGTGGTCCTTTCATACTCGTTCATGGATAAAAAATTCTGAGGCACTGGCCGGTAGGCTCAGTGGGTAAAGCATTGGCCAGGTGTGCTGATGTCCTGGGTCTGATCCCCAGTCAGGGCACACATAAGAAACAACCATCTGCTTCTCTTCCCCTCCCTCTCCGCCCCTTTCTCTTCTCTTCTTGTAGCCAGTGGCTTGGTTGGTTTGAGCATCAGCCTCAGATGAGGGTTGCTGGGTGGATCCTGGTTGGAGCACATGCAGGAGTTTGTCTCCTCTCACTTAAAAAGACAAAAGAGGGGGGAAAAAAAGAAATTTGAGTTCCCAGCTCAGGTACAAGAAGGTGACACTACGTTCTTGTTTTAGCTCCCATACTGTAAACAAGTGTCCTTGCATGGTCTATTTAGTTCCACATTTTGTGCACTTTTCTACTTTTGCTGGTGGTTTGCTGTTCAGAGTGGCCCCCAAATGTCCTGATTCACTCACCATGTAGTGTTTTTAGCACAAAAAGGTTGTGAAGTGCCTAATGAGATCATGTTGCTAGATAAGCTTGGTTAGAGAAGCACAAGTTATGTGCTGTTGGCAACAAGATGTAGTTAAAAGAAACACACATAAAACAAGGTTTTAATTGGTTGGCTGATAAATGTTGTGACCAGAGACTCCCTAGACCCTAAACCTGTATTTTCCCGAGAGCAACTGTCCAATATTCACTAAGTTGATGTTTGCGACAACTTTATAGAACAAAACCATTGTGAATTAGGGGAGTCCTTTGTACCTCTCCTTACCACTACCTATGCCCTTGAAACAAAGGCAACTGTGTCAGAATGCCAGGAAGGTTTTGAGTTGTGTCTCTGCCTATACCAGAGATGAACGCAGTTTCATTGCAGGGAGTATTTTGAACAGCAGTAATGCTTAGGTAAGAGAAAAGATCAGGTAATTAACTTGTCACATCTCTCTTCATATGCAGCACGCATACAATAAATTTGTGCAATAAAAAGTATCACTTTCCATTAGTGCCAAGTGTTCATTTTCTTATTTCTCTTCATGTTCCATTTGCACATGGTGACCAAAGAATATCTTGCAATTTCAAATAATGTGCTTTCCTGTGAAGTTCACAGATACGTAGATGTGTGAGACATAATGGTTCTCCTGTTGATTCTCTAGTTCTCTCCGTAACTAGATGGACATTGAATTTTAGAACTTGAAATAATTTTACTTTTATAAAATTATTCACTAAGATTTTTTAAAATATACAAAAAGAAAAAGAAAAAATTAACTTTGCTTAATCTTGTTTTTAAAAGTTTTATGTTCATTGATTATAATTGATACTTTTACTTTTATAATAATAAAATTAAATTTCTAAAAACAAATTTGAATATAATTTTAAGATTTTTCATATAGTTATACATGAAGTTACATGTTGATGAAAGCATAATCCAGTTTGTGTCCTCTGAATGTCATTACATTTTATTTTTAATCATTTACAATTAATCTGTTACAATGATAACAGAACAAACAAAAAGCTTGATTGTAAGAACATAATTAGTAATTTTGCTGAAATAAAGGAAAGAAAAATATTTTACAGAAAAAATAAATAGAAAAATAAATTTTACAGAATATATGAACATTCATAACTTACATACTCATCCAAACATTGCTGATTCTTTAACACAGATACAAATGGGGCACCTTTGGTAGTTTGCCTAATATATTTTTAAATTTTGTTGTTAGGCAGTATGTGACTACAGTACTTCATCCTTTATTTGACAGTATATAGGTTAGGATTCATTTCAAAATGTCTCTGACATACAGCGTGTGGGCCCAGGCTTGCGCTCTTGCTCAGGATGCTGTAAATATTAGGACAGGACTGACTGTGAGCCCGGGATTCGAGCTGCACTGAGGCCTCACCCAGATCTGAAGAGCAGATCTGGAAGGACTTACTCAGATGTCCTCAGTGCTGTCCGGCTTCCTCTCTTCCCTTTGGCAGCTTTTAACTTGTTCAGTGTCAGCTCCCAAAGTCAGTCAAGCAGGTGTAGACGCATTTGTACACACACATGCTGAGTGTCAGCAACCAGCAGTCCTTGAACTCCACGGGGCCTATGTTTCTAGAGCAGACCAACAGTTTCCTCAATGTTGTGACCTAGAAGAAGAACTCCCTTTCCTCTGATGGGGAGTACATTTGGTTCTGACACTATTTCGAATGTGGTGTGGTGGTCTCGCCGTGCTTTGGCTATGACCCTTTTTCTGTATTTTTCTGAAGCCGGAAACGGGGAGAGACAGTCAGACAGACTCCAGCATGCGCCCGACCGGGATCCACCCGGCACGCCCACCAGGGGGTGGTGCTCTACCCCTCCGGGGCGTCACTCTGTTGTGACCAGAGCCACTCTAGCGCCTGGGGCAGAGGCCGAGGAGCTATCCCCAGCGCCCGGGCCATCTTTGCTCCAGTGGAGCCTCGCTGCGGGAGGGGAAGAGAGAGACAGAGAGGAAGGAGAGGGGGAGGGGTAGAGAAGCAGATGGGCGCTTCTCCTGTGTGCCCTGGCCGAGAATCAAACCCGGGACTTCTGCACGCCAGGCCTACGCTCTACCACTGAGCCAACCGGCCAGGGCCTGGCTATGACCCTTTATAGCCCCCCCTTTCCCTCCTTCACCTCTTAAATAGCCAGAGTCAATTACTGTGGCTTTAGACCACAGCACACAAGGATCTGGGACACTGTCATTACTCAGTATAAAGTTCAGGGTGGAAGAGTGAAGGAAGCTGGCATTTATGGGTGTGTGTCATTGCACATCGTGGCTGGAGTAGTGAACAGGGCAAGGCTCTCTCAGGAGACTGTGCTGTAACAGGGAGGAGGACAGGTAAGCAGACCACTCTCACAGGGAGGCAGGCTAAGCCTCCTCGTTTCCTGCCCTGCAGGGTGATGACTGGATTCCCTCCAAAGACTGTTACATGGTCAAGAAGAAAACCAATGGAACGACATGTTCAGGAACTACAGGGTAGGCATCAAATGCTCAGAGGGGGAGCTGGATGAGGGACTGGTTCCGTAGGATGGCTTCTCACAGAGGTGGGAAAATGGACATTCCAGGGACATCATCCCCTGCTGACTATCCTGCTGCCAGGAGAAAGGTGAGCCCAGCTCTGTCTCCGAGATGCCACACAGATGAAAGCCAGTGCAGTAGGAGGTGAGGCAGGGACACTGAAGGGTGAGAGGCACACGGACAGAAATTCCTACAGGTCACATGAGGAAGAGGATGCCCTGGGACAGCCCTGACAGGAACGGCCCTGGTGGACGCGGCCGACGCTGGGTCTGAGGAGTCTGTGAGGGAGGGGGATGTGCCAGTGACCCCCAGAAAGGAACGCTGTCCTGCAGCCAGAGGGGCTCAGGGAGCCAGAGCTCAGACAAAACATGATGAGAGACCGAAAGGAGGGAGGAAAGGAAGGGAGGGAGGGAGGGATGGAGAGAGGGAGGAAGGGAGGAAGGAAGGAAGGAAGGAAGGAAGGAAGGAAGGAAGGAAGGAAGGAAGGAAGGAAGGAAGGAAGGGGCAAGTGGGAAAGAGAGGGAGGAGGCAAAAGTCTCACTTCCCTCACTTTGTAAGGTGTATAAATGTTTGGTCATTGTGTTGTACACCTGAAATTAATATAACATTGTATGTCAACTATAACTGAAAATAAAAAAAATAAAATTTTGTACCAATTACAAAAAAAGTGACCCTTCCTCTCAGTCCCTCTCTTCTGCTCGCTCATAACAACAGCTTCACCATCGAGAAGGAACCACACTTTTTAATCCATTTGCCCTCTACTCAGTGATCTTCTGGTCACATTCTGGAAACAGAAGGGCTGGGGGGAGACAGAGTGTGGGAAGGAAAGAACACAGAATTATGATTTGGGGACAGCTGGGCGTCTTCTTTTCTGCATCCCAGTTAGTCACTTGAGAAACTGAAGAGGTGACTGTGCTCAGGAAATTTCTGGAAATAGAAGAATGAAACTTCTGATTAACTAATTATAAGTCTTCTGATAGCTTCTGACAGGGGAGGGAAAGGGACTTACTTATGAAGTGCAGGTGACCAAAGGGGGAAATCACACCAGAGGGAGAAGCTGCGGAGAGGCTGGAAGGGGAAGCAAGGCCGTGACCACGACGTCGTAGGAACCCAAGGCTTTATGAATGGTTTCCTGTCTGCAAAAGCCAGCCTGACAGTAAAACGCACCTCAACATCGAAGGGGAAAGACAAATGTGACAGTATCTGGGACATTATTTATTATCTTGCGAGGCCAAATAACCTTATTCTTCTTACATAACTCTTTTTTCCTATTTCAATTCTCTTTTAAAGAATGTTAAAAGTATTTAAATACATTAAACTCATCTTAGTTCACTTTAAAAAGCAGGTTTTTTATCTTAGCCAAGATTCCTGTGAAAACATCTCATAATGTGCTTTTTGTTTTCTGACGTTAGAAACAATTTACGCAATAATGAATAGTAACAGATTTTATTATCACAGTAATTTTATTTTTAATTGTTACTACTGGTTGTACATTTTATTTTGGGTACATGACTCATTTTTACAAGAAAGTGAGTGAAGTACAGATCAAATTTGTGTAGAACAGGTCAGAGGCAGAAATAAAAAAGACAGACATTTAGAGAGTAGCTCAATTTTCCAACACTAGGAGTTCAGTAAGTGTCATACTACAAAAAGAGGGGTAGAGTTTTCTGGGGCCCAGGGAAGGAAGGAAGGATAATGTCTCAATTAGGGGTGTCTAGAGAAATAGAACCAATTACACAGATAGATAGATAAATTATTAGAGAGCTATATTATGAGGAACTGGCTCATGGTATTATAGACTCTGGGAAGTCCCATGATCTTCCGTTTGCAAGCTGGAGACCCAGAGAAGCTGCTGTGCATTTCAGGGCTCGAGAGCCAGAGCATGAGGATGGATCACCAGGAGACAGTCTCCTCAGCCTCCAAGAGCTTCAAGGCAGGGACTGTAGAGAGGTCTATACATCTACAACTCTGAACTCTTCATACACCATTCTGATGAGAAGGCAATCAATTGACACAAATCCCTTCATTTCCTACCCAAGCACCAAAAAGCAGGCATTGCCTCAGGGTCTGCATCCTGACATCCAGGGAAGGGATGAGGTCACACAGCAATAAGTAATAATGTGTGATTAAAATCGCTCATCTTTATTCCCAATTGGTTTAAAAAATAATGAGGATTATTATTTATATAATGATTGAGCAAATTTTAAAGTTCATTAAATGTCTCTCTGAGTCTTTGATCTATTTTTTTCCCAGTCGTATTCCCAAATATTTTAAAACAGTCTCAATTATAAAAATGTGTACACGTAGAGAACAATCTGAGGCCCAGTGCATTGTTTACAATAGAAAGCAGTCCCTCAATCACCACGTTGGTACAACTAAGAACTCATAACATTGTGTGCCTGTGAATAAGTGGTACGAAACAGGCAGAAGCAGTTTGTGTTATAGTTTCTGCCAACTGGAATTCAGGAAAACTTTCACTAACTTTTCTTAGTGGGGGTCCCATTCTAACTTAGTTGTGTGATGACTTGGGTGCACACAAGACACGTCAGAGAATTACAGTGCTGCTTCCAGCCGCGTCGCTCCCTCAGTCTCTGGCTAATGTTAGTCCATTAAACACAAAGTTTTTGGGGTTTATTAACATTATTTATTCATTCAACTGAGTGTTTCCTGAGCCTTTACTCTATGGAAGGTCATGGGAAATTGCAGGGTAAAACAATGGTAATAACCAGTTCCCCGTTATGCCCCAAAGGAACCTCTGTGTGGAGTGAGGACAGGCAGGTGTGGACAGACCTTCAAAGGGCAGCGCTACTTAAAGTGCGCCCACTTCTCAGATGACATCCATGGCTCCCAAGTTGCATTACATGTTCGTAGAATTTCACAATTCAACTAAAAATGAGGTAACTCGTCATTTCACAACTTCACTAAATAGTGGGCAATTTCGCAATCTCACTGATTATTAGATAACCCCATGAAACAGAATGGGCGAAATGCAGTATTTCTATGAAACGGCACACGAATGCTTGGGAAGAGGCTCGTTTTAAAAATAAATAGAAATAGCTAAGAAACATTGTTGAGTCGGATGTGTGTGAATCTTATGCAAATGTTTAAAAGAAATTTAAAAGTCTAGGTGGATTCTGCGTTCAGACATCTTTCACGGTATCAGTGGGAATTCGTTGGCCCGTGTGATGGTTTAAGGAAGGAACGGAACCTTGAGCGCTCTCAAGGTGCCGAGCTCAAAGCAGACATTGGTGCTCCGTGGAAAGAAGGACATCTATGTAGATCTTGCCAAAGTAAAATACTGTTGGCATTTCTTTTTTTTTTTTTTCTTTTTCTGAAGCTGGAAACGGAGAGAGACAGTCAGACAGACTCCCGCATGCGCCCCACCGGGCACCAGGGGCGACGCTCTGCCCACCAGGGGGCGATGCTCTGCCCCTCCGGGGGGTCGCTCTGCCGCGACCAGAGCCACTCTAGCGCCTGGGGCAGAGGCCAAGGAGCCATCCCCAGCGCCCGGGCCATCTTTGCTCCAATGGAGCCTTGGCTGCGGGAGGGAAAGAGAGACACAGAGAGAAAGGAGGGGGTGGGGGTGGAGAAGCAAATGGGCGCTTCTCCTATGTGCCCTGGCCGGGAATCGAACCCGGGTCCCCCGCACGCCAGGCCGACGCTCTACCACTGAGCCAACCGGCCAGGGCCCTGTTGGCATTTCTTTTGGACTTTAAAGCCTTAACTAACTTGTAAATTCAACAGATCCAACTCTTGCTGCACAAGAGCTTTTTCCGGTAGACAATGTCCATCCGCCAAAAAAGGAACAGAGATGTGCTCAAGTTCAGGGATGAGAGTACTTCTTAGTTTCATGAAATGCATCTATCTAATAATTTTCTATAGGTTTGCAAGCTCCTTGTCACGATCTTTTAAATATCTGAACACTTCAGTGGTTTTTTCCTCCATTCTGTTAACATACAAATAAAGAGAGAAGCCTGTTCACGACTTGTTCTGATCAATTTTACTGCAGGATCTGGAAGTGGAAAACCACAGGATAGATTTGAACTAGGTGTTGTATAGTTCCCAAAGGCAGCCACATTAATATAATAGTCCATGTGTTGGTGGAAGGGAAACTCCCTTAAATGAGACTAATAAGACTATACCAAAAACAGACAAAGTGTTCCCCCAAGGGACTGTTTTCCCATAGCTGCACTGTTATTTCTCTAAGAATGCCTCTGTGTCACCCGAACCTGGAAAAATCAGACTGGTGTCATGGACCTGATAGCACTGACCACATCCTTTGTGGTGACAAAGAAAGAAAGAGGAATGAGTTGAGGTCAGAACAGTGCTCACCACACAGGCAGCGCTCCGGCATGCCATCCTGTTTTAGTTTTCCCTGAAGAGAGAAGATCGGCTCTGAGATTTTGCCAGTTTTCTTGGACTTTTTACAAACCCAGAGGACATATAAGAATGATATAATTTCCAATGTCTTCAATACCAGGAAAAAAATAATGTAAACTGTTTGGAAAATGTAGCTATTTTGTGTAGTGTTGTCATCTGACTCTGTGGCTGCCTGTTAAAATAGTCTTGCAACACTGGGACCAAATTGTGGCTCAGAGCGTCTTTGGTTAAAGAAACCCCATTAGGAAGGCGGGGATGCTGGTTAACACCTTTGCTCTCCAAGGCTTCCCAGGTTTCCTTCTGACCCTACTTTGCTCCCAGCAGTAAGATTTGACAATTCTAACAAGTTATCTTATGCTTTTTGGCACGAGTGATATTTATCACAGAGCTGGTCATTGCAACGGCTTTGTTCAATGATCCCACGGCTTCAAAACGTAAGAACAATGTCCCCATTAAAACATAGAAATGCCTGAAGTGATTCAATGTTTTCCATATTATATTGTCGCATTCCACATTTTAGGTTTGAATCCTCACTTTTAAATATTTCTTAAACAGTAATGATTCAGATTTATCAATGATGGTTTAAGACGAGGAGTGAGAATAACAGCTAAAATTATAAAAAAACAAATGCCCCAAACCTAGCCAAAACAACCAACAGACCAAACAAACAATTGAACCAGGTATCCATCCTGGAAATGTTATGGAAACAGGTGACTATACAACATGCAGGCACAGTTTAGTAGCTTTTGTGAAGATGCAGTTTCCTTGCATACTTTTCTAGAGCCGGGAGATTTAAATCACTTGGAACCAAGAGAAATAATCCAGACTTTGTAAGTATGCAAGATAGATGGATAATTACTTTATTCCTGTCTGTTTTTTTTTTTTTTTCTGGGTTGTTAATTACAACGATCCCAAAATTGGGTGGGTTCTGTTTTTTGTTGTTGTTGCTGTTGTTTTGAGCCTGACAGCTGTAATTTGTATTTCAAACACCAGAGGACAGCACTAGACTGGGCTAAAGTTTCTTGGGTCCCCAGAAAGAAAAGCAAAGACCAAAAGAAGACGTTTCTCTAGGATAACGTCCGTTTTTGTCCCCGCTCCTTTTCTCTCTGTTTCCCCCTCACTCCCTCTTTATCACTCTCCCATGTGTTGTCATCCCTTTTTCTTCTAATGGCAATCCTTTTCACTGTTCACAAGAAAATTCCTATATATTGCATTTGGGGAACAAAGATTGTGAGGTGACCTCTCACCATGGTGGGCACACAATTTACAGTTTAAATTGCAGTGTCTGTTTTTGGCTTCTGAACACCATTCAACACATTTAGTAAGTTAGTTGGAAGTAATTCTTTGGGGTATGTTACTTTTCCTTTTTTCTTGTATTCTCATTCTTCCTGTAAACTGTTTCTCTCTAAAGTTAGTTTGGAAGCACAGCCGGACCTGGACTCTCATTCTTCTGAAACGCACCCTCTGAAACCTAGTTAGAGGAACGACTTCCACGCAGCCATCTGCAGGACTCTGTTGTCACCGACGGCACGTTGACCTCATCCCAACACAGTTGAGGCCCGGAGGAGGTAGAAGGTTGCTGTGGATACTGATTCTGGCTCTGTGGCTTTAAGATCATTTATTTCTTTCCATTTCAATTGTTTTTTTTTTTTCTTAGACTTCAAAACAGAGTTAATAGCAGTACTTATTTTGTACTGTTATGAGAATGATAGGATGATGGTATCTGGCATACAGGGAGTGCTCAGTGTTTGCTATTATGCATTTCCATTATCCTTAAATCTTTATCTCTTATTAAAAGCTTGTTGGAGTTACTGCACTAATAGTCCAACTTTTCTTCCTCTATCGTATAAACTAAATCACAAGAACTAAGATACTGTTACACATCAGCTAATCGAGACATTTAGGAATAAAAAATATCTTTAAAAATACTTTATATTGGCCCTGGCCGGTTGGCTCAGTGGTAGAACATCGGCCTGGCGTGCGGAAGTCCCGGGTTCGATTCCCGGCCAGGGCATACAGGAGAGGCGCCCATCTGCTTCTCCCCCCTTCTCCCCCTCCTTCCTCTCTGTCTCTCTCTTCCCCTCCCACAGCCAAGGCTCCACTGGAGCAAAGATGGCCCGGGCACTGGGGATGGCTCCTTGGCCTCTTTCCCAGGCTCTAGAGTGGCTCTGGTCGCGACAGAGCAACGCCCCGGAGGGGCAGAGCATCGCCCTCTGGTGGGCGTGCCGGGTGGATCCTGGTTGGGCGCATGCGGGAGTCTGTCTGACTGCCTCCCCGTTTCCAGCTTCAGAAAAAAAAAAAAAACTTTGTATTTAGTTCTGGCTGGATAGCTTGGTTGGTTAGAGCATTGTCTGTAAGCACAGAGGTTACTGGTTTGACCCCAGGTCAGGGTACATACAGGAACAGATCAATGATCCTCTCTCTCTCTCTCCCTTCCTCTCTTGCTAAAATCAATAAATAAAATTTTTTAAATGTATTTTTGTATTTGACTTAGAATAACACCCACAATCCACAAAACTGATATATTTTTACCCTCTTAATGGTCAAAAAAATAATGTTGTAGCATAGAATATATTTTATAATAAAATTCTATTTGAGAGCATTCTATTTCTGAAGCCTGGTCAGATTAGATTTTCTAATTCTTTATTATTCAATACTGCAGCCACAGGCCTTGTGTGACCCCAGGAGGGCTTGATGTGGCTGGTCCAAACTAAGACGAGCTGACAATGAAAAACACACTCTGGAGTCAAAGATTTGGCACGACAAAAATAATGTAATTATCTCATTACTATTCTTTTGTGATATCTATCCTTTGAAACAATATTTTAGCTACATTAGGTTAAATAAATATTATTAAAATTATTTTCACCTATTTCTTTTAAATTTTTAATGTGCTTTAGAAAATTTTCAGTCCCATATGTGGCTTGCCTTGCATTTCTAGCAGATACCACTTTCCTCTGTGATTCTGCACCAGTGGAAAATTCAAAGTGGTGTTCGTTATAATATATTTAAAAGTAAAACCTATGGAGGAAAATATATTGAGATTATATTTGCTTAAGAGGTATTTAAAAAGGTCCACCAGTAATTTGCTGAGCCCCATTCTCAGTTTTGTGCCCTTTAAATAATGTGTCTTTGTTGAAATGTGACAAGTAAAGCTGTTTTCCTTTTCTTCTTTGCTTTCTTGGAAAGGCTGAGTCTTAACGTGAATTATCAGTAAATCCACCAGAAGACTGCGGGATGCTATTTGCAGGTTTCCTTGTGCGACTCAGCCAGGGTTTGGGTGCTCTGTGGAGACACTGTCTGCTCCAGCTCTCCCTCATTCAGATCCATCTCCCTGAAAAACTCAGCATTTACTCCTTAAATAAATATGTTGCATTGCGGGATGAAGAATAGCCCAGCGCATTTTTTCCCTCACCTTAAATGACATTTTAAAATGTTTACAGTTTATAAAAATTCACTTTCAAATCAGAAAGTTTTCTCCCTCATCCTCAGTGCAGCGGAATCAGTGGTGCTAGATGCTTTCATGTTTTCCTGCTACATGTAGTACATTTCCATTAGCTTATTGCCATGTTGGTTTCCCTTTGTGAAGGAGCGCAGGTCACAACGAGGCCAGGAGCCCGCCCACTTCTCAGCGGCCACCGTGCTGTCAAGCGTCACTCTGATGCAAATCTCGCAGTTCCCTCCTTCGTCATATTCCTGCCATGTTGCATTTTGTAAAATTCTAGAAAACATTTTATGACACCCTGGGCAGGAAAGGCATCATTTATAGAACGTCCTGATGAGTTGGCTTTTATTTATAAATCATTTTGCTTGGAAGGTTTTTATTTTCAGGCATGCGGTAGAACCTGGATTTCTTTAAACAAATCTGCTGCCTCCTCTATGCATATTGCTTTTCACACGACTCCGGTATTTCCATAATAAATAATAAAATACTACTTTTGGGAGTTTTTGCAGTGGGTGTTTGTTCTGCAGACTGGGTTTGCACTACACTGGCTCCAACTCGCCAATTTACCCTGGGGTCCTACCGAGTGCTGTTATTCTATTGTCATTCAGATGCAGATTGGCAATAAAGATGACCAAAACACCTGTGTGACTGTGCCAGGTCCTGGTTCCTCATCTATGGCACAATATTTTGGATCTAAAAGACAAGGTAGTCCTTATTTCCAAATCATTGGAGTTACTAGAATAAAAGAGAGTGGCTGGGGGCTGTGATGCTGTCAGAGACCTTAGAATTTGCACCACAGATCCCCTGTCCTCCACCTGCCCCGACTGCACCATGCTACTCAGATTTCTGAGCCTCAGTTTCCCTGTACAGTATATATAATGGGAGTAAAATAATGCTTTTGGATGGGACAGTAAGGTGGATTAATGCACTGATAGTAGAAGAGGCCATGTTGTAAATGACCCAGAAGAGCAAAGTGTTACTTTCCTTTTATTATTTTTGATGTTTGACAAATAAGACCCCAGATCCTGGTTGGCCTGCCAGACTGCTCTGTTTAGGAAGATTTCTGTTCTGTTAACCACCGGATGGTGAGTGGGAGATGCCAGAAGTGCCTGACAGATAAATGTATAGATAATTCTCTCCTTGGTTCTTACAAAGGTATGGCTTTGACCAATTGTAAAAATGCAAACCAAAAATTTCAAGACCAGCAGGGAAATACAATGTGTGTATTGGTTGGGGTCAAGGTTGCCGGTGGCTGCTTGGTGACATGTGAAGTCCATGTATCCTAGAAGGTCTCTGGTGGTCAAGGGTTCACTCCTGGTGACTCTATGGAGGAGAGAGGAAAGGTCAGGCTAAGACTGTGATGGGAGTCCACGAGACACCTGGGACTGGCTTCTGGAGGAGTGAAGAGGCAGGAGATCTGGACTCTGTGCTGACAACAGTTAGTTGTGCTGTTTGGAGAAGACCCTCAGAGGCCTTCTGTTTCAGTCTCTTATCTTCTTAATTGTCCTGACCACAGGGACGCATGCCCTCCTCCCTGCTTAACATAAGACCTGCCAGCTTGCAGCAAGTCATAGTCATAAAGGAAAAAATAATGTCCATTTTGATTGTGGATTAAATTTAATAACACTGATTAATCTGCTGTAGATTTTTAATAGGCTTTATCTTTTTAGAGCAATTTTAGATTCACAAGAAAATTGAGAGGAAATTAATTACAAATATTTCCCATCTACCTCTTTTTCCCCCACATACACGGTGTCCCCTGTACCAACATCCCCACCAGATGATACATTTGTTATAATTGATGAATCTTCATTCACACATCATTATCACCCAAAGTCCATAGTTGACATTAGGGCTCACTCCCAGTGGCATACGCACGTTCTATGGGTTTGGACGAAGGTATAATGACAGGCACCCACCATTATAATGTCATACAGAGTAGTTTCACTGCCCTAAAAATCCTGTGCTTGGCCCACTTATCACTTAATAATTTGCTATAGATTTTTTATCCTAACTTTTATATCTCAGTTTGACATTTTTCTTGTTGAAACTCTAAAGTGATTTGGTCTCAGGGACTCTGTTATGATAATTACTATCAGCCCTTGAATGGTAAGCTCTGCATTTAAATTTCTAAACATTTTATTTGCAAGCAGCCATTTTTGGGGGAAATTAGTGCCTTGCATAGCCTATACTTTATGGTAAAAACTTTCTCTGTTATGGCACGTGATTTCTGTCAGTTGGTGGCATTTCAGAAGCAATTTCTAGGAGCACAGTACTCTGAGTGTGTAACTTGGTGTCATATTATTATTTCTAGGAGAAAAAAATATTGCCAAAGCACTTGGAGTTGCTGAAGAAGCCGGCTGTTTAGCTTGGTGTGAGGCTTTCCTAGCCCTGCGGAGAGGAGGGGGCATCGCCTCCGATCCTGCTGGGAACCGCTGTGCTCGTCACATGTGGTTATGCTTCCAACGTGCCATTTTTATCACTGTGGCTTCTCCCAGCCTTTTGATTAGGAGGAAAATAGTACATCAACAATTAGCTGACTTTTGGTTGTGTCCTCTTTTTACAAGAGCACATTTCAGATAATGCCCAAGATTAGGCTGTTTCCTTAGAGCCTCTCTCTCTCGTCCTCCAGTTTTTTCTCAGTCTATCTTCAAATGAATTAAAAGTTCTGATTTATTTCCAGGCCCTTTAAAAAAAACAGCTCCCTGAAAAGCAATACTATTTGTAGTGGTGACAGGCAATTAACAAAGCATTTAGATTTATTATAAAGCACCCAGGAAAGTGGTGTTTTATTTTGCTTTTCCAGGAGTCTTAAACAGTCCCTTATAGATAGTGGGCTGAGTGAGATCGCTTCTTTCCCACAGAGCGGGTGGTCCAGTGTGGGAGGTACAAGTTCCCATTGCTCTGTCAGCTCCGTGTGGCTGACCGGGGTCCTTACACCCAGCTTCTCATTTTCTAATAAAATCACGTTTTCTTACTTCTTACTTGGGCTTCATTGACTCCTGTAGTTTCCTCCTAGAGAAAAATTGATTTCAGATAATGGTTCACATGTTGGATCCCAGTGCTGTGTGGGGCATAACACTGGTTTGTATCTCGTGAAATTGGGCTTCAGGAGAAACCTGGAGGGAGGCATTTATTCTCTTTCTTTTGGAGACTCAGAGGCAGAGACTCCGATGAAGGAGGCACGAGGCAGCATTAGGGACAGGCCTGGAGCGACCCGGGGGACATGGTGCCAGCGCCAGGCTCCTTCCCCGGGACCCCCCTGCTCTGCCTCAGCCTCTTTGTTTCCTGCCAATGAAATTAATTTCCTTGGATTCTCTTCCAGGATCTCCCCCTCCTAATTCATACCTTTCTCCAAAATGTCATTTTTTGTCATCTGTTCCCACACCACACAGGATGGGGAACAGTTCACGCTCCTGCATTGTATCCCTAAGTGACTTCAAGCCAATTTAGAGTCAACGTGAAAATGACACTCGGAATGATTTTTCCCAGATGGCCTCCTTCCCTTGTCAAACAATACCTCAGGGTTCTTTTAACACAAAGTTTTTCCTAAGGAATCTATTTTATACTCACACAAGTATCCACAAGCCATATACACGCATGCAAGAACACACTCATATCTGACAATAAACAGATAGAATCAAGTCTTTAGAATGTAAAAGCCATTTTATTTCCTTTAAAACACCATTGGTAAAATATATTGCTAATACTAATAATATATGATAGTATATTATTAACACCTATATTATATTGATATTATTTATATTAATGCTCATATTAATATCTATACTGTTATAATAATTATATTTTTAACAACGGCCATACTATCAATGGCTATATTATTCTACAGTGTACTGTGGTACAGTATATGGTATATAGAGTGTGTTATTAGCCACTATGAGTAGAGCAGCACTAAATCAATGACTGTATTATCCCAATCCCTGTAGTTTACTGTGGTGCATACTAGAGCATATAATTAGTAACTGTAGCAACAGCAGCAGTGATGTCCTGTGACCTCTCTGGGGAACACTGTCCTGAGTTCTCTACACCCTTTGAGGTGGCATGTAGACCCTGTTACAGATGAGGACTCGAGGTCACACTCACACTCTAGCCTGCGCCCTTGGGCTCCTGGCCACTGTGCCTGGAGCCCCCCAACGCCATCCATCCCTTTCTCTGTATAAGGAGCATTTTGGAATCAGATCCTCATTCCAGGGATTGTTCTTGCCCTTTCACAAGAAGCCTATTTCTTTGTGCAGCTGCAACGCCTTGTGTCACAGGCAGCATTAAAATCTCTGCACAGGCCCTGGCCGGTTGGCTCAGCGGTAGAGCGTTGGCCTAGCGTGCGGAGGACCGGGTTCGATTCCCAGCCAGGGTACACAGGAGAAGCGCCCATTTGCTTCTCCACCCCTTCGCCGCGCTTTCCTCTCTGTCTCTCTCTTCCCCTCCCGCAGCCAAGGCTCCATTGGAGCAAAGATGGCCCGGGCGCTGGGCATGGCTCTGTGGCCTCCGCCTCAGGCGCTAGAGTGGCTCTGGTCGCAATATGGCGACACCCAGGATGGGCAGAGCATCGCCCTCTGGTGGGCAGAGCGTTGCCCCTGGTGGGCGTGCCGGGAGGATCCCGGTCGGGCGCATGCAGGAGTCTGTCTGACTGTCTCTCCCTGTTTCCAGCTTAAGAAAAATGAAAAAAAAAAAAAAAAAAATCTCTGCACATGCGCTGGATTAAAGTGGTCACTTCTTCCCAAATAACTAGCAAAGACTAAGTTTCTGGTGGTTGGCCCTGCCTTCCTCCCATGCAGCTGAGAATTTTCATAAGTTTCAATATGTTGTCACCTAATGAACAGCTTCTAAATTGTCTCTGATATCAAGAGACAGGGTACAAGTTCTTTAATCAATGTGTTCTGATATTTACAAATGTGTAGCATTTTGGTGGAGGAGAAAAGAATTTTAAAATGTCATCATTAAAACGTGGTATCCATGTGGATGGAACACACTGTGAGCATTTACACGTTTTTAGGTTTTACAAAGGATTTTATTGAGTCGTTAACGACACTGGAAAATGTGGCTCACAGGAAATTCAGTAGAGGAGCATGCCAAACATATGCGCAGCGCAGGCTCAATATATTAGATTACGAATAGATCTTTTATTTTTTAAAAGGCGAGGAGGAAACATAGTGTTAATAGCTAATAACAGCTATTTTCTCTGAGTCTTGGGATTTTAAATGACTTTTTCTTTATACTTTTGCACAATTTCAAAATTTTGAGCAGTAGGCATGTGTTTCTTTTATAATTTAAAAAAAAAAGAGAGAGAAGATGTTTTTAAGTGGAGAAAGACCACAGAGATAATAATTAAGTGAAGTTTACCACATGCCTCCTGTCAGGACGGATGTTCTGGAAGGTTCCGTGGCCCGTGCTGTGTTGATATTTGTCCCGATTGCCTGACAAACTGCTTCCCAGGACCCGCGCCGCCTGTCTGGCGGCAGCCGGATCCTCCGGTCCCCTCGCTCTTCCTCGAGTCTGGGTGAAAGCTACTGTTAGGACAGACACTCCCAGGGAAATTTTTCTGGAGGTTGTTTTTCACAGCCATTAATTTTCTACTTGCATCAAATTTCCTTTTAACTTTAGGAAATTTGGTTTTTATTGTCCTCCTAGGAGGCCCGAGGGCGCAGGGTGCTCATACTCTCCTGTTTCCCCTTGTAGACTCTTATTCAAATTTAGATTATGACGACAAGAAAAATTTGCTGGGGAAAGTAATCAGTAGGGCCATATGTTAGAGTTTCAAAAATCACCCTAATTTCCATTTAACTCACATCATAAAAATCACCCTCCCTTTCCATCAGACTATTAGAAGGTGTTTTAGATGAGTGATGTCGGGAATGCCTGCAAGGAAAAGCTAATAGCGAGGCCTTGATCTCCCTGAGAGCTATTCATCTTTGTCTTCCAGCACCCAGCACACTCAGCCTCTCTGACACACACACACACACACACACACACACACACACACACACACACACACACACGCCACACCTCGATGGAGGTAAACCATAAAAAGGAAAGCTCTTTGAGTACATAAAGTATAAGACTACATTTTATTTTTATTTACTAGAAATTTATGGAACAGCAGCTGAGGCACTGCTGGGAGGGGCTGCCTCCTGCCCTTCCGCCTCCTGCCCTTCCGCCTCCTGCCCTTCCGCCTCCTGCCCTTCCGCCTCCTGCCCTTCCGCCTCCTGCCCTTCCGCCTCCTGCCCTTCCGCCTCCTGCCCTTCCGCCTCCTGCCCTTCCGCCTCCTGCCCTTCCGCCTCCTGCCCTTCCGCCTCCTGCCCTTCCGCCTCCTGCCCTTCCGCCTCCTGCCCTTCCGCCTCCTGCCCTTCCGCCTCCTGCCCTTCCGCCTCCTGCCCTGCCTCGGGCAGTCTCTGATCCCTGGTGTCCCGTGTCCGGAGTCAGGGAAGGGTCTGGCCTTCCCTGGGGAAAGGGCTAGAGCTGGCAGAGAGCTGTGGAGCTCTTTCTTCGTTACTCCTCTGATGATTGCAGACCAACGCATGTCCCAACAGCTTCTATTTCTAAAGTGCATTGTCATTATATTTAATAACTCTTCGTATGACACCCTCCCCCCATCACTTATAAGAATGCTTCATTATTAGTCAGGTGGTTATGAGATGCCATTCATTTAATATGCCCAATGATTCATGTTTAATTTTAATATCCCACCATATTGAAATGACCTGTGCATATTATTGTGGTGTTTGTAAAAGCACAGCTCCTGGCATGCTTTCTCAAGCGCTGTGCTTGGGAAAGAGATGACCATGTCGTTTTGCACTTGGTTGTTGAGTCTGATGGAGCTGGCCCCTCTGCGCTGTGGGGTGGACAGGCCACCTCTCCCCAGATACCGAATCTCCTCTGGATAGTGCCTCAGGTTTCCGTCCTCAGGTTGTAAGGCCCGTGATCATGGAGAAGCCTGTTTGCATTGCTCTGCCCTTTTGCTAGCTTCAGGAAGGCAATGCATTTTGCTCATTGCTTGAGGCTACTAATTATGTACACACATTCTACGATCATTCAACCATATTTGCAGTTGAGCATTAAATATATTTTGCTCGTTGTTAAAATTGGTTTGATGAAAAACAATCAATATTTTGAAAACCCATGGCACTGGAGGAATGTGTTCAAAAGAGAAAGACTTGATTCTTCCTGATTTCATTTTCTAACTCTGGTTATTAAGCCTGCTTCAAATGACTCCATGGAATTACAAATCTACTTGGTTTAGGTGGGTGCTTTACCTGTGGAAACAATGGACTTCTTATGGTTTATGTAAAATATCTAGGAATTTACTTGAACTTATATCCCAATACCCACATGTCAGCAGGTTGGTATTACCGTATTTCCCCATGTATAAGACACACGTTAATTTTGGGGCCCGAAATTTGAAAAAAAAATATTACATAAAGTTATTGAACTCAAGTTTTATTCATCATAAAATTCATACAACTCCTCATCACTGTCAAAACTCCCATCCATTAGCTTGTCCTCATCTGTGTCTGATGACAAATCACTGTCTTCATACATGTTCCGTTCTGCGATGGTAATGGGGTGGCTGCCCACCTGCATGGACCAGTCAGGGGACTGTATCCCTCAGCTCTGACATCAGAATTGCATCAACATTAGATGCAATGGTGTGTTTGCATTTACTACTCTGTAAGCACAGGGACACAGGGGCTGCAGGCTCAGGCGTGGCTACAGATGAGAGTAGCCCTCAGCCTAGCTAGTAGGGCAGGGCTTCCTGTCTCCCTGTTCCTTCAGTGTCCCTGCAACAGTTATAATGTTTTTATGCCCTTGCTTGGACAAGCTGGGACTAGAGTTTTCCTTTTTCTTCCAAATGCAGACAGAGCGTAAATATCTGGTCATAGAAATTACCACTAGATAACCACCTAACTTGTGAAATCTGGCTTTCTGTGGAACAAGGGAATATTTTTCTCCACTATGAAATTTGTACGGATATAATTATTAAGCAATGTGGAATAGCTTCCAGTCAGTAAGATAAAAAAAGGAAACAACACTGTTTTCTTTGCAAGAAAAACCTACGAGGTTCTAAAGTGAAAATTTATTACTGAAAAAAGCCTTTAATTGAAAAAAAAGAAAACATCTTTTTTTTTTCTTTTAGAAAAAATCCACATAAATAAATTAGAGGTTTGTGGAAAACATGTGGGTCTGTAACTGCAAATCTCATTTAGAAACGTTAAAATGTAGTTCTTGCATGTTTTTCTACTAAAATTTGCTGCATTCACAGCTTGACGTGAAATTGTGCAAATGTTGCTATCCCTTTAAGATTGCCTCGCTAGAGGTGCACACAGGGAATATATGAAGTGCTTTGGGATTTACATGATATTGCTGTTTTCCTAGGAGTTCTGAATAAAATACAAATTATGATAAAAATATCTCTGGAATGTCTTTAAACCAAACTGGCCAGTTGAGCAGAGGCCTCCATTAGCACGTGTTCAAACCCTCCACACGGGCTCTGCTGCCACCTGATGTTTTACTAATATTTAGAGATACTCTCACAGCAGGCATTTGCAAATGTTCTCCCAGAACTTGGGTAAACGGTATTAACATAATTCCAAATCCGATCGCTTTTATGTGCTAAGAGAGTAAAGGCGGTTTTGCTATTTTCAGTTGTAAATTTGAGAAGAAAAAAAAGAACACCGAGAGAATCCACGAAGATATCTACAAAATAATGAGAGCTTAGCAAATATATAGCTCAATGTACTATCCTCTACCACAGTGTCAGATCACATTTCTTCAAATTAATTTATTATGTAAATTTTCAAATATTCCCAAAGCAGAGCATGCTCAAATCTCAACAAAGATCCAGAGTTTGTTGTTTGGTTTCATTCACCTGTTTGACTATATTATTTTCTTATGATATAGTTTAAATGTAGTTTTCATGAAAGATCATGTCAACCTGACACACTTGACCATGCGTCTCTGAACAGTATGGGCATTCTCCCACAAGCCATTATCATGACAACTTACCCCAGTTAAGGATGTGTTTTGTTATTATCTGACATTCACAATCAGATTCCCCTCTTTTCTCAGCAGTCCTTTTTTGTTGTTCATTTCTTTGATCATGATCGGAACCAGGTCCACATATTCCAGAGTTCTCTAAATCTCCAGTTTTACCTACTCCCACCCCTTTTCAGTTTTCTCCCTGCCACTGAATTGAAGGATGCCCCCCATGATGGTTAGTTATATTTATCAATTTAGGGGTCCACAATGCCCAAATATTTGGTTAAGCATTATTTTGGTTTGTCTGTGAAGGTGGTTTTGGATCAGATTAACATTTAAATTGGTGGACTTTGAACAAAGCAGACTGCCTTTTCTAATTTGGGTGGGCCTCATCTAATCAGCTGAAGGAGTTAATAGAACAAAAAGACTGGGCTTTCCAAGCAAGGAAGACTTTACCAGCAAGTTGGATTCCAACTGCAACATTGACTCTTCCCCAGGCCTCTAGCCTTCTGACTATCCTGAAGATTTTGGATTTGCCAACCTCCAAAATCACATGAGTCAATTTCTTATAATACTTCTTTTTCCTATGTGCATATAATCTCTTGATTTTGTCCCTCTGGAGAACCCTCATGCATCTGCAGTCTGGATGTGTCTTTTTGCTTCTTTGTGATGTCTTTAATGAGTCCTCTCTCAGAGCCTCTGGAAGGAAGCAGCCTTGCCAACACTGGGGTGTCAAACTGTGGCCTCCAAAACTGTGAGAGCATAGAGGGCTGGCATTTTAAGCCACGAGGGTGTGGTAGTTTGTGAAGGCAGCCTTCAGTTATAACCTTTCATGGAAACTTCATTAAAACTATATCATAAGGAAAAAAAAAATAGTAAAACAGGTGAATAGAGCCAAAGCAGCAAACCCTAGGTCTCTGTTGAGGTTTGAGGATGTTCTGCTTTGGGTATATTTGAAAATTTATACAATAAGTTAATTTGAAGAAGTGTGATCTGACACTGTGTGAAACTAGCAGAGCAGCTTAAACAAAGGCTCTTTCCAGTCCTCCCGCAGCAAGGCCTCCCCAGACCACGGAGGGTCTTGTCCCTTCATCATTTAGAATAAAGAATTGGATTCAAGGAATGTCCCAGGAGACATTCTCTTTCACTTGTGGGTCATGGGGCATGAAATTATACTATTAGAGATTCACTCCTTAGAATGTAAAAAACACATTAGTTATATCCAAGGGAGATAATACATTAAGTCTGCAACATAGCTGGTAGAGTTAGATTAGGATAGGACATATTCACCAGTGAGAGAATCTCACATTATGTGAGAGCCCCAGTTCCCAGGGACAGGAGAAGCCAGCTGGCGTGGAACAGGACGGGAGTGACTACAGCAGGTAGGCCAGACACCTCGCTTGCTGTGTCAGGATGACAAGGCCCTGATCACACTTTCATTCAGGACATTTATTAACATTGTTTTGCAATCAGTCCCCTTGAGAGAAAAGGTTAAGATACCTCCTTCCCCGTAGAAGATGGCAGGCAGGACCGCTCATGGCTTGCTATAAAATCAGCAGATTCCCCAACTCAGGCTTCCCCAGCCCTGAACCAGAACCACGGTGTGCATCACATCCAGAGGGGTCGGGCTGACTCATCACCTGGCGAGATGGTGCCATCTATGAGTCAGTCCGACCCCCTGTGGGGCTAACAGGTGGTTAAGCCGGAGGAAAGCTTCCTACTTACAATTTCACCTAGAATTTAGAATTGCATGTAGGATTCACCATGTGCTCTGTGTGTGTGCGTTCAAGTTCATTTTACCCTCAGAGCAATCCTAGGTGGTAAGTTTTCATATTAATGTGGGGATTGGAGCACAGAGTGTTGCAGAGCTTACCCAGGGACACAGAGCAGAGAGTGGCAGAGCAAGGACCGACCAGCCAGGAGGCCTGGCTCCCATGTCTAGGGTGTTCTCAGAGTACAAGGTGGACAGAGAGTAAAGAAAGTGATGCACACACCATTGTCTCCCTCATTTTCCTTTATCTCTTTCACATGTGAGCACAGCAGAGGGACAGGAGAGACTATGAGGGGGTGCGAAGAGAAGATTGAACAGACCCTACAACTGAGCCATGTAGCATGCATTGCAGAATCAGGGCATTGTTGTGGTCACCTGTGATACAGGTGCCTCCCAGTAAGAACTGAGGACCCTGAGCATCACTGACAGTGGCTGAAAGCACCCCACCAGAGCCTGTGATGGAAGGAAAAATGTGCACTACTATGTATATTTTATGCATTTTTTTAAACGTGCGCACGAGACCAAGATAGAGAGGGAGAAGGAGAGACAGGGACAGACAGAAGGGAGAGAGATGAGAAACCTCAATTTTTCATTGTGGTATCTTACTTGTTCATTGATTGCTTTCTCATATGTGCCTTGATTGGAGGGCTCCAGCCAAACCAGTGACCCCTTGCTCAAGGCAGTATCCTTGGGTTCAAGCCAGTAACCTTGGGTTCAAGCCAGTGACCAGGGGATCATGTCTATGATACCATACTCAAGCCAGCAACCCTGCGCTCAGGTCGGTGACCTTAGGGTTTTGAACTTGGGTCCTCAGCATCCCAAGACAATGCTCTATCCGCTGTGCCACTGCCTGGTCACGCATTTTTTAATGGTTACTTTTATAAAAAAAACATTTAAAAAAGTGAAAAAATATTGTAAATTGAAAGAGCATTAAAAGTTGCAACATTATTTTAAATTTAAATAATATATATACATTCAAAGCAGAATTTGTTATAATTTTACCTTCTTGGCTTTAATAAAAGCCAAGACTTTAATAATATTTCCAAAACTGATCTCTTGCCTTGCCTCATTTTAAGTAAGCACTGTGAATTAAACCAAATGAGAGAAAGTTTGAAAGTATGTTTGATGAATTTAAACCTTTAGCAAAATTTATGAAGATTCTTTCTGCATTTGAAAATAAATGTAAAGAAAAAGAAAATAAAGAACTCTATGCTTCATCAGATAAGTATCAATTTTTATGGGGTAAGTGGGTATGAAATCAAAATTTAGGAGATTATAAATGTCCTAATTTCATATTTGAAATTGAGAAGCTCAACATTAAACAAACTGTCTTCAGATTTTGTATTTGCTAAAAGCAAGTTATTCTGCATGAATACATCTGATTTCCAAATGGCAGTCACTGGTCCCACTAAGAAACAGAAAAATATTCCTACAATTTAAGTCCTGGACAAATTTCTTTTGAAATAGTTGGTTTTAAGCAGCCCATGTTATCAATAATCTGTAGTATAAATCAGCATTTTGTCTGGATCTGCTAAAAGTTGTTTATAAATTTTGTTTACTAAAACTTTATCCAAATATAGAGAAGCCTTGAGAAATTTTACAATATGTGTCTCAGTGGTGTCCCGTAAAAGGACTTTTTGTCAATTAAAGTTAATGTAAAAGAAAATTAAGACTGTTATTTGGTGCAAATATAACAATTTTTTCAAATGAAACCTGGATAAATCAAAGAAGTAAGTTTTGAAAATATTATGAAAGAGCTTGTTTCCATTAATGTTAAGAAAGTACAGTTATAATAAATTTTGGTTTTGATGTAATTAAAACATTTAAACTTAACACTGTGAGTTTTAATAAACTTATTGATCAACCTCTCAATATTTTTTAACTACGTAATGTTCCAGAAAAAAGTAAACCATCAAAATAAGTCACCACAACGTGAATATGGGGGTGCACGTGCTTCCTTTTGCTTCAGATTTGGGCTTGGCTCAGCCCAGCACTGTCAGATCCCACCGCTATTTGAAATTTTGATGTTTTGTTCATCATGGCATTTTTGCATGAATTTTGATTTTTAAAAATGTTGCACAAATATATTCTCTTGATGACTGAGATTCCCTGGGGCCCCAGGTAAGTGCCTCATCCTAACTGGGCCCAGGGTGCAGTATGAGGGCAGGTGGAAGGTAACTTTCCCATCGCATCTTATCAGAACCCCGTCAAGAACACGTTCTTTGGTGTAGAAGCTGCGACTCACATAGCCTTCCAGGGGGCGCCCTCTTGTGGCTGGTTAGAGACCTAGTTAATTTCTAGTGGATACAACTGACATGGGGAATTTCGGCTTAATCAATTGAGTATGGGTACCATTTTGAAATATTTATGAACGTTTGGGAATTTTGAAGCATTTGAAGAATTAGTCAGATGTTCATCTTCAACATCATTAAATGGATTAGACCTCTCCCTCTTCCCTTTTCTGGTTTCTTTCTTTTAAATGTTTCTGCCATGTGAACTAATGGGTGATGTCTGGTGATAATGTAAGAGTCTGGTGATTTCCTTTCACAAATGCTTTCTCTCAGGACTTTCTAGGGGCCTTCCAGGTCTTCGGGCTCAGAAAGACCTATCAGCACACAACTGCAAAGTGTGGGCAGCTCCTCAGGCAGCAGGAGGGCAGGTGGTAGGGGGTGCAGGGCTGATCTACTGTTCCAAGGAGGCAGAGACTTCCTGGGAGAGAGCAGAAAGGGGTCATCTCAATTCAACCATCTTCTCTGCTTTCCTGAGTTTCTAGGTTAACAGATTTATTTATCATAAACTGTGTCAAACAAAGTCAGGAGGCCTTACAGAGTGGCCAAGAGGTAGAAAATAAACCCAACATGGAAGACATTTATTCATGATTCCTGAATATCTTTATCTTCAATTCATGACAAGAAACATTGGAGCCATGGGATATCCCATGGAATGATTGGGTTTTAGGCCATTCTGGAAGAACTCATTCCTATGGGGGGGGGTTCCTCCTCATTTTCTTTTGTAAGGTCATCCCCTGCTCCTTTAGAGCTGAGAACCCCAGTAAAATTGAACCCCAAGATGACAGACTGCTTACAGAATTTAGGATGATGGGAGTCTAGTATCCGCTGTGGAAGCCTTATGTAGCATGTTAGGTAGAATGTCCATAGCGGACCGGCCTTCTTTCTTTAATACAATTAATTACCATGAAAAGAAAAAAAAAGTAAACATATTTTTTAGCTTTGCAGCAAATGATTTTCAATTTACAAAATGTGAATTTGAGTGGGAAACATAGCTATTTTCAGGATCTTAGTTTAGTAACAGTCTCTAAGAGGAAAGGGGTTTCCTCTGCTCGTGAAAACAGTAACTACGTCGTTTCTCTGAGTCTTTCTGGATGGGGACCAATATGGCACTGCACAAGACTTCTGCCTGACTTTATGCCATTCTTTCTGTTTTGTTGGGGTTACTGGAAGATTCTCTGAGCCGAACTTCATGGACTCTATGATAAGGGCATACTTTCCTTTCTCTCCTGTGATCTCTCAGTCATGTTCTGGCATCCAGGAGTCCTGGAATGAGAGGGAGGCCAGGCCTGATACATTTAAATGCCAGTAATGATGACGATGGAAGGATCCTTAAGACTTGTATGGAGATGACGTCAGAGTAATGGTGGGGTAGGAAGCGATACCGATAAATCTCCCCCAAAACTCAACAAGATCTTCAACCAGAAACAGAAAAACCTATCCTTGGAGCCTCCAGATGTTTCGCAATACACCCGAAGGTATGATTGAACGAAAAATTGGCTAAATATATAATCAAACCCCAAAGGAAATAGGGAGTAAGAAATGCTCCGCCTTCCTCACTAACCTAAACAGGGCGGCTTTCACTGGAAACTGAGAATATAGAAACTAAGGCGGGCAAAGGGGGTGAATAGATCCAGGCCACGGCACAAACGGCCGAACCAGGCTGTGGCATGGAGATCCAAGCCGAGGAAAAACTGTTCCTGTGACAACCCGGGCAATACCGCTAACACTCGTGCCAAACCCAGACAAAGAAAGACAAGTGGGGCAGCCATTTTCCCTGATCTCCTGGTCGGCGTGCGCAGATAGTGGGCGAGAGATTCCTTCCAAAGCCCCGGGAGTGTGCGCTCGTGTTGTCCCACAGAGAGGCAGAGTCAGAGGCCTTTGTGTGGGCTGAAAGTGGAATCTCCAGGCCGCCCCAGGGCCCTGGGGGAGCTGCGCATGGGGAGGGAGTGAGAACTAATTCCAACACTGGAACTTGTCCGTGCGGGAGAGGTTTCACTCAGAGGGTGAGGCGGCTGGTCTGATATCCTGGTCTGTGCGTGCAGATAGTGAGTGAGAGATTCCTCCAAGTGCCTCGGCAGTGCCTGCCCATGTTATCCCACAGAGGGGCAGAGTCAGGGGCCTTTGTGTGGGCCAAAAAGCGGAATCTCGGGCCGCCCCAGCGGCCTGAGGGAGCCGCACATGGGAAGGGAGCAAGAACTAATTCCAACACTGGAACTTGTCCATGCGGGAGAGGTTTCACTCAGAGGGTGAGGCGGCTGGCCTTATATCCTGGTTGGCGTGCACGGAGAGTGGGCAAGAGACTCCTCACAGCACCTCAGGAGTGGGAGCCTGTGTTATCCCACAGAGGGGCAGAGTCAGGGGTCTTTGTGTGGGCCAAAAGCGGAATCTCAGGCCGCCCCAACGCCTTGAAAAAAACCACACACGGGGACGGAGCAAGAGCCAATTCCAATGCTGGAACTTTTCAGTGCGGGCGGGGGGTTTCACTCAGAGGGCGAGACTTCCGGCCTAACATCCTGGTCTGCACGCACAGATAGTGAGCGAGAGTTTCCTCCAAGCGCCCCGGGAGTGGGTGCCCACCCGTGTTACCGGACAGAGTGGCAGAGCCAGAGGTCTTCAAGTGGGCGGAAGCCACGGCTGATTATGCTAGCAGCTCTGACTGACTGAGCCTTACCCAGAGCCCTGTGCTGAGTGGGAATAGAGTGGGGAGTGGCCAGCTCTTTGAGCCTCTTGCTATCCAGGCAGAGGCAGCAGCAACCCCATAGCTGGATTATCAGGCTACTAATTGAGGAAGGAAAGACTAGGAGAGAGGCTCCAGGAACACGGGCTCTCTCACTGTCGGAGCCTATAAATGCTAATGAGCCTCGACTGCCAACGTGACTAAAGCACAATACATAACATTGCCATAGAGACTTATCAACTTCAAACCTCTACCTGAGCATGCCAAAGGGGCAGAACCTGGGGTACAGAGTCACCAACCAGGAAGAGGGAGAGAAAAGAAAAAGCAAGAAGATAACCTCTCAAAATCAAGAATAATCCGCAGACTTTATAACCTATCCCATTTTATTATATTTGTTCGTTTGTGTCTCTTATTTTCATCCTTGATTTTTTTTTTCTTTTTCCTCCTCCAATTTGGTCGTTTAACTCTCTACCGGTCTTATTCTTTCCTCTCCTTGAACTACACTATCCATAAGTGTTACATCTCCCATTATCTTTTCTTTCCTCTTCCTTTCTCTCTATGAGGGTTGCACTCCAAAACCCTTAACTCTCTCTCTCTCTCTCTCTCTCTCTCTCCTCTTTTTTCTTTTTTCTTCTTTTAGTGGTTCCCTCTTTTTTTTGTCTCTCTCTCTTTTTTTTTCTCCCTCTATATTAGTTTCTTCCTTTCTCCTTTACGTCTCCTCTCATTCAAACCTCAATAACGAACAAATTATCTTATCTGGGACTCAAACTTATGTTTGTGGCATTTTGGGGGGTTTTTACTTCACCTTTTTAACTCACTAGCAGTGCTCCCATCCCTGGCTCTCCATTTTATCTAGTTCTTGTTCCACTAAATACAAGAGTAATTTTTTAATTTGTCCCCCCATTTTCCTGTTTCCCTCTTATTCCTTTCATCATAACTCTTAGTCAACCAACACCTAAATGCAAATCATTTTACTCTTGATCCAAATTTTTTCATTATTTGCTTTTTGTGGGTCCATACCACCCTTTTTAATTTTTTATTTTATTTATTTTTTATTTATTTTTTATTTTTTGCCCCTTTATTACTTTTCCCCAATTCAGGCCCTCCATTACAGGCATTGTTTGTTCTATTAAATACAATATAATTCACAGTTCACCACAAGATTTTCTCAAGAAAGAGGGGAGAGGAGAGGAGAGGAAAAAAGGAGGGGGGAAATAATTTTCCTTTTTTTAATTTTTATTTTATTTTATTTTTCTTTATTTCATTATTAATTTAAAAAAACACAACTTTTTTGATTTTTTATTTTTTTAACTTTTTATTCTTTATTAAATCTCATTAATACTATCAACAAAACCACCCTCAGATGCCATTAAGGAAGAGAAAATCGAATATCATGGATACAAAAGAAAGAGAGGTAACACAGATAGATGAGGAAAAATCTATGGAGAAAAAATTTAATATATTGGAAACCTTGGAGCTAAATGACAGAGAATTCAAGATAGAAATCCTAAAAATACTCAGAGATATGCAAGAAAACACAGAAAGGCAATTTAGGGAGCTCAGAAAACAACTCAATGAACACAAAGAATATATGTCCAAGGAAATTGAAACTATAAAAACAAATCAAACAGAGATGAAAAACTCAATTCACGAGCTGAAAAATGAGGTAACAAGCTTAGCTAATAGAACAGGCCAGATAGAAGAGAGGATTAGTGAAATAGAAGACAAGCAACTTGAGGCACAACAGAGAGAAGAAGAAAGAGACTCAAAAATTAAAAAAAAATGAGATAGCCCTACAAGAATTATCTGACTCCATCAGGAAGAATAACATGAGAATAATAGGTATATCAGAGGGAGAAGAGAGAGAAAATGAAATGGAGAACATACTCAAACAAATAATAGATGAGAACTTCCCAAGCCTGTGGAAAGAACTAAAGCCTCAAGTTCAAGAAGCAAACAGAACTCCGAGTTTTCTTAACCCCAACAAACCTACTCCAAGGCACATCATAATGAAATTGGCACAAACCAATGGCAAAGACAAAATTCTCAAGGCAGCCAGGGAAAAGAAGAATACAACATATAAAGGAAGGCCCATTAGATTATCATCAGATTTCTGAGCAGAAACTATACAAGCTAGAAGAGAGTGGACCCCCATATTTAAAGTCCTGAAAGAGAGGAACTTTCAGCCATGAATACTGTACCCATCAAAGCTATCCTTCAAATATGAAGGAGAAATAAAAACATTCACAGATACAGAAAAGATGAGGGAATTTATCATCAGAAAACCCCCACTCCAGGAATTACTAAAGGGAGTTCTCCAATCAGATACAAAGAACAAAAAAAAAATAAAGCCACAAGTAAAAGCTCCAAGAAGAACACAATAAAACCAAATTTAAACTGTGACAACAACAAAAAGAAAGGGGGGAGAGGATGGAGATTAACAGTAGCAAAGGACGATGGAGTGCAAAAGTACTCACAAAATAGTGCGCTACAATGAACAGGGTAGGAACCCTTTTCATTACTTAAAGGTAACCACCATTGAAAAAACCACCAGAGAAGCACATGAGATAAAAAAGATAGCAATAGAGGAAAGATGTATGGAATACAATCAAATAAAAACAAAAGATAGCTAAACGAAAGAGAAGGATCAAACAAGACACAAAACTAACAGAAAGCAATATATAAAATGGCAATAGGGAACTCACAAGTGTCAATAATTACACTAAATGTAAACGGATTAAACTCACCAATAAAAAGACACAGAATAGCAGAATGGATTAAAAAAGAAAATCCAACTGTATGCTGCCTACAGGAAACTCATCTAAGTAACAAGAATAAAAACAAATTCAAAGTGAAAGGCTGGAAAACAATACTCCAAGCAAATAACATCCAAAAGAAAGCAGGCGTAGCAATACTCATATCTGATAATGCTGACTACAAGACAACAAAAGTACTCAGAGACAAAAATGGCCATTTCATAATGGCTAAGGGGACACTGAATCAAGAAGACATAACAATTCTTAATATATATGCACCAAACCAAGGAGCATCAAAATATATAAAACAGCTACTTATTGACCTTAAAACAAAAACTGACAAAAATACAATCATACTTGGAGACCTCAATATACCACTGACAGCTCTAGATCGGTCATCCAAACAGAGAATCAACAAAGATATAGTGGCCTTAAACAAAACACTAGAGCACCTGGATATGATAGACATCTATAGGACATTTCATCCCAAAGTGACTGAGTATATATTTTTCTCCAGTGTACATGGATCATTCTCAAGAATTGACCATATGTTGGGCCACAAAAACAACATCAGCAAATTCAGAAAAATCGAAGTTGTACCAAGCATATTTTCTGATCATAAAGCCTTGAAACTAGAATTCAACTGCAAAAAAGAGGAAAAAAATCCCACAAAAATGTGGAAACTAAACAACATACTTTTAAAAAATGAATGTGTCAAAAAAGAAATAAGTGCAGATATCAAAAGATATATACCGACTAATGAAAATGACAATACGACATATCAGAATCTATGGGATGCAGCAAAAGCAGTGATAAGAGGGAAGTTCATATCACTTCAGGCAAATATGAACAAACAAGAGAGAGCCCAAGTGAACCACTTAACTTCCCACCTTAAGGAACTAGAAAAAGAAGAACAAAGACAACCCAAAACCAGCTGAAGAAAGGAGATAATAAAAATCAGAGCAGAAATAAATGAAATAGAGAACAGTAAAACTATAGAAAAATTAATAGAACAAAGAGCTGGTTCTTTGAAAAGATCAACAAAATTGACAAACCCTTGGCAAGACTTACCAAGGAAAAAAGAGAAAGAACTCATATAAACAAAATCCAAAATGAAAGAGGAGAAATCACCATGGACACCATAGATATATAAAGAATTATTGTTGAATACTATGAAAAACTTTATGCCACTAAATTCAACAATCTAGAAGAAATGGATAAATTCCTAGAACAATACAACCTTCCTAGACTGAGTCAAGAAGAAGTAGAAAGCCTAAACAGACCTATTAGTAGAGAAGAAATATAAAAAACCATTAAAAACCTCCCCAAAAATAAAAGTCCAGGCCCTGACGGCTATACCAGTGAATTTTTATCAAACATTCAAAGAAGAGTTGGTTCCTATTCTACTCAAAGTCTTCCAAAAAATTGAAGAAGAAGCAATACTTCCAAACACATTTTATGAGGCCAACATAACCCTCATACCAAAACCAGGCAAGGATGGCACAAAAAAAGAAAACTACAGACCAATATCTCTAATGAATACAGATGCTAAAATACTAAACAAAATACTAGCAAATCGAATACAACAACATATTAAAAAAATAATACATCATGATCAAGTGGGATTCATCCCAGAATCTCAAGGATGGTTCAACATACGTAAAACTGTTAACGTAATACACCATATCAACAAAACAAAGAACAAAAACCACATGATCTTATCATTATACGCAGAAAAGGCTTTCAATAAAATACAACACAATTTTATGTTTAAGACTCTCAACAAAATGGGTATAGAAGGAAAATATCTCAACATGATAAAGGCCATATATGATAAACCATCAGCTAACATCATATTAAAT
Organism: Saccopteryx leptura; assembly: GCF_036850995.1. Taxonomy (NCBI): domain Eukaryota; kingdom Metazoa; phylum Chordata; class Mammalia; order Chiroptera; family Emballonuridae; genus Saccopteryx; species Saccopteryx leptura. The sequence goes on along the minus strand of NC_089507.1, from coordinate 98,882,759 downwards.
GGCACTAAACTGAAGGCTTTCCCCCTTAAATCAGGAACAAGACAGGGTTGTCCACTCTCTCCACTCTTATTTAATGTGGTACTAGAGGTTCTAGCCAGAGCAATCAGACAAGACAAAGAAATAAAAGGCATCCATATCGGAAAAGAAGAAGTAAAGGTATCACTTTTTGCAGATGATATGATCCTATACATCGAAAACCCCAAAGAATCCTCAAAAAGACTACTAGAAACAATAAGCCAATACAGTAAGGTCGCAGGATACAAAATTAACATACAAAAGTCAATAGCCTTTCTATATGCCAACAATGAAACAACTGAGAACGAACTCAAAAGAATAATCCCCTTCACAATTGCAACAACAACAACAAAAATACTTAGGAATAAACATAACAAAGAATTTAAAGGACTTATATAATGAAAACTAAAAACCATGGTTAAGAGAAATCAAAAATGATATAATGAGATGGAAGAATATTCCTTGTTCTTGGTTAGGGAGAATAAATATAATCAAGATGGCTATATTACCCAAAGCAATATACAAATTTAATGCAATTCCCATCAAACTTCCAATGACATTTTTTAAAGAAATAGAGCAAAAAATCATCAGATTTATATGGAACTATAAAAAACCCCGAATAGCCAAAGCAATCCTAATGAAAAGGAATGAAGCTGGGGGCATTACAATACCTGACTTCAAACTCTATTATAGGGCCACGACAATCAAAACAGCATGGTATTGGCAGATAAGTAGACACTCAGACCAATGGAACAGAATAGAAAGTCCAGAAATAAAACCACATATATATAGTCAAATAATTTTTGATAAAGGGGCTAAGAACACACAATGGAGAAAAGAAAGCCTCTTCAATAAATGGTGCTGGGAAAACTGGAAAGCCACATGCAAAAGAATGAAACTGGACTACAGTTTGTCCCCCTGTACTAAAATTAACTCAAAATGCATCAAAGATCTAAACATAAGACCTGAAACAATAAAGTACATAGAAGAAGACATAGGTACTAAACTCATGGACCTGGGTTTTAAAGAGTATTTTATGAATTTGACTCCAATGGCAAGAGAAGTGAAGGCAAAAATTAATGAATGGTACTACATCAGACTAAGAAGTTTTTGCTCAGCAAGAGAAACTGATAACAAAATAAACAGAAAGCCAACTAAATGGAAAATGATATTTTCAAACAACAGCTCAGATAAGGGCCTAATATACAAAATATACAAAGAACTCATAAAACTCAACAACAAACAAACAAACAATCCAATAAAAAAATGGGAAGAGGACATGAACAGACACTTCTCCCAGGAGGAAGTACAAATTGCCAACAGATATATGAAAAGATGCTCATCTTCTTTAGTTATTAGAGAAATGCAAATCAAAACTGCAATGAGATACCACCTCACACCTGTTAGATTAGCTATTATTAACAAGATAGGTAATAGCAAATGTTGGAGAGGCTGTGGAGAAAAAGGAACCCTCATCCACTGTTGGTGGGAATGTAAAGTAGTACAACCATTATGGAAGAAAGTATGGTGGTTCCTCAAAAAACTGAAAATAGAACTACCTTATGACCCAGCAATCTCTCTACTGGGTATATACCCCCAAAACTCAGAAACATTAATACGTAAAGACACATGCAGCCCCATGTTCATTGCAGCATTGTTCACAGTGGCCAGGACATGGAAAGAACCAAAAAGCCGGTCAATAGATGACTGGATAAAGAAGATGTGGCACATATACACTATGGAATACTACTCAGCCATAAGAAATGATGACATCGGATCATTTACAGCAAAATGGTGGGATCTTGATAACATTATACGAAGTGAAATAAGTAAATCAGAAAAAAACAGGAACTGCATTATTTCATACATAGGTGGGGCATAAAAGTGAAACTAAGAGACATTGATAAGAGTGTGGTGGTTATGGAGGGAGGGGGGAATGGGAGAGGGAAAGGGGGAGGGGGAGGGGCACAAAGAAAACTAGATAGAAGGTGACAGAGGACAATCTGACTCTGGGTGATGGGTATGCAACATAATTGAAAGACAAGATAACCTGGACTTGTTATCTTTGAATATATGTATCCTGATTTATTGATGTCGCCCCATTAAAAAAAATAAAATTATTATATAAAAAAAAGACTTGTATGGAGACGTTTCAGAAATAGCCACTGTCCAGAAATAAAAAGTATGTTCGTATGTTCGTTCACATAGACTGTTTTAAAAATGAATTTATTTTTTTTATTTTTTTATTTTTATTTTTTTTACAAGGACAGAGAGAGAGTCAGGGAGAGGGATAGATAGCAACAGACAGACAGAAACGGAGAGAGATGAGAAGCGTCAATCATCAATTTTTCATTGCGACACCTTAGTTGTTCATTGATTGCTTTCTCATATGTGCCTTGACAGCGGGCCTTCAGCAGACTGAGTGACCCCTTGCTCGAGCCAGCAACCTTGGGTCCTAGCTGGTGAGCTTTTGCTCAAGCCAGATGAGCCTGCACTTAAGCTGGTGACCTTGGGGTCTCGAACCTGGGTCTTCCACATCCCAGTTCGACGCTCTATCCATTGCGCCACTGCCTGGTCAGGCTAAAAATGAATTTCTGATGTTATCATAAGAAACCTCCAAACCTGTAAAGAATTTTTATAAGAATTTATTTAAGCCCAAACTGAGGACAATTGCTAGGAAGCAAGAACATAAATGCTCAGGAGAAAAACAGTTTGCAGTTTTTGTAATACATTTCAAATTAAGGAGGGAACATAAGGAAGATTATTTAGAGATGAGAGAAAGCAAGGTGGGGGTCAGATAACAGGATGATTAAGATTACGTGCTCTTTCAAAGGTGGTCAGGCTTCTTTCTTTTTTTTTTTTTTTCCCAGAGACAGAGAGTCAGAGAGAGGGATAGATAGGGACAGACAGACAGGAATGAAGAGAGATAAGAAGCGTCAATCATTAGTTTTTCATTGCAACACCTTGTGACACCTTAGTTGTTCACTGATTGCTTTCTCATATGTGCCTTGACCGTGGAGCTACAGCAGACCAAGTAACCCCTTGCTCGAGCCAGCGACCTTGAGTCCAAGCTGGTGAGCTTTGCTCAACTGAGATGAGCCTGCACTCAAGCTGGTGACCTCGGAGTCTCGAACCTGGGTCCTCCGCATCCCAGTTCAATGCTCTATCCACTGTGCCACCCACCACCTGGTCAGGCTGGTTAGGCTTATTTCAAAAGTGTGTTAACCTAGATGCACAAGAACAAGGACAGGGCTTGCTTAGGTAAAACTAAACCATTTACTAAAGAATCGATATGCCTGGTGCGTGACTACACCCCATGACATGCCAGTTAGTAATTTATAATCAGAACACCCTGTGAGGTTACTTTCTGCAGAAACCCTTCTTTTGTCCACACTGCTGATTTTTTTTTTCTTCAAGCTGGTGCCTACCTAACACAGTACCGTGAGCATGCTGAGTATAAGCATACTCAGCAGAATGTCTAAGGCAGGAGATGCGGGGATTATCCATGTGTCCTCATTAGACAGAAGCTCCCTCTTATCTCCATCTAGGTTTCAAAGCTCCTTCTGAAATGATTCAGGCCGCTCTTAACCTCATGAACCTTGTTGTTCTTGTTAGAATTTTAATGAGAGTCTGGTCTCATTTCTCACTGTCTGGAAGGAAAGGAGAGAAATTGACCAGGGAGGTTTCAAGCTGTTAGCCTGGATTTTTAAAAAATAAGATTTTTCTTTGTAGTCATTTGCTTTCTTCTTCTGAAGAAGTACAGAAAGATCCCAACTAGTAAGTGATTCTGGTCCAGGGTGATTTATATGTTACCTTTCTTTCTTGTTTAGCAGATGTTTGGACAGTGTCTAACAGTTTGCACAACAGCTCCATGTATATTTCATTTGCTCTTCATAGAAACCCTGTGAAACAGGGTGGCAAGTGACATAGTGGCATCTTGAACAGACACTCAGAGGTATCAAATGACCCACCCAATATTATGTGAATAATACGTGGCTAAGGACTGAATGTTTGTGCCCCCCCCCCCCCAACCCTGCAATTCATATGTCGAAAGCCTAAGCCCTAGAGACACTGTATTTAGAGATGGGGCCTCTAAGGACCAATTAGGTTAAATGCAGTCAAAAGGGTGGGGCCCTGATCTTATAGGATTAGTGTCTTTATAAGAGGAGACAACCAGAACTGGACCATGCTCACTCCACTTTGATCTTGGACTTTCAGCCTGTAGAAATGTGAGATTAAAAACGTTTGTTGTTTAAACCACCCAATCTATGGTATTTTGTTGTAGCAGCTTGAGCTGATGAAGACATATGCTAACATAACTAATGTGCTTACTCCTACTCCCGTCTATACCACATATGCCATTCTGCTTTATAGTATATTTTTATGAAAATGTAAGCATGGGATGTGTGCTTGATCTCAAGATCTGTAAAATCCTACCCAAGTTGTCTTAGACAGCTCTGTATTTGAACATAATCTAGCTGCTCTTTCAGTTACTGCAGAAGGAGCAGAATGTACAGTGTTCTGAGTCTTGATTCAGGTTAGGTTTGAATGACAACTTCATTATGTTCTAAAAGTGTGGCTGCGGTCAGGTTGAGTGACTTCTTTGTAACTCACCTATAGAATTATTATTATTAACAGTACTTAATGCACAGGGCTATTGTGAGTATTCAGCACTTGCACACTCAGATGATAAGGGGTCTGGCAGGTCATTTGTTATGTTGCCTGACTCTCCAACACACCTGTTTGTCTCATAGTAGTTTTGTGGGGAATGACTCATCCATAGAAATGCTGCAGTGCTTGAGAGTTACTGCCCCTGTAACAGACCAAAGCAAAGGCTCAGTGTTGATGCAGACCAGCCTTTCCCACCATAAATCAGAGCCCCACGGGCATCCCTATTTTACCCTTGAGGTGGCTGACCTTGGTAGAAGTCGACATGTTGACACAGTGTGTGCCCTACATGGTGGGAAGATGGGACGGACAATGAGCAGGGAGACACGAGTTTGCTGTTTTCGGTAGTTGTACGTGATAGCTAGTACAGTCACAAGAGGACTTAATCTTCACAAAGGAAAATGATCATAATTCACATTTACTGAATATCAGCCAATGTTTTAGATATTTAATAAGATTACATTCAGAGTTGACTTCATGTCAAGGCAAGATAAGATTTACAAGCTAGCAGGTGACAGAGGTGAGGTTTGAACCAGGCCTGTTGGGCGTCCATTACGCCACATCGTGCAGCAGATGACAGTATCTAGAGAGCTTCTGTGTCCCTGGGTGGATGAGATGCTTTCGTGCTGGATTTGCTCTCTGTAGTACTCAGTGACTTACACTGTGTGCTAATCCACTGAGACTTTCTACTTCTTTATTCATGAGGCCACTTAGTTTTTATGTGAGCAGATTTTCTTTCCTTATGTGAAAAAGTTTGGTTCTTTGTAGCGTGTGAGCACGCTAACAATGGTAGGTGAAATCAGACTCACAATTAGCCAGTGATTTACGTTCTGTGAAAGATTCATCATGCTGATTGAAGCAAAATGACAGGCCATCCGCCTGTGGTGATTGCCAAACCCTCAGACTCTGTGGTTTGGTTGCAATCACTTTTAGGTAAACTCACTTCCAAGAATCATGAGCGATGTGATGAGTGTGTGTGTGTGTGTGTGTGTGTGTGTGTGTGTGTGTGTGTGTGTGTGGTTGTGAGGGAATTTAATTTTCTCTGGTCATAGGTAACTGTGTAAAATTACTTATCTACCTGCTCCCTTGATTTGATGTGAGAGTTTGAGCCAATTTTAATCCATGCCTGTGCATGCTAGATGGGAATGTGGTCCTAACAGCCAGCTCATAACAGGATCCCAGCACTGACCCCTCTGCTCTGTTCCTCATCTGCCCTCCTCCCATCCTTAGACCTACCCATAGATATCACCTCCCACTGGGCTGAGTCTCTGCTGATGAGGCATGTTCTCTGAGGCAGAAAGTTCTGGCCCTGTTGCCTCACAAATGGCATTCTAACATGCTATTAAAAGTATACAGGACATTTATAGATGCCAACAGTAGAGCCAGAATCTCATCTCAGATATTGATCATGTGTGACTGCATTGCTATAAACCCAGTGTTGGGTAAATAAGTTTGTAAAATGTGATTTTTATGTTTGCTCACTTTGTTAAAAATGGCACTGCCCATGTGAATGGCATTGCTCAGGTGAAACGGCTAATTACCTTCCTGCTTGGGAAGGGCCATTGTCATGCTAATGTTGCTGGAGGAGGGGTCTTTGCGGGCCCAGGTAGTTTTTTAGAAGGAGGAAGAAGGAGAGGAAGAAGAAGAAGAAGAAGAAGAAGAAGAAGAAGAAGAAGAAGAAGAAGAAGAAGAAGAAGCAGCCAAGGTGAAGGGAAGGAGAGAGAAGCCAGTTTTGCAGAGTAAGAAGCCATGTTGGCAGATGGGGAACCATAGGTATCTTAGACTGATGCGCATCTTTGATTCTAGGAAACCTCAGATGTGTCAGTGGCTTTGGGAGCCCTGAATGGAAAGGGAAGTGTTTTTCCTCTGTGTGTTGCTGGCTGGGTGTGAGTCTTGAATAAAAAAATGGCCCACCATCCTCTGACTCCACTGTTTCTTTACCATCTGCCTGAATATTGATAGATATATGAAATTCCAACTGCCCTTTTGTTGTTCCACCTGGCTTCCTGATCTCACCCTTACTAACTGGACAATCGCCCCTGAGGTGAAAAGTTCCAGGAAGCTGGTCAACCTACCCCAAGAAGGAGCATTACAGAAAGCTGAAATCATAAAACCATAAAAGGGAACATACCAGAACTTTTGACTCAGTGCCCCCTCAGGCTCTCCCAAGCCCTATAAAATTTACCTCATAGTCTGTAACTGGTGCCTTCTCCCCAAAGAAGTGCCCAGCAGGGTTCCTTTCTTCCTTTCAATAAAGCCTGTTACTCTAGTCTTTTTGGACTCCCATGGATTCCAACATTTGGTGCCGAAACCCAGGACAGGTACTAACTGCCTAGACCAGGAGTCCCCAAACTATGGCCCGCGGGCTGCATGCGGCCCCCGGAGGCCATTTATCCGGCCCCCGTCGCACTTCCAGAAGGGGCACCTCTTTCATTGGTGGTCAGTGAGAGGAGCACATTGACCATCTCATTAGCCAAAAGCAGGCCCATAGTTCCCATTGAAATACTGGTCAGTTTGTTGATTTAAATTTACTTGTTCTTTATTTTAAATATTGTATTTGTTCCCATTTTGTTTTTTTACTTTAAAATAAGATGCGGGTAGTGTGCACAGGGATTTGTTCATAGTTTTTTTTATAGTCCGGCCCTCCAATGATCTGAGGAACAGCGAACTGGCCCCCTGTGTAAAAAGTTTGGGGACCCCTGGCCTAGACAATCCCTCTTTGCCGTCCAAACTTACAACCAGGGAAGCAATGGGCAGCAGCAGCTCGTCCTGGGCTTACTCCATGATTCTGTTTGGACGTGTAATTGTAGGTTGATTGGCTGGTGATCTGTCCCTGTCCTGAACCCCTGCCGGACCAGAAAGATAAGGAGTTTCTCCCTCCCCTTCTCCAGTTGGCCTCCAAATTTCTCTCTTCCTGGTTGGATGGTTTTGACTTTGGACCCCATATCTATGAGTGGTCTGCCTCTACTCCTTTATGGACTTCTATGAAAGTCTAGGCACGCCTAGCCAGGCCCCTCTCCTACATCCCGGGATCTTGGCCTTGGGGTGATGACCTCCTGTCTGGGACTCTCTTTCTACAGGGATTTTTTCCTCCCAGAACTGTGACTGAATGCGGAAACGTCTCCTTCTCTCACCAGTCTCCTCTACTGTGGGCTCCCCCCAGTCCAAACCGTCCAGCCAGATTCTCCTCGGAACATGGGCTCCTCCCAATCTCAGGCCTCAGAGACTACTCCTCTACTCCTTTGGGACTCCTCTACTCCTTCGGGACTCACTCTACTCTCTGAGGTTCACAGTTTGGGAGGTTTCTACTCTAAGTGGCTTGCTTCTACAAACTTCCTCAAAAGTCTAGGCACCTAGCCAAGTTGCTTTCTACTACCATTACAATATCCTAAGAGATCTTGACAATTTCTGCCACTGGACAGGAAGGGCTTCAGAAATTCCTTATGTGTAGGCTTTCTTCTCCCTTTGCTCCTGTCCTTAATCTCTGTGCTGCTTGTTCTACATGTAGGCCATTTTTGGCCAAAGAAACCTCACCTAAAACCTCCTCTCCTAATCTTTCCTTCTCTGTGGACTCCCAACTCTCTCTGCCTCTTGCCTGACCCCCGAGGGCACCCCTCTCTCAGGACCCCTCTCTGGTCCCTCTGCAAATCTCTTTCACTTGAGTCTCTTCCCTCCAGAAAATCCCCTCCCTTTGCAAAACCCTATTTCTCATTCACCCGCAAATACTATTCTCTTTTTCTCCTCCCCTGCTGGACAAGGGCCCCTCTGTTCTCCACTGTGTTTTTAAACCCCTCCCTTCTCCTTACAGGCTCTAATCTTTTTAACTCCTCTGACCATGTGGCACCACCTCCAGCACTTTAATCTCCTCCTCCTCCTCCTCCTCCAGATTCTGACCCTCCTTCTTTCCATCCAGCTACTCACATTGTCCATCCATCTGCTTCCTCTCTTCCTCCCCTCTATGTTGGCAACTCCCTGCCATCTCAAAAAACTTAAAAAAGCAGAGTTGTCTATTGAGCTATGTGAGTGAATAATCTGTTTTTTCTCTGTTTGTTAGAAAATATTTCTAGTATAATTTGAATTGAAACAAATAAAGTATGCTCATTTAAATTCCTTAATTCATAATCTGTATGTGAAGTCTTTGTTTAATGTGTAACTATGTCTGTTTCTAAGGCCTTAAACCAATAATTACCCGCCTCTTAAATTAAGGCTTATCCATCCCCACTGACTATCCCTGCAATACCCCCACCCTTCCTGTTCAAAAACTTTCAGGGGCTTATCGCCTTGTACAAGCCTTACACCTAATCACTGAGGCAGTAGTTCCCCTCCATTCAGTAGTCCCTAATTCCTACAAGTTATTGTCACACATTCCCTCAAACACCAATCACTTCACTGTCTTAGACTTCAAGAATGCCTTCTTTACCATTTCTCTACACCCTGACTCTTACTTTCTGTTTGCATTCACCTGGACTGACCTGGACACTAATGCAGCCCAGCAACTTATGTGGACTGCCTTACCCCAGGGATTCAAAAACAGCCCACACTTGTTTGGGCAGGCACTAGCTCAGGATTTAGCAACATGCAATACTAGTACTCTCTTACCATATATAAATAACCTACTCCTCTGCAGCCCCTCCCTGCTTACCTCCAGGAGACACACCACCAACCTTCTTAACTTCCTCGCCATGAGGGGATATTGTGTCTTCTCTGCTAAGGCTCAACTTCACTCTTAGTCCGTAGTCTATCTGAGCATCGCCTTAACCCCCACCACCTGAGGTCTCACTTTAGATCAAACTCAGACCCTCCACAGTCTCCAACCACCTACCACCGCAAATCAAATTCTTTCTTTCCTCAGTCTAATAAGCTTCTTTAGACACTGGATTCCCAATTTTGTTCTCTTAGTCAAGCCCCTCAGTGAGATCTTCTGAGCATGGCTTTTAAGGTCTATAATGGCCAAGGAAGTAACAGAACAGGCAAATAAGGCCCAAAAGAGGTCAGGAAATACCAGCTTTTGGCATACACTCTTTTTTTTTTTTTTGTATTTTTCTGAAGCTGGAAACGGGGAGAGACAGTCAGACAGACTCCCGCATGCACCCGACCGGGATCCACCCGGCACGCCCACCAGGGGCGATGCTCTGCCCACCAGGGGGCGATGCTCTGCCCCTCCGGGGGGTCACTCTGCTGCAACCAGAGCCACTCTAGCACCTGGGGCAGAGGCCAAGGAGCCATCCCCAGTGCCCGGGCCATCTTTGCTCCAATGGAGCCTTGGCTGCGGGAGGGGAAGAGAGAGACAGAGAGGAAGGAGGGGGTGGGGGTGGAGAAGCAAATGGGTTTTTCTCCTATGTGCCCTGGCCAGAAATTGAACCCGGGTCCCCCGCACGCCAGGCCGACGCTCTACCGCTGAGCCAACCGGCCAGGGCATGGCATACACTCTTAGAGGCTCCAGTACCCTAAAGGGCTTCATAGGATTATATCAGGGACCTGCTCAAGAGTGGAAAGAAAGGTCATTGAACTGAAGCCTGCCAGGCTTCCCGGCCTCACAGGTTGACACATCTGTGCTGTGGAAAGAGGGACATGAGAAGGTAAGCTTCCCCCTTGCTCCATGGAGTGAGGGTTCAGTCTCTCCTAGCCCTGCTCCAACTACCTGTGACCTGACCTTGCCCAGCATGTTGGGAATTGCCACTGAAGGCTCAAGGACATTGTTCACGAGCCTAAGGTATTTCTTCCAAGTAGCAGATAAACTGATTTCATTTCTTATGAACACAAGGGCCATCTACTATGCCTTGCCTGAATATTTGAATTTTATTTATTCCTCAAAGATCTCTACCATGGGTATTGACAGTCTGATTTTGTTACTTTATTTAATGTATAGTATCTCCTTTATTCCTCTTGTCTCAATGCCCCATGCCTATTGTAAGATGGGACCTGCTTCTAATTCCAGCTAGAAGCAGTGGTCACTAGGACTTAAACTCTAACTGCAAAGTGTAGAAATGTAACCACCCTTTCCCTAAGTACTTGCAGGATTTACAGGTTACTCAGCAAACTGTTCAAGACTGTCCAAGAGGCCCTTCCAGCATCACATCACCCAAGGACTGACTTTCATATGGACAGGTCCACACACCATGATCCTGACAACTCCCACTGCTGCTAAAGGGTGGCTCTTTTCTCCACCCTGACCATCTGAAGCTCAGAAACAGAGAAACAAAACCAACGCCTTGTCCTTCTATTCTCTATTCACCTCTCAACCTGCCTCACCCAATCAGGGACTTTCTACTTGTGTGGGACCAATGCCTATATGTGTCTCCCTACTAATTAGACAGAAACCTGTACCCTAATCTATCTCACCCCAAATATCAACCTAATCCCACCCCATGAGCCTCTTCCAGTTCCTAGTACACAACCCGTTAATCTAAGGACCAAACAAGCTGTACAGGTAGTTCCTCCTCTTGTTGCTTTAGGAATCTCTACAGAAGTAGGTCTAGGGGCAGGGGGACTGGCCACTGCCCTGTTTTATTCCCTCTCTCTCTCTCTCTGAAGCCCAGAAAATTCGTAAAAAACAAACCAAGTCATGGAATCAGTGGTTTCACACAAACTGGATGTCTTGACTATTGGCCTTTCATTGGTCCACACACTCTCCTATTTATTTTTCTAACTTTTGAACACTGCCTCTTACGTTTGTTCACTAGTTTCTTATAGAACTGCACGCAGACCTTCGCCAATCAGAAAGTTGGAAAAATCTATCTAATCCTACACACCAACCCTGAAACCTGCCCTCGCAAAACAGAAAAATCTGGAACCCTATAAATACACCCCTACTCTGAACAATGGTGGGAAAGCCCCTTGTTATTGATGCTAGCACCAATTATAGGACCAATCCTAATTTTGTACCTAATCTTAATGCTTGCCTCTTTCTTTATCAAGTTCCTACAGGCTTGAATGAGAGAAATCTCCAGATTTACCTACAATCAAGTGCTTTTACAACCCCTACTCCAACTACCCCAAGGGGGGGTTCACAAAGGAGGCCCCCCTATCGGGATAACAGCAGAAAGTAGCCCAGAAGATGGCTAGTCTGAGAAAAACCTCCTTCCTAAACCCCATACCCTTTCCTTCCCCTCACCTCTTTTCTTTTTTATCCTACCATAGAGTGGAGAAATGATAGATATATGAAATTCCAACTGCCCTTTTGTTGTTCCACCTGGCTGCCTGACCTCATCCTTACTTACTGAACAATCGCCCCTGAGGCAGAAAAGTTCCAGGAAGCTGGTCAACCTACCCCAAGAAGGAGCATTCCAGAAAGCTGAAATCATAAAACCATAAAAGGGAACATACCAGAACTTTTGACTCAGTGTCCCCTCAGGCTCTCCCAAGCCCTATAAAATTCACCTCATAGTCTGTAACCAGTGCCCTTCTCCCCGGAGAAGTGCCCGGCAGGGTTTCTTTCTTCCTTTCAATAAGCCTGTTACTCTGGTATTTTCGGACTCCCATGGATTCCAACAAATATAATGGAAACCTGCACCTGCATGGCTGCGCTGATGGCCATGACTACTGGCCATACACCCAGCATCGAAAAGTCAGGACTTTTGGAGATGTTTTCTTTCTCTTTTTCCTCTCTTTTATTTTTTTCTCTTTTGGTTTTATTTTGAATTACAGCTTGATATACTTAATTTCTGAGATTAGACTCCAGTTTTTGCTATTTCAGAAAGAGCAATTGGTGGGCATGCCTGGTGGATCCCGGTTGGGTGCATGTGGTAGTCTGTCTGACTGCCTCCCTGTTTCCAGCTTCAGAAAAATGCAAAAAAAAAAAAAAATGCAAAAAAAAAAAAAAAAAAAAAGAGCAATTTTGCTTAACAGTATGGAAAAGGAAACTATTTTCAGCAGAGAAGAAGTCCCCTCCCCCAACTTCCTGAATGATAACGTAGCCATCTCAGAAGGGCAGTGTTGACATTTACCAATTGAAAAGGATATTAAAGGTGAAAAATGCATCAAGAAAAAAAGCAACACAAGAGAGTATTGAATACTTTTTTGTAAAATTTTCTTGGGAATCATATGCAATTTGGGAAGGGAAGACAGATAATGCCCTGACTGTTTTTTATTTTATTTTATTTTATTTTTTTTAAATAAATTTTTATTAATGGTAATGGGATGACATTAATAAATCAGGGTACATATATTCAAAGAAAACATGTCTAGGTTACCTTGTCATTAAATTATGTTGCATACCCCTCGCCCAAAGTCAGATTGTCCTTCGCCACCCTCTATCTAGTTCTCTGTGCCCCTCCCCCTCCCCCTAACTCTCCCCCTGTCCTCCCTCCCCCCACCCCTGGTAACCACCACACACTTGTCCATGTCTCTTACCTGACTGTTTTTTATCATTAAACATTGTCATGCCTAACTCTTCAAGGTCTTCGAAATGGATGTTATCAAAAGAAAACAATGCTTGGAAGTTTGTATGCACACAGATTATCGAGTATATGAGTGCAGTTGGGTGGAAACAAGGATACCATCTTCTATGCTTTAAAGTTTGATTCAGTGACATCTTTTTAGTCAATATCAATTTGAGACTTAGCATCAGATGGAAATTCAGATATCTATATCTATATATATATTTCTTTTTCCTCCTTCTACTTTTTCTCCCAAAATTTTAATGTGGAAATGCTATCATATTGCCATATGTTTGGTAGGGAAAGATGACATTTCTATAAATTGCATGTTTTTAGATGAAATGTGGAGGCTTGGTCCCAGAGGTGGAAGATCAATCTGTGGGCAGCAACTGAAGCTCATTTTGAAAAGACAAAAATGTAACTTTGCTTCTTCCTCTCAGTGAGCTTATGGGTCCCAAGTGCTGAGTTAACACAAATGAACAATTTAGCTTCTTTCTCCACAATGAATCTTACTAATTGTGGGCCTGAAAATGAAGTCTGTGCCCTGAACTGTGGAATAGGAAAAGGAGAAGGCGACGTTTTCAGAAGCTGAGGCAGAAGGCCAAATGGAAGGCTGTCCTCAGGGCAGGAAGCCGAGCCTAGAGCAGGACCTGCTAAGTCAAGTGGAGTCTTAAGAAATGTATTTATTTCTTTATTTAGAAGAAGAATCAACAAGGCAATAGGCTTACCTTAGGTATTTATTTTGAACATCAAACCCCTCACCTTTATTGTGGATCTCATTCATTCGTGTATTCATTGACAGATGATTAATGTATGTCTACTGTGTGGTGGGCATGGGGCTAGATCCAGACATACTGGTAAACTAGTTTAGTCATGGTCCTTGCTTTCATGGGGTTAGAGTCTGAGGGTAGACATGTACTAAACAAACAAATTAAACAATACATATATAAAAATATGGGGACTACTGTTTTAGTCCATATGGGCTGCCATGGCAGAATATCACATGATGAAGACTTAAATAACAGATATTTGTTCACTCATGGTCTGGGAAGCTGGAAGTCCGAGATCAAGGTGTGGGCAGAGCTGGTTTCTTCTGAGGCTTCTCTCCTTGGTGTATAGACAGTCATCTTCTACCTGTGTTCTCACATGGTCATCCCTCTGTTTGTGTCTGTGTCCTGATTTCCTGTTCTTATAAGGACACCAGCCAGATTGGATAAGGGCCCACCTTAACAATCTCATTTTATCTTAATTGCCTTTTTAGAGACCCTATCTCCATTTACAGCTGCATTTAGAGGTCCTGGGGGTCTGGGCTTCAGCATTTGGATTTGTGGGACATAGAGTGTATCACACAGTCTAAGTTACATAAGCTCATGCCATTTCCCCAAGGGCTCACTCCCAGCTCTTCCTTAAATCCTCTGAACAACCAGTCTTACTTGTCTGTTCTTCCCCATGTATATAAGATGCTTCTGTTATTTTCAGTGAAAGGAGGGAAGGTGAGAGGAGACACTGATAGTTGACAGCAGGAAAACCTCTTCCAGGGAGGGGCACCATGACCTTGGGAAGTTAAAGGGTCTGAGAGCCCCATGTGGGGCAAGGCGATCACACCCTAAAACAACCCCAGATGGCAGCCCTGGGAAACAGCACAGGACAATGTCTTGAGAATGCTACCCAGCAATTGGAAAGGTGACATCATGGACACAACCTGGCCCAGGACATAGGGAAGTGTTGCACGTGTTTTAAATATTTCCATCAAAAAAATTTTTTTTTGCAGATTCTTTTTTTTTAAGATATATTTTTTTATTATTAATTTTAATGCAGTGACATCGATAAATCAGGGTACATATGTTCAGAGAAAACATCTCCAGATTATTTTGACATTTGATTATGTTGCATACCCCTCACCCAAAGTCCAATTTTCTTCTGTCACCTTCTATCTGGATTTCTTTGTGCCCTCCCCCTCCCCCCACCCCCTCTCTCCTTCCTCGCCACCCCCTCGTTACCATCACATTCTTGTCCATGTCTCTGAGTCTCATTTTTATGTCCCATCTATGTATGGATTTATACAGTTCTTAGCTTTTTCTGATTTACTTATTTCACTCCGTATAATGTTATCAAGGTCCATCCATGTTATTGTAAATGATCTGATGTCATCATTTCTTATAGCTGAGTAATATATGTACCAAAGTTTTTTTTTGTTTTTTTTGTTTTGTTTTTTTTTTACAGAGACAGAGAAAGAGTCAGAGAGAGGGATAGACAGGGACAGACAGACAGAAACGAAAAGATGAGAAGCATCAATCATTAGTTTTTGTTGCACATTGCGACCCCTAAGTTGTTCATTGATTGCTTTCTCATATGTGCCTTGACCGCGGGCCTTCAGCAGATTGAGTAACCCCTTGCTCAAGCCAGCGACCTTGGGTCCAAGCTGGTGAGCTTTTGCTCAAACCAGATGAGCCTGCGCTCAAGCTGGTGACCTCGGGGTCTCGAACCTGGGTCCTCGGCATCCTAGTCTGACGCTATATCTACTGCACCAACTCCTGGTCAGGCTGTACCAAAGCTTTTTGATCCACTCATCCACTGACGTACACTTGGGCTGTTTCCAGATCTTCGCTATTGTGAACAATGCTGCCATAAACATAGGGGTGCATTTCTCCTTTTGGAACAGTTCTATGGTGTTCTTAGGGTATATTCCTAAAAGTGGGATATCTGGGTAAGAGGGCAGTTCAATTTTTAATTTTTTGAGGAATCTCCATACTGTTTTCCACAGTGGCTGCACCAGTCTGCATTCCCACCAGCAGTGCAGGAGGGTTCCCTTTTCTCCACATCCTCGCCAGCACTTATTCTGTGTTGTTTTGTTGATGAGCACCATTCTCACTGGTGTTAGGTGATATCTCATTGTGGTTTTAATTTGCATTTCTCTAATGATTAGTGATGTTCAGCATTTTTTCATATGCCTATTGGCCATCTGTATGTCCTCTCTGAAAAAGTGTCTATTCATTTCTTTTGCCCATTTTTGATTGGATTGTTTGTCTTCCTGGTGTTGAGATTTACAAGTTCTTTATAAATTTTTGTTATTAACTCCTTATTCGTATTGTCAAATATGTTCTCCCATTGTGTAGTTTGCTTTTTTATTCTGTTCTTATTATCTTTAGCTGTGCAAAAGCTTTTTAGTTTGATATAGTTCCATTTGTTTTATCCTGTCTTTTATTTCACTTCCCCGTGGAGATAAATCAGCAAATATATTGCTGCGAGAGATGTCGGAGAGTTTACGGCCTATGTTTTCTTCTAAGATGCTTATGGTTTCACGGCTTACATTTTAGTCTTTTATCCATTTTGAGTTTATTTTTGTGAATGGTGTAAGTTGGTGGTCTAGTTTCAAGTTTTGCAGGTAGCTGTCCAATTTTCCCAACACCATTTGTTGAAGAGGCGGTCTTTACTCCATTGTATGCTCTTACTTCCTTTGTCAAATATCAATTGTCCATAAAGGTGTGGGTTTATTTCTGGGTTCTCTGTTCTGTTCCATTGATCTATATGCCTGTTCTTATGCCAGTACCAGGCTGTTTTGAGTACAATGGCCTTGTAGTATAACTTGACATCCGGAAGTGTGATACCTCTCACTTTATTCTTCCTTTTCAAGATTGCTGAGGCTATTCATGTTCTCTTTTGGTTCCATATAAATTTTTGGAATATGTGTCCTATATCTTTTAAGTAAATCATTTGTATTTTAATTGGTATTGCATTGAATTTATTGTATAAATTGTTTTGGGTAATACAGACATTTTAATGATGTTTATTCTTCCTAACCATGAGCACGGTATATGCTTCCACTTGTTTGTATCTTCCTTGATTTCTTTTATCAGTGTTTTATAATTTTCCAAGTATTAGTCTTTAGTCTCCTTGGTTAAATGTACTCCTAGGTACTTTATTTTTTTGGTTGTAATAGTAAAGGGGATTGTTTCCTTAATTTCTCTATCTGACTGTTCATTGTTGGTGTATAAAAATGCCTCTGATTTCTGAGTATTAATTTTATATCCTGCCACTTTGCTGAATTCATTTATCAGGTCCAGTAGTTTTTTGACTGAGACTTCAGGGTTTTCTATATACAATATCATATCATCTGTAAATAATGACAGTTTTACTTCTTCTTTTCCAACTTGAATGCCTTTTATTTCTTCTTCTTGTCTGATTGCTGTGGCTAGGACTTCCAGGACTATGTTGAATAAGAGTGGTGAAAGGGTGCACCTCTGCCTTGTTCCTGATCTTAAGGGGATTGTTTTTAATTTTTGCTCATTGAGTATGATGTTGGCTGTGGGTTTGTAATAGGTGGCGTTTTATCATGTTGAGGTATTTTCCCTGTATCTGCACTTTCCTGAGAGTTTTGATCATGAATGGGGGCTGGATTTTATCAAATGCTTTTCTCCATCTATTGAAATTATCATGTCGTTTTTGTCCTTCCTTTTGTTTATATGATGAATCACATTGATTGATTTGCAAATATTGTACCAGCTTTGCCTCCCCAGAATAAATCCCACTTGATCATGGTATATGAATTTTTTTATATATTGTTGGATCTGGTTTGCTAATATTTTGTTGAGAATTTTAGCATCTATATTCATCAGGGATATTGGCCTATAATTTTCTTTCTTTGTGTTGTCTTTACTTGGTTTTGGAATCAGAATTATGCTCGCCTCATAAAAGGAGTTTGGAAGTCTTTCTTCCTCTTGAATTGTTTGAAATAGATTGAGAAGGATAGAAGTTAGTTCTTCTTTGAGTATTTGGTAGAATTCACTTGTGAAGCCATCTGGCCCAGGACTTTTCTTTTTTGGGAGTTTTTTGATAACTGTTTCGATCTCATTTGGTGTAATCGGTCTGTTTAGGTTTTCTGATTCTTCCAGTTGATTTTTGGAAGCTTGTATGTTTCAAAGAATTTGTCCATTTCATCTAGGTTGTCTAGTTTTTTGGCATACAGTTCTTCATAGTATGTTCTTATAATATTTTGTATTTCTGTTGTGTCAGTTGTTATTTCTCCACTCTCATTTCTAATTTTATTTATTTGAGTCCTCTCTCTTTTTTTCTTGATGAGTCTAGTTAAAAGTTCATTGATCTTGTTTACTTTTTCAAAGAACCAGCTCCTGGTATTATTGATGCTCCATATTGTTTCTTTAGCCTCTATGTCATTTCTTTCTGCTCTGATCTTTATTATTTCCTTCTTTCTACTACATTTGGGCTTTACTTGCTGTTCTTTTTCTAGTTCTTTTAGATGCAGGGTTAAGTTGTTAATTTGAGCTTTTTGTAGCTTCTTAAAGTGTACCTGTAGCTCTATGAACTTCCCTCTCAGAACTGCTTTTGCTGTGTCTCATAAATTTTGAGTTGTTGTGTGCTCATTATCATACATTTCTAGGAATTTTAAAATTTCTTCTTTGATCTCATTCTTAATCCATTAGTTATTTAACAACTTGCTATTTAGTTCCCATGTGTTTGAGAATTTTTGAATTTTTCTGTTATGGTTGATTTCTAGTTTCATGACATTGTGATCAGAGAAAGTGCTTGATATGATTTCAATCTTCTTAAATTTGTTGAGACCACTTTTGTGCCCTAACATGTGGTCTATCCTAGAGAATGTACCATGAGCACTTGAAAAGAATGTATATTCTGCTGCTTTAGGGTGAAAGGTTCTGAAGATATCTCTTAAATCGAGTTGATCTAGTGTGTCCTTTAAGTCTGCTGTTTCTTTGTTGATTTTCTTTCTTGAGGATCTATCTAGTGATGTTAGTGGGGTATTGAAATCCCCTACTATTATAGTATTGCTGTTGATTTCACCCTTTATATCCATCAAAGTCTGCTTTATATATTTAGGTGTTCCTATATTAGGTGCATAGTAATTTATAATAGCTATATCTTCCTGTTGGATAGCTTCCTTTATCATTATGTAGTGGCCTTCTTTATCTGTTACTATATCCTTTGTTTTAAAGTCAATTTTATCTGATATAAATATTGCTACCCCAGCTTTTTTTTCATTTCCATTTGCATTTTTTATCCTTTTACCTCCAGTTTTTGTGCTTTTTTTGTTTTAAGGTGTGTCTCTTATAGACAGCATATGTACGGGTCCTGTTTTCTTATCCATGCAGCTAACTCTATGTTCTTTGATTGAATCATTTAATCCGTTTACATTTAAGGTTATTATTGATATGTAGTTGTTTTTGCCATTTTATTCTTTAAAGCTGTATTCCTTTTTTGCTATATATTTTTCCCAGTTTGATCTGTTTACAACAGGCCTCTTAACATTTCCTGCAGCATTGGTTTGGTTGTAATGAATTCCTTGAGTTTTTTTTTTGTCTGGGAAGCTTTTTATTTCTCCTTCAATTTTAAATGATAACCTTGCTGGTTAAAGTAGTCTTGGTTGTAGGTTCTTGTTCTGCATTACTTTGAATATTTCTTGCCATCCCCTTCTGGCCTCAATTGTTTTTGTTGAGAAGTCTGATGTCATCCTTATGGGGGCTCCTTTGTAGGTGACAGTCTTTTTTTCTCTAGCAGCTTTTAATATTTTCTCTTTATCGGTTAGCTTTTGTATTTTAATTATGATGTGTCTTGGTATAGGTCTTTTTGGGTTTCTCTTTAATGGAGTTCTCTGTGCTTCTTGAACTTGTGAGAGTTTCTCCTGCTTTAATTTAGGGAAGTTTTCAGCTATGATATGATTGAACAAAGTCTCTATTTCTTGTTCTTTCTCTTCTTCTTCAGGAACTCCTATGATGCAGATGTTATTGTTCTTCACGTTGTCACAGAGCTCTCTAAGAGTTTCCTCAGACTTTTTGAGTCTCTTTTATTTTTTCTTCTCTGCTTTCATGCCTTCATTCCACTTGTCCTCCAACTTTCTGATTTGATCCTCTGCTCCATTCATCCTGTTTTTAGTTCCTTCCATTCTGATCTTCATTTCTGATATTGAATTTGCCATCTCCCACTGATTCTGTTTTAATATTTCAATATCTTTTTTTATATTTGCTATTTCTTTATTTAGGTGTTTGGAATGACCATCCATTGTTCTAAGATCCCTAAGCATCCTTACAATCATTATTTGAACTTCGCATCTAGAAGTTTGGTTATTTCCATTTCACTCAGTTCATTTCCTGGAGGTTTCTCTTGTGTTTTCATTTGGATTGCACTTCTCTGTCTTTTCATTTTGTCTGTGTGTTTGGTTGTTTTGTTTGTAGAGCTGGTTGAGTCTAGCCTTGGTGTTGTCTCCCTCCAGTTTTCAACTGTGTTATTTCTAAGTCTTCTTGGGTTGGCATCAGCTATTATTTGTAATCCACTTTTGGATTTGGGCCGCTTTGAAGTCTTGATTGTTTGTTTTCTTAACAGGTGATAGTCTTGTTTACTGATCTCAGCAGGGGGCTTATTCGAAACTGTATCCAGGAATGTGGTGGGTGTAACCTGAGACTCTGAAGGCCTCTTCTGCCAGTTTGTCTCTCTGGGGCAGGGTGTTTTCTCAGCTTCAGCAGGGGAAGGTTTATCAGATCTCCATGGAGACCTGAGTTACTGTCTCTCCTCCCCACTTCTTGTTTTCAGCTGTGTATTGTTGCGCTGATTGGAGCTGGAGAGATGTCTGGAGATCTGTGATCCGGAAGCACTTTATTCTTTTGTTTTCTGGAAGGATAAGCCCCTCCCCCAGCTATGACCACCTCCAGCACTGGATGAGTCAGCTTCTCAGGTCCTCCCCTGAATTCTTTTGCCCCTCACCATCTGTTTGTCTCTCTCCCCTTTCTTTTTTGAAGATAAGCCAGCCCTTTCAACACACCTCATTCCCTGGTCACCAGGCAAGTGCCTGTTAGCAGTATTTTTTGCTCTATTCCTTGGAATGAGAGTCCTTCTGGGCTCTCAGCCTCACCCCCCCCCTCTGTTCCTGTAAGCAGGGTAGATTCAGGCGCTCCCTACCAGGTTTGTGTGGCTTCTTCTTTCCTCCTTGGTTTTGAGAGCTGTTCTTGTAGTCCACAGTTTGTTTTTCACTTTGATTGTTCCTAAATTAGTTTGTAACCCAGTTCGGTGGTGTGAGCTGGGAGTCTGTGTGTCTGCCTACTCTGCCACCATATTCAGGGTTCTCCATCAAAATTTTTACAGTAAAATGTGTGTCAGTTCTGTCTTCCATCTCTGAGCCCTGAGTGACTGGCCTGTCATGGTGCATTTTCTGGCTCCCTCACCCTTGAGTCTCCTGGTTGGTCCATTGCAGGCAGGAGGTGGACAGCTAGAAGGGGTAGATGGATCCCCTTCCTCTACTTGCAACTTTGCCCTTCCTCTCACTCTCAAGCCTTCTTTTGCATTTGTGGGTGTGGGGGGTCATTGTGCCACATGTCTATTTACAGCTTCCTGTCTACCAACCTCTAAAAAATCTTTTTCTGACTCCTTTTAAGGTAACAGTGGGTTCTGGAGAGACCCTGGCTCTTCCTCTCTTCACTCTGTTCTTTTTTTTTTTTTTTTTTTTTGTATTTTTCCAAAGTTGGTAATGGGAAGGCAGTCAGACAGACTGCCATATGTGCCCAACCGGAATCCACCCGGCATGCCCACCAGGGGGCGATGCTCTGCCCATCTGGGGCATTGCTCTGCCACAACCAGAGCCATTCTAGTGCCTGAGGCAGAGGCCATAGAGCCATCCTCAGTGCCCTGGCCAACTTTGCTTCAATGGAGCCTTGGCTGCAGGAGGGGAAGAGAGAGGCAGAGAGGAAGGAGAGGGGGAGGGGTGGAGAAGCAGATGGGTGCTTCTCCTGTGTGCCCTGGCCAGAAATCGAACCCGGGACTCCTGCATGCCAGGCCGACGCTCTACCACTGAGCCAACCGGCCAGGGCCTCACTCTGTTCTTTCTATTTCCCTTCCCATTGTTATGGTCCTGCACCATCCAAGACCATGCTCAGTAGTGACTGCACAGACTACCAGCCTCCTCAGGCATCACAGGGGCACAGGGTTTTCAGCTCAGCTTTTCTGTGGGGTCTATATTTTCTCCCTATGATGCTGGAGAAGTTGGAAGGAAGGTGGTTCAAGTTTCCCTGCATCCTGAGGGCTGTTGACACAAAACATAACATTTGCCCACTGTTTGACTTTGATGGATGCAAATTTATTCTAAATGAGCTGACTTTCATTAGTGTGTAAACATATGCTGTTGGTGGCAACATGCAGGGCCACTTGCTGGAGCTCGTGGTCTGTCCCTGTTGGACCTGCCTGCTCTCCGCGGCCTGCCTGGCTTCTGGCTAAGTCTGCAGATGTTGTTTTTCTTGCTCCATGAAGTCTACATTCTAGCTATGGGGTCATTTTCTTTCACAAGAGAAATACAGGCAAACTCATGGAAAGAACTTGGATTTAAAGGCTGACCTACTGAAGTGAGCACGTTAGAATGAAGGTCGACTGCTCGGCCTCCAGTGTCAACTCCCAGACAGCTCTCTCTGTCTCCTGGCTCAGACACTCCCTGGGGCTGACTCCTGCATGCAGGTCTACTTCTGCTCTATATTCCTCTCTGAGTCATGCTGCCACCCCTACCAACGCCTTTATGAGTACCTGCAATAAGAACAGCATAGTTCTAACGATTGATTTGTTTTATGGGTGCTTATTGAACTAACACACACGTGTGTGCACATACACACACACACACACGCATGCACACATATGCATACAGCAATATAGCAAGACAATATGGAGAGTCCTGAAGAATTTTTAGATCACAGTTGAATTTCCTGTACACACTGAGCCATAAACTTATTGTAAAATAATTTCAAAGATTGATTACCACCTCCCCACATATATTATTATTTAAAATTTTTCTTTTTACTGAGATACTAATTTCTAGTTTATTTGCTTTGCATATCCTTTCAAATCCAAAAGAACATTGCTGGTTAATAGCATGTTAAAGCACACTGCCTGTTTCCATGAGTCTACAGAAGTGTGAGTACACAGACGGGTCCTGACACTCACTTGCCCTAAAAAACATGGGAAGACCCAGTGTTTCTGGAATCCTGAATGTATTTCTTCTGTGCTGACATTCTGCTCCCTCTCCTTTTTTTTTCTTCTTCTAGATTTTATTTATTGATTTTACAGAAAGGTGGGTGGTGAGGAGAGTAAGAATGTCAACCCATAGTTGCTTACTTGTCATATCTGCTTTGACTGGGCAAGCCCAGGCTTTCAAACCAGGGACTTCAACATTCCAGGTCAGTGCTCTGTCCACTGCGCCACCACAGGCCAGGATTCCTCTGCTTTCTATTTTTATTTTTCTCACATGGTCTATTTTAGGAATGTTATCTATTTTCATTCTTTCAAATTTAAGTTTCTATCTTTGTTTGGAAGTGTAGAACCATTCATTTAGTCAACAAATATTTTCCAAGCACATCTGCAGATGACATGATGATCTATGTAGAAAATTCTTTGGAATCTACAAAAGCTGCAAGAACTAATAATAATAATTAATAATAATAAAAGCTCACAGAAAGTGAATTTGGCAAAGTTTCAGGATATAAGATCAACACACAAAAATTAATTGTATTTCTAGATACTTGCAATCGATAATTGAAAATTGAAATTTGAAAAGCAGTAACATTTATAGCAACATCAAAAATGAAATACTTAAGACTAAATCTGACAAAAGATGAACAAAATCTATCTACTAAAAATTGTGAAGCATCATTGAGAGAAATAAAATAAAAACTAAATAAATACAGTTATAATATTGTGTGATGGATCAGAAGATTCAATATTGTTAAGATGTCAATTCCACCCTTACTGATCTATAGGTAATGCCACCTGACCTATAGGTAATGCAATTCTAATCAAAATTCCACTAGGATATGTTTGGGGGATGGGTAGAAATTAAAAAACTGACTCTAAAATTTATCTGAACATTTAGAGGATCCAGAATAACTAAGAAAACTTTGAAAAAGAATAATATGATTGGAGAGCTTATATTAATGGACAAGACAGTATATAGTATTGGCATAATTATAGACAAATGGATCAATGAAACATAATCTGAGACTCTCATAATAGACCCATACATACATGCAATTGATTTTTAATAAACATTCAAAGGTATTGCATTAGAGGAAGGTCAGTGAATAGGGCTGGAACAATTAAACATCTACATGCAAAGAAAGAACTTCTGTTAGATATCTTTACATTGATGCCATTAAGACTCAAACTTTACATATCTAACTACTCAACTCATCTCTTATATTTCTTTCCTTGAATTTACTCCATGGAGATTCTGATGGCTTGCAGTAAGGCTTGACAACTTATTATTTTACAAAGACTCTTGGATCTATTGATGTAGGAAGTTAGGAGACTACAACTTATAAAATCTTGTACAACTGACGGAAGAGTCTAACGTGCTTACTGTGCTGTTCAAATTCTCCCATGCAAGACTCCTTGGTGCTTTTTCATCCTCACCTCTTCACTTTTGCTCACATTTCTCCCTCATTAAATTTATTTCTTCATTCGCATTCAATTACTTAGTCTTCTCCCAAGACCCCTGCCCCTTTTTTTTCTAACATTGTGTCTTTGGCTGGAAAGGATGGCTCTGGATGCAACAGAGCGACGCCCCAGAAGGGCAGAGCATCGCCCCCTGGTGGGCATGCCAGGTGGATCCCGGTTGGGTGCATGCGGGAATCTGTCTGACTGCCTCCCCGTTTCCAGCTTCGAAAAAATGCACCCACCCCAACAAAAACAACAACAACAACAAACAAACAAACAAACAAGGAAGCAAGTTCTTCTCCTTGGAGTGAGAACTGCTTTGGTGTAGGAAATCTTGAGTCTCTTTTTTGGTTGTAGAAATACAGCTCACAGGGCATGTCGAAAAGGAGAAGAGGTGATATAAGGAGAGGACTAAAGCATAAAAATGAACAGCCATGTAGGCAATGAGAAATGGGTCCAGCAGGAAGAAATGGCCAGAAGATGAAGGTAAAAGACAGAAAGTGGCAGCGATGAAAAGAGTCTGAGGAGAGTTAGAACCTTCCACCTTCTCTAGGACGGGAGGCTGAGGCCCTTCAGACAGACAGCACAGTGGTAAAATGAGGTATCAGGTACTCAGCATAACCCATTTTAATGAGTTATTAGCTGAATCATGTGAAGCATTTAGGGTTTCTGAGAGAAATGTACAAATATCTTGAACATTTGTTTAACATTTTCTTTACTGATTCTTTTCTCATGGCTGTAGGGGTTGTTGACCAATGGCTTTGGGAAGAAAATTGCAGTTGAGTCCACACCTTCTTGAAATCTTCACACTGTTTTTGTCTTTGTAGAGTAATTTTCCATTAACAATAATCCCTAAGATTTACTTAGACAATATAGCAGTGGTTGGCCAGAGTTCAGAGTTCTGATTCTAAAGAATCTGAATCTCAGATGTCAGTATTGAATACTAATAAACATAGCTTCATATTTATAGCAGGTGCATCTTTATTAAACGAGAGAATATATATAGTACTGTAAGTCCTCACTTAGATTATTAGGTTCTTTGAAAATGCAACTTGAAGCAAAACAATATATAATAAAACCCATTTTACCCCAAGCTAATTGATATGTAAAAATAAGTTAAGTTCTTATGGCATATTTTTGGTTACAAAAACATTACCAATCTTCAAATAAAGATCCAAACACTTCTAATATTAACCATTGAAATAAATGGGAGCTACACATACATTTAAGAAAGATGAATAAAAAAAAGTAAGATAGTAATTTTTTCCACCTGCTTATCCCAGTTCAGGTTGAGGGTGACTGGAGTCACTCCCAGAATCTCAGGGCACCACCAACTCTGGACAGGACACTCCTCCATCCCAGGGCCATTCACACACACCCCCACTTACTAGACGAGGATAACGCAGGCACAGTGTTCACCTCATGTGCACAGTTTTGGGACATGGGGGAAAACTGAAGGACACGGAGAAAACCTAGGCAGACATGGGGAGAATGTGAGAACTCCATGCTGACAATGGCCTGGCCAGACTGATTTTTTTCTCATTAACATTACAATAAAACGACATTGAACATAATGATGTTATTCAAGACCTTCTATGGTAAGGCTTGAGGAAGGGACTCGTCCAACTAGATTCATTTTTTTGCTGAGGAATGTGTGGAGCAGGGATCCAACATGAAGCACATAGCTTTGCTGCCCAGACTGTGGCTCTCTGGGTGCAGAATTAGACCAAGACCCTGGTGGCAGAGTGGTGGAGTGAAGAGGGTCATGAATGGTAGGACATCAGGGGCTATGTAAGAGTGAGTGTAAACGCAGGAGGATCACTGGGGCTGTCCTGGAGTCTGCCCACCCCATTAATGTAGTTTTCAAGTGAAGGTGGTTGAAACTGGGGCAGGGGCAAGTGTTCAGGAAGATGATGGGTCTGGGTGGTCAAATCTGGGCATCTCCAGCTGAGAGGCTTGGGGAGGTGGTCTGAGGGATGTTGGAGATGTGGCCAACGGTATGTGGAAAAGTGCTTTTCAGGTGAAGTTGATTGTGTATTCCCTGTGGGAGGTACCCATGCTCCTTTCCGTTTTCAGAATCAGCATAAAAGTACAGAAACACTCACCAGGAAAGCTGCCATTACTATAAAAGAGGTGGGAACACAGGAATGTTCCTGAAAGAATGACACTCATAAGAGGGGCAGGAAGTGGAGATAGTGGAAAAAAGGGGTGTATTTTACTGCTCCTTTTGGCTAGGCGTTTTAAGGAGGCAGTTTTAGGCTCCCTATGAACCCATACAATTAAGTAAAACGAAATGAAATAATATAGGTTTACTGAAGATATATATTATAGACTCTTCTTTATTCTGTATTTAGAAATTCCCTTTCTTCTTTCCTCCCCTCATTTCTTCTTTGAATTTATTTATTTATTTATTTATTTTAATTAAAAAAATTTTAGAGAGAAGAGAGAGAGAGAGAAGGGAAAAGGAGCAGGAAGCATCAACTCCCACATGTGTCTTGACCAGGCAAGTCCAGGGTTTTGAACTGGCAACCTCAGCATTCCAGTTTGCTGCTTTACCCACTGCACCACCCCAGGTCAGGCTCTTTGCTTTTAAAAAAGGATTTTACAGGCCCTGGCCTGTTGGCTCAGCAGCAGAGCTTCTGCTCAGCATGTGGAAGTCCAGGGTTTGATTCCCGGTCAGGGCACACAGGAGAAGCGACCATCTGTTTCTCCAGCCCTCCTCCCACTCCCTCCCTTTCTTTCTTTCTCTCTTCTCCCCTTCCACAGGCATGGCTGGATTGGTTGGAGCAATTTGGCTCTGGGCGCTGAGGATGTGGCTCCATGGCCTTGCCTGAGGAGCTAAAATGGCCCTGTTGCTGAACAACGGAGCAGTGGCCCCAGATGGGCAGAACATCGCCCCTTGGTGGGCTTGATAGGTGGAGCCTGGTCAGGGTTCATGCAGGAGTCTGTCTCTGCCTCCCTGCCTCTCATGTAAAAAAAAAAGGGGAATCTTACCGAAGCTTTCTGTATATTAGCAGGAGTATTCAGAAATGTACATTAGAATATGGCACCTGCAGTGAGGTGTTTTGCAGAGGATGAACCAATATACAATTCTAGAGTTTTCTTTTTCTTTCTATATCAATACCAGCCTCAGTACTTTTCAACTTATTGAATACAAGTGAAAAAAAGAGATGATCTCAAAACAGATAAGAATGTAATAATATTCAGGAACAATTAAATAAGATTCCTTCCAATTGATCATGCAATATTTTTATGTCCAGTATTTCATTCAGATAGCCTCTATTTTTATGTTCAATGCATGTCAACTTTTTTGTTTTGTATTATTTTATCTTATTTACTTTTAAAATTTGAACTTTCTCCTTTTCTTCTTAGATTTTTTTGGGCAAGATGAAATATTTTTCCATTGTTTTACAAGAGTGTAAGCAGCTAGTCTCTTTCCTGGGCTGGAAGCCTCTGCTAGGTTGTTCTGTCATCTGGGATAATCAGCAGCCCCCAGGCAATGGAGTTGAGCTCACCATAGGCTCAGACAGATCATGGATGGTTTTCACCGGCTGATTTAAGACACCTCTGTTTCCACCCCACAGGGAGGCCTTCTATCCTGTCTATTTAAGATCCTTTTTAACAGCATAACAACTTTGAAAAATTTACCCTTTGTCTAGCATCCCTTTAACATGTCTTAAAAATGTGCATTTGTACTAAAAGATTTTACATTTATATTTCTGTGGGCAAATAAACAATTTACTTTTATATAAAATACATATGAAACTCAACAACACGCTCAGTTCTCACTCACATTCCAGGTTCCCTTAGAATTGGATGCTAGGTAAAATCATTCGTATTTCAAGGGTGCAAAATGCATGAGAATGCTTTTCAGTTGGAGAACTCTCAGGACTGAAAAAGATGGCTGAATCCAGAAAAACTGGGCGCAGCTGGAGGCTGATGCTGGAGAGAACCCATTCGGACAAAAGTACCCTGGACTGCAGACAACTGCCTCTCTGAGAAGGCGAACGCCCTTCCAAGAGCCTCTGCACGGCTCTGTGTGTATTTTAATTAATCTGTGTTCAGTGCTTTTGAAATGCATCCGGTGACATTCTCTGGCAAAGGATTCCCTAAGTGGGCAAGTGGGAGCGTCTTTAAGCAATTCTGGCTGGTCTCTCCAATGTCATTGCTTTAGGCTAAACTCATTTTTAAAACACTTGGAAAGTTCATGGAGCTTGTGAATTAAATTTAGTTTGGTGCTTCCAATGGACAGACCCTTTGTCCTGGTTTAGGTTTCTGCTGAACTGTGAGTTCCTCTTTTCTCTTTTCGCTGTCTCCCTCTCCCTAAAACTCCACCACACACACCAAATTCAAATTCACCTTTCACAGCAATAACCAGCTGAGAGTAGCCCACTGGAGGAAGGTCTTTGGATCAAGTTTGCCTGTGATGCCTTTACCCTTCCCCTCCCTGGTCCCTCGTGAGACAGCAGTGCTGTTCTGCCAGCAGTTCGTGTGATGTTCTGATTCTTGAGGTCATGCCTCTATTCTGGTCTTGCAAAATGATTTTAATTCAAAGGAAATCTTAGAGTTCATTCAGTGTTACTCCTAATTTGGAGTCATTTTTCAGCAAAACTGATTTAAAGAAGTGATCAGACCAACTCTCAAAGGTTTCTCAAGCTGGACCTGTGGAGTCAGGGGAGACAGAAAAGAAACCCTTCTCTTCCCTTCCTCCCTCCCTCCCTTCCTTCCTTTCTTTCTTCCTTCCTTCTTTCCTTCCTTCCTTCCTTCTTCCTCTTCCTTCTCTCTTTTACAATAAGTATGTTTTATTTTTCTAATCAGAACCAAATAATGATTGAACAAGAAGACATGCTCAGATAGTTGTCTGAAAAAGTGTTTTGGGCAGAGCTGGGGCTAGGTGATTTTTTACACTCTTTTTACCACTGAGAGGTTTGATGACCATATCAAGTACAAGTTTGCTCTCAGCAGCAGTCTTCCCAGAAATCTATGGCTGAGTTGCATTTGGGATCTTTGATTTTGAGACAGTCCAGGTAGAAAATATTTTCCCTTGACTTAACATTTCTAGATATGAATTCCAGAGGGACTGATGCAAACCTGAGATAAAGCCTCACTGGGGGTTAGATCAAATTTCTGCTCTGCCTCCTCAGGGACCTTTTAGCCACAGTCAGCGCCCAACAGCTCTGACCAGATGTGAGTTCTGATGGCCTGGCTGCTCCCGCCTTGGTTTGCCACTTGGAGTCCTGACAGTGCTCCTGCCTGCTCTCCTCACTTCCAGGATGGAATGTGCCTGTGCCTCCCCCTCATCAGGCAAATCTTCCATTCCATACTGCCTTGCCCAATTCTCTTTTGTTTTCCTAGTCTGGCTTCACAGGAATTCATTCTTAACTCTTATTTGTAAATTCCAAGTTGGGCTGGCTGTCCCAGTCATGTATTCTGGGAGGTCACACTCTCTCATGTGACAGCTGGACTCAAGAATTTAATGCTTTAGATTTTCTGTCCATGACTACTCTTTTATTTTTTAATTTCCCATTACAGGTGACGTATAATATCGTATTAGTCTCAAGTGTACAAAATATACCTTACAAAATGATCCCCCCTAAGTCTAGTACCCACGTGGCCGCATACATAGTTATGACAATATTGACTGCCTTCCCTATGCCGTACTTTATATCCTTGTGACTATTCTTGTAACTACCAATTTCTACTGATTACTCCTTTCACCTTTACACCCAGCCTCTCAACCCCTATCCCCTCTGGCGACCATCAAACTATTCTCTGTATCTATGAGTCTGTTTCTGCTTTGTTTGTTCATTTATTTTTTTTTTTTAGATTCCAAATATAAGGAAAATCATATGATATTTGTATTTCTCTGTCTGACCTATTCCCCTTAGCATAATAACCCCTAGGTTCATTCATGTTGTCACAAATGGCAAGATTTTATTATTTTTTATGACTAAGTAATATTCCATTGCATATCAATTCCACTTTGGGTATTTACCACAAGAAAACCAAAATACCAATTTGAAAAGATGTATGCACCCCTATGTCCATTGCACTGTTATTTACCGTGGCCAAGATATAGAAGTAAGCTAAGTGTCCACGATTACTCTTATCTTCTCCTGTTGGGAAGTATCCTTCCAGACTTAGGTTCTGACCAGGAGTAAGCTGGGTCCTTTCATTGGAGAACTGGGTGTAGCCTGGGGGTCCTCTGGGTACCCTATTCCATGGGGAGATAATCTTTTCATTTACTTTCTACAGATCTGCAGAAATAGAAGTTCATGCAGAAAAATGATAATAATGTCTGTAGCAATGCACATGAGTGTCCTCTGTAGAGACAACTGATTTCATTTCTATCAAAAGTATAACCACAAGTATTATATTGTTTTTTATAAACCTGTACGACATTTAGCTGTTTGTATCCATTGGAAAATTCATTCAGCCTTCTGATTGTGTATGAATATCTCCCCATTCACATTTTCTGTTGAATTAATCTTAATATCTTATTGTTTCCTCATTTATTAATAAGTTAATTATATTCTCCGTTGTGTTTATTTTCATATGGCAGTCCTATTTCTAGCTTTGGAAAATAGTCTTTTATCTCTCCACAAACTCAAGGCACATGTATGGTCTTATATTGCTGGTTTTTCAATTAATCTCTTGAGTTTCTATATATCCTAGGGAGAGACGCACAATGTCTCCTTCTAGAGGGTGTCCCTTCTCACCCTGATGATGACTTCTCTCAGGACCTTGTGAGCTTTACACACACACACACACACACACATACACACACACACAATCAAGTGAAATAAGTGTGTAACTCAACAACTGCTTATAACTGACAGCTCTGCTGTGACAGTTGGTATAAACACAGACACTGACCACAATGTTTCTTGCACCTGTTCCATCAGAAAAACTTTAACTCAAGAAAAAATGGAAAACTTTCCTTTGCAAATCCCACTGTTAATCAATGCTGTAAGCCAGGATGCAGTATACCGGTGTGCTGCAGTCTAAGGAAGAGGAACATGGAGCGGAATCTGTGTGAGGGATGCTTAGAGATTCAACTTCATTTCGCAGCAAGTCTTGCACATGATCAGCCACATATCACAGCTTCACAAATGATTCTGTGATTTTCCCACTACTTTAAGGAAATGGGACCAGGCTAACCAACTTTCAGTCACTGAGGGAACTGTATGGCTCAGCACATTGGAAGCTGTGTAGACACACAGTTATTTAAGCTTATAGTTTTACTCACAAAGTCAAGGACTTCAGGGGTTATTTTTTTTCCATTTCACATTTACAGGACCCTGGGTAAAGTCTAGGTTCTCACAGGGAGGTAGAATGTCCTGCGAATCCTTAGGGTATACTAGTAGTAGAGCATAATGGATAAAAATGTCAATTTTCAAGTCCAACAAAATTGGATTCAAAATGTGATTTCCTGTTTGCTAGTGTGACTTTGAAAATACTGTACAGAGGCTGATTGTTAACACAGATGACTCCAAAGGTGAAATAAGACAGTCTTATATTCATCGGTGCTTCTTATCACCTTTGGAAAGATATCCCACCATTGTCACGCTATGTGTCATCTATGAAGCAAGGACAAGAGTAGAATCTACCTTATATTGCAGCGAAGGTAACGTGTGATAATGCGTATTGAATGCTTAGCCTACTGATAGTTCATACAAATGCATAATAATTGTTTTAAGTGATACCTAAAGCATTGGTCTCATGTCTTCCTGACATGTGTCAAATTATATGTGGGCCAGAGATTCCCTATGTGGGTCTTTGAGACTTGTTTGGAGGTTCTAGCAGGGGAGCGCAGCTACTTGTATACCCTTGACCGAAGAACGGTCCTCTCTCTAGCAGGGAAGGTCGTCCTCTTCGACCGAGCGCGCAGCTTTGGGAGGGACGCACATGGAGCGGTGAGGGAGGAAGGGGACACCCGCCTAGCCAGCCAGATCAGCCGAATCAACCCTGGCGATCAATGGGGTGACAGATGTCACAGCTAGATCGCCCTCACATCCATATGTGGGTCTTTGAATCCAAAAAATCTTAACAAAAATTTGATGACTTTTCAATAATTTAAAAAGCCCTGTAGAGATCATTGTGTTGTTTTTGAAAAAGACACGTAACTCAAACCATTCACCATAGTATTAAATAAATTAGTTTGCTATTTCTTCTTGCCATTTGCGGGTGGCTCTCATTACTACACATTCAACTTTATTTGCTTTGAATAATAAAAAGAAGAAAATTTAAAAAACATCCACTGAGGTGGTTTTTTAGACCATGTATTTGGGATCCATGGGGCATCTGGCATCCTGGACTATTTAATTAGCATCAGTCACTGCAGCAGGACGTCTGCAAGCTTTTTTGGCCAAGGTCACTTCCTTCTGGCAGTAGAATTTGCAAACAGAACAGCATAGTGACATACCATTTATACAAAAACACTTGTGGAGACCTCAGATCTCTGGGTCTAAATTCCTACGGCTGCCTGCACTGAGGAAGAAAATGATCATAGCTGTGTACCAAATAAACTTCAGTATGGAGATGATTAAAATTAATCTGAGAAAGTCCCAAATATAGGGAACCCTTTGAGATGCTATAATTTTGACCACACTGTGTCTTGACTTTTAACGGTTCACAGTTTCTTAGGAAACAGACAAACCAATGGAGTCTTAATAATTAAGAGTTGCTAAAGTCTTCTTTCCTTTTCCTCATAAATTAAAATGACTTGACATAGGAAGAAGGGAAGACAGAATTCAGTTATTTGGGGTAATTGCAGTGTCAAATCAATAATTTGCTCAATCTTCCCACAAAATTGCCTAATTGAGAACAAGTAAGCAGATGGCTCTTTGTTTTGCCGGTTTTATTGATTTGCCCTTAGCCAGCCCTAGGCTCACTGCCATCCCAAAATGCACCAGCTCAGGACGACCATGCCACCCTAACAGTGCCGTTTGGAAAATGTCCTCGGGTGATACCTGCAATTTCCACAGGAGGATGCTCTGAACATTCTCAAGAACCCACAGCACAGCTTGTAAAGCCAGGAGCCAAGAGTCATGAAAACTTGGCAGAAATCAAATTTAGTTTCAGGCTTCTTAACTGTTTTTCTTTCCTAATTACCAGGAACTTCTTCCTCTCTAAAATTTGCCCTTTTCTTTTCTCTTTTTTTTTCTTCTTCTTTTTTAAAAGCTTCTATATGGTGACAAAAGTGAGCCAAAGAGATTGTTGCTGTTTTACCTGCAATGGTTGTTCATGCAATACAAGACTCACAGTTGATAAGAAGCTAGGAAGCTCAGGGTTTCTTGTTTGGACTGTGATTCAGTCCTGAATTTTCCATGCGCAGGCAGTGGGAATGCACGAGCCAGCCCTGACCTGGGATAGAGTGGGGCTTGTCTTCTGAGGAGCCTTCAGGAGCAGGCTGACCACTCTCTCCTGTTCCCCGGGTTTTGTTATAGGATCCCCTATCCTTCATATGGCTTCTTAATCTTTTATATGATTGTACTTCTGCCCATTTAGCCCATTGAGCATCTTTAAAGTCTCCCACTTACGTGGCTACATCTCCAAGGCTGTATGGAGCACAGGTCTGGATTCTGACCAGGGATCAGCATGGTCTGTAGAGCTTTGCACATATAGATGGCAGGTGCCTTCCTGGAGTTCTGCTCCAATGGACACACTGTGGGGTCTGGACACACACACATGTGTACACACACACACACACACACACACACACACAAGCTTTATAAGAGATACTGATGGTTGGTTTTGAGAACCACTATTCACTGTTGCTGCAGGAAAAGATTAAGATCCTATTTGGACTATCATATCTGTTGTTGACTGTGTTATTCTGTGGACTTCTTAGTGGTTGTGGCACAGAAACTGTATGAAAGGTGGAAGGGATCAAGATCCAGGTCAAATGTCCTTGAAGTATTTTAGGAAATCCTATGAGCTGATCTATCTTTAGAGTGAGACCCACCACCATAGATTCACGTATGCAGCTCCTGTCATGTCCCATGCTGGGCTCCGCTGTTCCTCACAGCCTTAAACCTGGAGCCCTCTCCTTCTCGGCAATATTCACATTCTCATATTCCTCTGAGAAGCCTATCTGCACTGTCTATCTTTGGAAGACACCCACCTTGGTGAATCTATAGATCTTATTCCAGAATGGGGTCTCATCACTCTACAGATGATTTTGTTGTCAAGCAAGATGAAGTTTCCTCTAAAAACATGGTCTTTCCCCCTTCTTTGTGCTAGTGGGGCACTGCTGGCTGGGGGATTGTCTTTCTCTGAGAGCACAGTCATGCTTTGGATGCTGACAGTTTAGGTAAAGCTAATACAAATGTCCTGAACAGTTGTCAAAGAATGCATCATTGAGTTCCTTCTGGGAAATAAGGTTTCTACCCAGAATAGAAAAAGAGGTAGAATGTTATGAAACAAAAATAAGTTGTTGAAATGCTTATTATGTGTTTATAGTGATACTCAGTATAGTGTGGTCACCATGAGCTTGGCCTCTAGATGGCTTATGATTAAGTGCTGTTTACACTGTTGCCCATCTTATTTGCACAGTTCCCACCTGCTGAGGCAGGGCTAATGTGCATGCTCCCAATTCTCACAAGTGTTAAGGTCAGAGAAGTGGGAAGTGATGGGGTTTGGAGAGGAGGCAATTCGCAGGTAGGGAGCAGTGCAAGCAAAGGCAGGAACATCCCAGATGATTGCAAATCAGAACAAGGAAGAACACTATACTACTCCTATACTGTTTTGCAGGGACTTGGGTAGCACAAAATGATTATGTAAATTGACAGGGGGCCAGATTTGCAGAGTTGAGGCTGTTTGCCCTATGCCAACTCTCTTCTCATCTTAAAACCTGGTCTACTACATGAAGCAGAGTGCAAGTAACATATACATTTAATTAAAAAATTTTAAAATTGATTTTAGAGAGAGAGAGAGAGACAAACAGAGAAAGACAGAGCTAGAAACACTGATCTGATTCTAGATGTGCCCTAGGAATCAAATTGGCAACCTTTGCATATGGGGATGATGCTGAGCAAATGAGCTATCCTGTCAGGGCATAGATAATATTACATGGAGTTGTACACCTGAAACCTGTACTCTAATAAATTCAACAACAATGAAAGAATAATTTTAAAAACTGGTCCCCTTGGAAACGCAGAAAATACTCAGAATTTCTGGATGAAAAGTGGTGGTTACTGTGGTGTTCGATCACTTTAAATCAGTTTTTTAAAAAAAAATTAGAGGCTGTTTTGCTCTTATTTTAATAACATGAGGTCAGAGTTTTGTATTATAAATCAAAATAGAAACAGCATAATCTAGTGAGGGCTGTGAGAGATTTTGTTCTTCACACAGATTTTGCCCTAAACATTGAGCTGTGGGTGGTGTGTCCATCCATCACATGCCAACTATTTTTTTTTTTTTTTTTAGCAAGAGAGAGAGAGGGAGAGATACAGACAGACAGACAGGGAGGGAGGGAGATGAGAAACATGAATTCTTCATTGAGGCACTTTAGTTGTTCATTGATTGCTTTCTCATATGTGCATTAACCAGGGGGCTATAGCAGAGCGAGTGACCCCTTGCTCAAGACAGCAATCTTGGGTTCAAGCCAGTGACCTTGGTTGGGTTCAAGCCAGTGACCATGGGGTCATGTTTATGATCCACGTTCAAGCCAGTGACCCCATTCTTAAGCTGGGGAGCCTGTGCTCAAGCTGGTGATCTCGGGGTTTTGAACCTGGGTCCTTAGCATCCCAGTTTATTGTTCCATTTTCTGTGCCACTGCCTCATTAGGCCATGCCAACTTCTTTTACAAAGTGGTCTCAGAGGGAACTTGTGGGAGTGTGGGTGTAATGTCACAAAGACATTTCCTTTCCTTTCTTCACATGTCAACCCAACTATGTGCCCTCAAAATGTAGGGATCTTACCCTCAGTGGTAAGGGAGGGGTGTGCAATTGGGCCAAGGACTGAGTGTACGAAATCGGGTGTAGCCTTCCGCAAACTTTTTCTGCTAGAAGGAGCACATCAAAAATGCTATGTTAATAATCTTAAAAAGTAATTAATTTTATTTATTTTTTCTTCTACTTTATTTACTATTGGCTAATTTGTCAGAGACTATTTATCTTTTTATTTCCATGAACTTTTTCTTCGCACATCTCCTCTACTCTTTTGCTCTAGATAGCCTCATAAAAAATGTGAAACATTTTTCTCCAAATAATAATTTTTCTTCAAATAATCCCAGGATGAAAGAGAATCATTATAATAGAAATATGAACTGTTTTGAAGAATTAAGCTGTTCTGATGATATTATGAATAGTGCTCATGATTAATAAATCAATTGCTTTTTGTAAAAGGGAAGAAAATCTGATTTAAAAGATCATTTTTGAAGCCTGCTCCAACAGAGGCATGAAAACTTTCTCTACAAGAAGACAGCAGAAGGTATTGATTAAGAAGGTGGACTTTGCAGTCAGATGACTTAGGCCAAAGTCCTGATCCATCAATCACCAGCTTAGTGTTGGGCGAGCCACTTTGCCTTCAGGCTCAGTTACCTCATCTTTGATGTGGGTTAATGATACAGGAATTCTGATGTTAAGTCTGTTGTGTGTTGAGAGCACAGGGACACGTGACCATATTTTCAATTGCTATTGCCAAACCTAAGTTTCCTTTCTCTTATGACTCCATGAGAAATAGGTCTTATAGAAACATGTGTAGCAGTAGCAGGGTAGTGCAAAGATTCACCCTTAAACCTCTTAAAACTTTTGGATGTATAAATAAGCAAGTCTAGCAAATGGAGTAGTACATTCTTTAAAAAAAAATCCTCATCTTTATGTTATTGTCTGACTTTAAATAGTTCCCCTAGGATAAGAAGAACTTGACCAAATTTCCATCAGGATAACAATCTCAGCATAATTTTCACAGCACATTTCCCTTGCAATATTCCATTTTGGTCATCTGAAAGTTCATAGGTTTTTTAATCTCAAGAAATTCAGGTTCGTTTATAAAAATATTGCTCCAGTAAAGTAAGTGGTTTGGAAGGGAAAATTCTAACTTCCACAACCTTCCACTTACAATGGTCAAGATAAGAAATAATTGGTTCAGAGTTCCTTCTGCTTTCTCTGGCCAACTCATTAGCTCACGATATTTTGAAAGACAAAACCTTAGAGGTCCCTTTGTCCAACTGAGGAAACTGAGGCTCAAAGAGATAAAGTGTCACTTAGCTAGGTAGTAGCAGAATAAAACTTTTAAGTTAAGACATCTAAGCCCATAGTCATATATATTTTTTATTTTAACTTTTACTATTAAGAACAAGATTTTTTCCTTTCAGATTGAGGAGAAAAGTATGAGGAGGATAGCCAGATATGTTTCCAAAATACCAACATGACACATTTTAAGACCAAATGTAGGCTTCTTGAGAATATGGATTTGTTCACGTTTAAAATCAGGTTACTCCAGGGAACTTTCAAAGTCACAAAGAGCTGTGGCACCCAGAGAGATTAGTAAAGAGGTTATTCAGCGTTCCCCTCTAGTGGAATGTCTCATAGATGAAGAAAGGATGTTTTCTTTTTAAACATAAATTAGCTCTCAGTGAAAAAGTCATGTGGGAATGGAGAGAGAGACACCCTCTCTCAGTTCCCCCTTTTCACTCCAGGACTTACCAGGATGAGGCAGGTGAGAATGGAGTTAACCACACAACTTGAATAGAAAAACCAAAACCTCATTAAAACATCACATTTCCATCAGTAAGGGGTCCTAAGAAAGGGTGGCTTATGGTCAAATTCTGCAAAGTCAGACTAAAATGGTTAATTGAATCCAGGGCATTTGTGCTCTGACCTGGGGACAGTCACAGGGTGTCAAACACCGAGGTCAGGGGAACGTGAAAAAAGGTTTCAGAAGAGAAACCAAACCAAGATGAAGAGGATGGAAAATCACCCAATTTAAAAGACTAATCTGACAGTGCCCTGTGGCAGAGCAAAGGTAAGAAGACTCACTGTGACTGTTAGGGTTACAATAAAACTTTCCAGGTGTTGAACTTTTGGGCTCATGCTCCTGCCTTACCATCTGAGTGGCTTCTGGGTCTGCTGGGGCTGTTGCCAATTACTCATTCAGGGACCTGTGTCTTTAATCTTGGGAAGGCTTGGAAGAAAGACTAGACAGCATAAAGTGAGTCAAACCCAGAGAACTGATCATTCTTGGCTGTTAGGAACAATCTGTTTATATTTAGTGTTTCAAGTAATTGTAATATTTAAGGGAGTTTGACACATAGAGCATCTAAGAGATTAGACTCATGATTCCAAATTAAAAGGTATAATTGCTTAGTTAAATTTAGACCTAGTACTTTAAATGAAAAGGCATAAGATGATTTAGTAATGTTTGTATGCAGGGCTGGAGTGTTTAAGAGAACTTGATAATCACTACACGTGTAAATTGAGTTTATTACATTACTTGAGTTGTTAAATAGGTGGGAACACTTTGTTTATAAGTGAGACCCTTGGAGTGAATATAAGTAAACAATAATACATTAAATTTATAAATACAATTTGACATATTTAAGAGTATTTAATGGAGTTTTGAAAACCCTGTAATGATAACTCTGAAAACTTACTATATTTATGAATAAACTAAAATAACACAAATCTAAGAATTTAAGGAATGATATATTCTAATTTACAAATTGAATGTTAATAAAGTAAGGAAAACAAAGAAAGAACAAATGGCAGATGTGGAAAGGATAGTACCCTATCCTTTCTGACTTTTATCAGAAAAGAAAAATTTCCTAGAGTCTTATATTAGTCATGGTTCTCCAGAGAAATGGGCCAATAGAAGATGACAGACAGATAGATAGATAAATGATAGGTTGATGATAAATAGATGACAACTGATAGATACATAGATTGATATAGATCAGAAGAGTTTATTATGAGGAATTGACTAATGATTAATGACGTTGAGAAGTACCATGATCTGTCCTCTGCAAATGGAGGTCCATGACAGCCGGTGTAGTCCAGTCTGAGTCTGAAGCTGGAGAACCAGAAGGGCTGATAGTCAAGGGCTGAAGATACATATCCCAGTTAAGCAAGGAGAGTGAATTCATCTTTCCTTGGTTTTCTGTTCTAGTAAGGTCTCTAAGGAATGAATGCTTCCCCCAGAGTGGTGAGAGACTATTTACTTCACTCAGTCCACTGATTCAAATATTAATCTCTTCCAGAGATACCTGCACAGACCCACCCAGGAACCAGTTTACCAGCTACATGGGTGTTCTTGGTCCAGTCAAATTGCCACATGAGTAAAACATCACAGATCCCTGTGTCACCTCACTCATGCCTCATTAGAAAGTCTTGTACCCCACTGCAGCCACAAGCAGGTAGGAAGCTGCAAAACGTCATCGGCCCTCAGGGCCCCTATGAGGGAGGCAGCCAGGTGGAGGAGCCTATGAGGTCAGGTGCTGAGGTATTGGGTGCCTTGTCACTGCCCGGGGACCCTGTGTTGTTCTGTGCAAAGGTACTCATTTTTATTTTCTTCCCCCCTCTTTTCCAAGTGAGAGGAGGGGAGACAGAGAGACAGACTCCTACCCTCCTACAAGCTCCCTGACCTGGTCTGTCTATCAGCAACCCCCATCTGGGGCCCATGCTTTGCCTAACTGGGGCCATGCTTGCAACCGAACTATTTTTTAGCACCTGAGGAAGAGGCTCCATAGAGCCATCCCCAGCTCCCAGGCGATGAACTCAACCAATTGAGCCATGGCTATGAGGGGGAAGAGAGAGAAGAGGGAGAGGGAAAGGTGGAAAAGCAGATGGTCGCTTTTCCTGTGTGCTCTAACCAGGAATTAGGAATCGAACTTGAGACATCCACACACAGGGCTGTTGCTCTACCACTGAGACAACCGGCCAGGGCCCAGCACTCCTATTTTTTAAATTAGTGAGTACAAACTAAGGGAGCACTTATAGTTCATCTCTGCACATTTTGATGATTGTGAGCTGAGCTTCAGTTCTGTAGAGATGCATGAGTGAGCCCATCCATGGTCTTATAAAGATGGGTGGGAGCTCAGTTAATTAATTTCAAGTGTTCACCAGCCCAAGTCATCTTGGTCTGGGATTGGAATCTCGTAAATTTCCCACTTCCCAGGCAATGTTATTTTAGAATGTGATTTGTGATTTGATGCAAAAACATGTCAGAAGGCATTGCAAATCAAAAGAGCTGACAGTGGCAAAGAAGTTATTCAGATCATTTGAGCTAGTTTATTTAGAAATCATTTCAGGCCAGAGAGTAGAGAAATCATTTTGGCCTATGGAAGGATGTTAAGGGCAAAATTATCACCAACAGATGCAGTCTGTATTCAGAATGATGAATGTGAGCTCCAGGCCCTTTCCCAGAGCTTACATCACAATCTCACTTACACCTCCCCAGCTACCTGCAGGGAGTATTCTCAGTTTGCAGACAAGGGTCTGGTATAGACGGATAAAGTCAATGGGCTGAAGTGGCAGGTGCTAAAAGAAATATCTGACTCCTCTACGTTGGCCTGACCGTTAGCCCACATTTTGACATGACAACACTCGTCTGCACGAGGAATATTTGTACAGTGACCTCCACTAACACTGGGCAGAGTGAGGGACACACACCATTGCCTCTCTCAGGTGCATGATCTTCAGATGGGAGTGTGAGTTAGAGGCAGCTGGAAGTTTTTGAGGATAATGTGCATTACTTTTGTTGGTGGGAGGCTATAAACGGTCCACAGTTCTTAAACAGTAACATTTTTAAAGGATGTGGCTTTAGAGCTTTGTTTTTTAAAGACAAAAGTGAACCATAGAAATTATTATTTTCTGGGTCTCGGTTGTCCAGAAAGTTTCATCCCTTAGAAAAATCTCGGTCTGCTTCGGTTTCACGCTCTCATGGTGGTAGATTAGTTTGTTTGTGGTGTTGACGTGCCCTATTTTCTTCCATCTAAGGAAAGTTTTTTTTTTTTTTGGTGTGTCTTTGTCTCTTCCTATAAATAATAGAAGAGCATTCCGAAAAACCGTGGAGCCCTGCGTTTCTGTGTTGCGTGTCTTCTGAAATTTTAGGATCGCGTGGCAACTTTCGGCAGAGCCTTATCTCAGGCCCCAGAGAAGCGCAGGATCAGAACAGCCGGCTTTCTTCCCGTCTGTGCGCACGCAGAGCCAGGCGAGTTCAGACATCACGGGCGTCAGATGGCAGCTTTCAAAGGCCTGAAAAAAAAAATGAACTGGGGAAAAAAAAAAGACACACATCTTGAGCTATTACAAAGAGTTTTTAAGCAAGACATGTTTATTAAGTGGGCTTTATTCTCTCACATATTCAAAGACATCTGATTAAACATCCCAGAGAAACTGACAAAGCTTTGGTTGGTCTGTGCAGGACAGATAACGGGTTTCTTGGTAGATCGTTATCATCTCTTGGGTTCTGCACCAGGGAGAAATCAGCGGTGTGCATGTGAAGCAGACGTGCTCAACACGTGAATCTACAGCAAAGTACTCTGGTGTCCATCTCAAGCTCAACTGGGGAAGGCTGCAGTTTGGGATCTGGTGGCACTCTGGGGGCATGGCTGGCCCTTAGAATTGATGAAATGACTCCAGCTAGAGCCAGAGACAAATCAGAGACCTGGATTTAAAAAATGGCAAGGAGCAAAGCTTTCAGAGGAAGAATGCTCTTAATTTCACGTCTACACAGAACCGCTTTGCCCAGCTGCTTGCCAGCCTGCATTCTTCCAGTCGTCCACTCCTGCTTGCTTGCTATTTCAGACTGTCTGTGGGACCGAGACCAATGGCACTAGGATTCTGACAAATGCATTGTTTTCTGTTATTCAGCCTTCCATTGTTAACCCCACAACCTTTCCTTGTTTCGTAATAACACACTGGATTTATATGGGCTCCTTATCCAGAGACTACTGAGCACGCTCACGGGCAGCATCATTCACATTCAAGCAGGCTTCTCTCTTTTATATTGTTGAGTAGATATTTTTTGTGGGGAGGGAAAGCAAGTAAAATCTAAAAACAAGGGTATTTCTTTCTCTATGGCTGACCCAGTCACTGGTTTTATTTCCAGTAAAATCATATATTCACATTTCAATATAAATTATTTCTCATGTGGTAACCTTTTCTTCTTACATTCTGGTACCTCAGTTTTCTTTGCTTACTCCTTGTCATAGACAGCATGCTGCATCCCCTTAAAATTCATGTGTTGAAACTGAACCCCCAAGGTGAGAGAGTGAGGAATCGGAGGTGGAGCTGTGGGCATCGTGGTCAGATCGAAGTTTGGGAACATCAGGCTGAAAGCTACATGGAGAGGACTTAGAAGGCAAGACGGAGACAGTCAGACGTTTGACAGTTAGTCAACAACCTAGGAAGTATACATTTAGTGGATATCAAGGAGGTGTGGCATATGTCACATCACACTGAGAACCTGCTGTGCTGTGAGTTTACATCACCTATATTCCTACTGGTCACTGTCATTCTTTGTAAAACGCTTAACTCTTAAGGTGTTCCTTAGTGAATAGGATGTATCTTCACTCTCCTGTCATTCTCATATTCTGTCCTGTGGAATGTTATTAACATGCAAGGATCAATAAAGTATTGAGACTAATAATCATGGGGATTCCTGAGGCAAGGGTGTACAAATGAGCTTGGTGTCAATGAGAGGTTTTCTATGGTGGTTATCTGTAACTGTGGAACCAGCTCGGCATGGTCCTATCCTGTTCGACAAGATGTCAAGTTGATTTTCAGAGATAGCAGCCCCAAACCGCAAGTCACATAGCTGAAGCCTGCACAGAGAAAAGAACTTTGACCTCTAGCTGCACCTGGAACCAAAAAGTCTTGCACCTCTCACCCCAGAACCAAAGGAATAGGACAAAGGAGTTCATTGTCCAGGAAGATTGGGTGTTGATGTTCTTTATCATAAATGGCCACCTTCCAGGGTCTTTCAATTAAAATTTGCCTCATAAGCACTTTTACATACCTGTTCCCTCTTGGCCTTGTCCAGTGAGCAAGATGGATTTGAGGATGAGGTCTCCCCCATCTTCTCA
The DNA here is from genome assembly GCF_036850995.1 of Saccopteryx leptura. Classification (NCBI taxonomy): domain Eukaryota; kingdom Metazoa; phylum Chordata; class Mammalia; order Chiroptera; family Emballonuridae; genus Saccopteryx; species Saccopteryx leptura. Next base: position 98,839,232 of record NC_089507.1, on the reverse strand, counting down.
GTTGGAGTCTTCTGGAACAATAAATCTTTCCTTACTCCAAACTGGCATTTTAAGTTTTGGCCTTTTGAAGCATCGGGCCCATGGACTTTGCTTGGTAATATCTCTTTGATTTGATTCATAGTTCTCAACTGGAAAAAGCAGAAGCTTGAGCAGATCTTCTCACAGATGGTGGTTAGTTTGAGAAAAGCTATTGTTTTTATAATGCAAACTATCAAAATGAAACTCAAAAGAGTATCCGCTTTTAGTAGGGCCTGGCCGAAGATAGAACATGATGAGACATGGATAAAAGGAGTGAAGGCACAACTCTTAAATAATGGCCCTACTAAGAGCGATTTTTATGGAGTTCATAATTGGCAAATTCTATTTTATAGGTTATTTTGAATTGCAGTTTGCTCTCAGACCTGCTATGATGATTTGTGAACTCTGTCCTTATTGCCTATGTGGGCTCCCGCTGAGCCTCGAGACAGCAAGTTCAACAGTCATTGTTTTCTTTCTTGACTGGGATGAAAGCAGGAAGCAGCATCATTAGGAAATATCTAATCCAGAACACATTGCCAAGGTTGGTGTTACAGAAGCTAATTACAGTGGCACCTTGAGATACGAGCAGACCAACATACTAGGGTTTTTTTTTTTAAGATACGAGCTGCAACTCAGTCCATATTTTTGTTCGAGATCCAAGCGAAATTCCGAGATACGAGTAGTGATTTGGGAAGCTGCCACTAGTTGGTGCGTTGGCGCATGGGTCCAGTATCAGCAGCACAACACCAGCATCTCGTTCTTTCTCATGTGTTACCTGCAGAATCAAGTTAAATCTTGTGTGCTATACTCATTCTTGCATCATTTTTGCATTTTCTACTAACATTTTTTGTGTGCTATCATGGGGCCGAAGAAAGTGAGTATAAAGGACAGTGATGAGAAGAAGAAGAGAATGATGTCGATAGAAGTAGAGCAAGAAATAATAGAAAAACATGAGCGTGGTGTATGAGTGATTGAACTGGCAAGGCTGTACGACCGCAATACATCTATAGTTTGTACCATCCTTAAACAAAAGGATGCCATCAAAAGCGCAAATCCAGCAAAAGGAATCACAATTCTGTCCCAATTAAGGACAAATATTCATGAAGAAATGGAGAAGCTTCTGCTGGTGTGAGTGAAAGAGAAAGAGCTGGCAGGAGATACAGTGACGAAGACTGTAATATGTGAAAAGGCACGTATTATTTACAGTGACTTGAAGAAGAAAGAACCATCAACCTCAAAAGAGGCAGCAAAAGATATGTAAGGCAAGTCACGGCTGGTTTGAAAATTTCAAGAAGAGATCTAGCATTCACTCGGTGGTGAGGCATGGTGAAGCTGCGAGTGCTGATGTTAAGGCAGCTGAGGAGTACATCACACGTTTTGCTGTGCTTATCGCAAAGGAAGGCTACATCCCCCAAAAAGTGTTCAACTGTGATGAAACAGGATTGTTTTGGAAAAAATGCCCCAGAGGACTTTCATCACCGCAGAGGAGAAGAAGCTGCCAGGTCATAAACCCATGAAGGACCATCTGACCCTTGCATTGTGTGCAAATGCTAGTGGTGACTGTAAAGTAAAGCCACTGCTAGTGTATCATTCTGAAAATCCTCGAGTCTTTAAGACTCATAAGATTCTTAAAGAAAAACTGCAGGTTATGTGGTGCACCAATGCTAGGGCATGGGTTATGCAACAGTTTTTTATTGAATGGGTAAATCTCGTCTTTGGTCCTGCAGTGAAGAAATATCTTCAAGAAAATAAACTCCCGATGAAAGCATTACTAATCCTTGATAATGCTCCAGCCCACCCACCTGGTCTTGAAGATGACATTCTCGATGAGTTCAAATTTGTGAAAGTCTTCTACCTCTCACCCAACACAACTTCAATCTTGCAACTTATGGATCAGCAGGTCATTTCCAACTTTAAAAAGCTTTAAACAAAGCACTTGTTCCGCCACTGCTTTGAGGTGACTGAGAATACAAATCTCACCCTTTGAGTGTTTTGGAAAGATCACTACAACATCCTGATACGTTTATGCATTATTGACTTGGCATGGCAAGAGGTTACAAGAAGAACCTTGAGCTCAGCATGGATAAAGTTATGGCCTGATGTTGTTGCAGACAGGGACTTTGAAGGATTCGAACCAGAGACTGAGACCGAAGAAGAAGTGTTGGAGGAGATTGTGTCCCTCGGAAAGTTGATGGGTCTGGATGTAGATGAGGATGATGTAAACGAGCTCATCGAGGAACATGAGAAGGAACTCTCAACTGAGGAGTTGAAGGAGCTATAGATGATGCAACATATGGAGCTTCTGCAAGAGATTAGTAGTGAGGAGAAGGTAGAGTCGGAGGAAGTGATTTCTACAAGTGAAATTAAAGACATGCTGGCAATGTGGGAGAAGTTTTCAAGTTTCATTGAAAAGAAACACCCAGAAAAAGTTTCAACTGGTCATGCTTCAGCACTTTTTAATGACACTTGTTTGTCACATTTCTGTAACATTTTAAAAGGCAGGCAACCAGAAGGAGCCGACCCTGTGGCACCGTAATTTAGACTTTCAGGCTCCAGAACTGTGAGACATCTCAACTTCCGTTTTTTAAGCCATGCAAGTTTGTGGTAATTGGTTGTGGTAGCCCTAGCAGACTGATACAGGTGGAACATGGCAGAATATAGTGCACAGAAGCCTCGACAGACCACGGCCTAGGTTGTGAAACAGCTGGGCAGTTTTTTATGGAAGATCCTCAGGAATATCCCATAGGTGGTGCTGCGAACACCTAACTCTACCACTAGTAGGCTATTAACTGTCTACTGTTCTTAGGCAAGGGACAGACAGCTGGACTTTCCAAAACATTAACTGAATATCCACAATAAAGAAGAATATTTAAGTTCTGAAAAAAACACTATTATACATGCTTGCATTATAAATGTCTCTAAAAATTAGAAAGAATTTGTCCTCTGATATTCTAACTATAGTTTTAAAAAAAAGTTGTAATTGCCTTATGAAAAGTAATAAAAAAAATCCTTTCCCTTGAAAAAAAATAAATAAATAAAAGGCAGGCAAAAGCAAACCTCTTTGGATAGATTTTTATTCAAAAGTCCTACAAGTGAAAGTGCTGAAAGTACAGCCCAAAAGGCAAAAACAGGTGATGATTAAATAAAAAATACATAATGTTAAGCTTAGGTTTAAGTTAAGAAAGTGCATTTTTTTACAATCAAGTTTTTGTGGTTTTATTTTAAGTAAAGAAAGCACGGTTTTAGTTTTGTTTAAAGTAAAGAAAATGCAGTTTTAGTTTACATTTAGTGTTAAGAAAGTGCAGTTTTAGTTTACGGGTCTACAGTGCCTGCATCCCTTCCTCCCTCCCTCCTCCTCCACCATTCACTTCCGTTAGCCACACTCGTCTGTCTCCAAGGTAAGAGTACAGTACTAAATAACATTTTTCTTTTATTTCATATATTTTATTATGCATTGGTAAAGTATACATGAGTGTTTCTTAATTAAAAACATGTATTTTTTCATAATTTAGGATGGTTTGGGGATGTTCCACAGGGCTGGAATGGATTAAATCTATTTCAGTTATTTTAAATGGGAGAAATTTGTTTGATATACGAGTTGACTGACTTATGAGCTCACTTACAGAATGAATTAAACTCGTATCTCAAGGTACCACTATATTGCAAAGACATCTTTCTCCCTGAAACGAACATGTGTGAGCATTGTCCTGTAACCGTTGGAGTAGACGCAGTGTATGTAATAGTTCTTATTGTTTTCTCTATTTAGCTCCCATTTGTTATGCAAAGTAGAAGGTGAATTTTGGTAAAACCGAGGTGTCCTCTGTGGTCCCCCCAAGTCTAACAAGGATAACAAAACCTAGAATAAGAATGGAAACCAGAAATGAGTACAGCAAATTTAGAAAAACATAAAGAGGATGTCAGGCCACTGTGTCATGCTGTTGTTTTTCTTTTGTATTTTTCTGAAACTGGAAACGGGGAGAGACAGTCAGACAGACTCCCGCATGCGCCCGACCGGGATCCACCCGGCACGCCCACCAGGGGCGACGCTCTGCCCACCAGGGGGCGATGCTCTGCCCCTCCGGGGCATCGCTCTGCCGCGACCAGAGCCACTCTAGCGCCTGGGGCAGAGGCCAAGGAGCCATCCCCAGCGCCCGGGCCATCTTTGCTCCAATGGAGCCTTGGCTGCGGGAGGGGAAGAGAGAGACAGAAAGGAAGGAGGGGGTGGGGGTGGAGAAGCAAATGGGCGCCTCTCCTATGTGCCCTGGCTGGGAATCGAACCTGGGTCCCCCGCACACCAGGCCGATGCTCTACCGCTGAGCCAACCGGCCAGGGCCTCCTGCTGTTTTTTATGATGGTTTATTCAATAAACAATTAAGTTGGGAGCTTGTGGTCAGTGAATCATCAGGTGATAGTCTGGTACTGAGTGGGGGGGACTGTGGGGGCTGGAGTTTAGAGTATACCAGGAGAGATACAGAATGGGTGATGAGCTTCTTATGGGTAGAAACCATGTGCATGTCTGTGTCCTCAGTCCATGAGGTAGCACATAGGGAGAGAATGAACAAGTCCACGTCACAGCAGTTCATTCTGGCCCATCTAAAAGGGCTTAGAACCATGATAAACTGCACCCAACTCCCAGGGAATGGGTGGGAGCTTCGTCCTGACTTCTCACTTCTCTCTTTGCCTGGAAACCTTCTCTGGTGGTTTGGATATTAACTGAGGCCCGCTAAAGAATTTTTATGGTGAACAGGACTCTTTTTTTCACAGTCAGGGGGCTTGTTTCTGGGAGAGTTCCCATTGGATTTTGTTTGTGAGTTAAGGGATTAGGTGGTTTGCAAATTTTGCCCCATTTGGTAGGAAGACTTCTTTGTTTTAGAATCCTGATGTTCAAATGAGTAGGTTAGAATTACTCTATGATTTGAGAGCTCCCAGGCGGGCCTTGGTTTTGACAATTTCATGACTAGAGTTCCCAACTTTCTTTTTGCCTCCTTGATAATAGCTGTGTTCATTACAGGGAGGGGTGAGGAGGCTGGATGGAAAGGGGATTAAAGAGGATTATTCAATTTTTTGCTTAGCTAGTGTTATTAACCTATAAAACCTAATCATTGTAACAGGCACTGGTGGGAATGAATGAATGAATAAAAAGATATGACACCTGAAAGAAACAACTTGCGGAGTATAGTAGAGGGTAATAAATTCTACACGAAGAAACTAGAGCCTGGGTATTGGGAGTATAAGGTGAGTGGCCATGGTCATGGAGGCTCAATGCTTGTTTTTATTTTTCCTTCTTTTGCTCACAGAGGATCTTACTTTACTTTAAAAAGTTTTAATTTTAATTTTTTTGTATATTTAAGGTGTACAACATTGACAATATGTACACAATCAAGCTTGTTAACACATCCATCATCTCACAGAAGTATCATTTGTGCTTGTGTGTTATGTGTGTGGGTGATGAGAACTCTTAAGACCTACTCTTTCAGAAAATTTCTTTTTTTTTTAAATAAATTTTTATTAATGGTAATAGGATGACATTAATAAATCAGGGTACATATATTCAAAGAAAACATGTCTAGGTTATTTTGTCATTAAATTATGTTGCATACCCCTCGCCCAAAGTCAGATTGTCCTTCGCCACCCTCTATCTAGTTCTCTGTGCCCCTTCCCCTCCCCCTAACTCTCCCCCTGTCCTCCCTCCCCCCACCCCTGGTAACCACCACACTCTTGTCCATGTCTCTTAGTCTCATTTTTATGTTCCACCAATGTATGGAATCATGTAGTTCTTGTTTTTTTCTGATTTACTTATTTCACTCCTTATAATAGATGTGGAAAAATCTATGGAGAAAAGACTTAACATATTGGAAGCCTTGGAGCTAAATGACAGAGAATTTAAAATAGAAATCTTAAAAATACTCAGAGATATACAAGAAAACACAGAAAGGCAATATAGGGAGATCAGAAAACAACTCAATGAACACAAAGAATATATTACCAAGGAAATTGAAACTATAAAAACAAATCAAACAGAAAGAAAATTTCAAGTATATGGTAAATTATTAACTACAGTCACCATGCTGTACAGTAGAACTTTGGAACTTATTCATCTTATAACTGGAAGTTTGTAGCCTTTGAACATCAACTCCCCATTTCACCATCCTGTCAGCCCCTGGTGACCACCATTTTACTCTGATTCTGTGAATTTTACTATTTTACATTTCACATATAAGTGAAATCATACAGTATTTATATTTTTCTGGCTTATTTCACTTAACATAATGTTGTCAAGTTCTATCTATGTTGTCACATATTGCAGGATTTCCTTCTTTTTTATGGATGAATAATATTTAATATATATTATATATATCTATATCTATATCTATATACATATACATATACATATACATATATAGCAGGTTTCTTTTTAAATACTGACTACAATAAACCATGCTTCAGTGAACATGAAGTACAGATATCTCTTCAAGACTGTGGTGCCATTTTCTTTAGATGTATACATAGATGTAAAAATTTAAATTTTTTTAAGTAAACTCCATACTATTTTCTATGATAATTATACCTATTGACAACCCCACCAACAGTATACTTGAAAGCTCAATTTAAAGCAGGTAGTCAGGGCATGGTTCACTGAGGAGGTTACACAGAGAGAAGGCTAGATGCCAACCTTTACATCTTGTATGGAATTTGTGATTAACTGGAGAGGTTGAAAGAAAAGAGAAACCAAATGAAGACACTCCTTTTGACGAGTATTGTTGAAAAGGGGAACAAAGAATGAGGTAGAATCTGGAAATGAGAGTGAGGTGAAGAGGGATCTATTTCTTTATTAAGTGAGAGAAAGAGAGATAGAGAGACAGACTCCCACATGCACCTCGACTGGGAGCTACTTGGCAACCCCATCTGGGGCTGATATTTGAATCAACCAAGCTACTTTTAGCACCTGAAGCTGATGCTTGGACTCACTGAGCTATCCTCAGTGCCCAGGGCTGATACTCAAACTAATTGAGACACTGGCTGTGGGAGGGGAAGAGGGAGAGATGGGGGAGAGGGAGGGAAAGAGGAGCAGACGTTCACTTCAATGTGTGCCCTGACTGGGAATCAAACCCAGGATGCCCACATGCTGGGCAGATGCTCTGTCCACTAAAAAACCAGCTAGGGCAGAGAGATCTTTTTAATTTTTTTAAGGTGGGGAAAGAGAAACCCCTTTATGCTAAAGGAATGATCCAATGCAGAAGAATTTTCTGATGTGGAACAGAAGGGTGAAGATTGCTAAGTGCTGCTTTTGACTGAGTGAGTGAGCTGGGGAAATTGCCCTTCCTGGGAGCACTGAGGAGAAAATCCATAGGCCTGGGGCAGGACTTGGCAAATGGATGTGTTGGGAGGCAGATGGTGGGGGGTGGGGTGGGAATCGAGTAGCTTGACTTCTGGTCACTCCAATTTCTCAGGAAGAAAGGAGAAATTGTTGAAAGTTTGAGGAGAAAGAAGAAAATTAAATTCTCTCACAAGAAAATGGGAAACATATGGTAAAATATATAGAAAAGAACTGCCTTGAGAACCGTCCATGGACATTTCATGGTAAGGGAGGGGATGGGGACTTCATGGACAGGACGGTGAAATGACAGATTGGATTCAGAAGTGGCAGTATGTTTCCTTCTCTGTCATTTCTGCTTTGTTCTTTTGTCCCTGTGACCAGTTCCAGTGCTATGAAATCAGGGTGGGATTCAGATGTAGGAAGGAGCAGGAAGCTAAAGACTCCTGGCATCTCAATGATGTGGAGGGTTTGAAGGAGGACCTTGTGTGGCTCTATCACCATCGAGGACCAAGTCCCAGTCCCTTGTTCTTTAAAGGCTGGTCCACCAACAACCCAAGCTCCCTTGAACCCTGAGGAAGGCCAGTTCCCTCCACTGTATTCTCCTGGACAACCATTACGGAACTGGACAAGTGGTCAGTGTTCCAAACGAATCTTTATCTATGTTGGGTGCATACCATATAGACTTGCAAACACATGTAATTTGAAATAATTAAAATTGTCCATCATGGCCTGACCAGGCAGTGGCGCAGTGGATAGAGCAATGGACTGGGATGTGGAAGGACCCAGGTTGGAGACCCTGAGGTCGCCAGCTTGAGTGCGGGCTCATCTGGCTTGAGTGAAAAGCTCACCAGCTTGGACCTAAGGTCGCTGGCTGGAGCAAGGGGTTACTCGGTCTGCTGAAGGCCCGCGGTCAAGGCACATATGAGAAAGCAGTCAATGAACAACTAAGGTGTCACAATGAAAAACTGATGATTGATGCTTCTCATCTCTCTCCATTCCTGTCTGTCTGTCCCCATCTATCCCTCTCTCTGACTCTCTCTCTGTCCCTGTAAAAAAAAAACAAAAAACCTTAAAAAAATAAAATAAAATTGTTCCATCATTTGATAAAATGCCAAATATAGATGAGGTAAAGGGGCAAAAGTGCTAAAAATTTTTTTTTAGTAATAAAACATGGGATAGTGAGCATCCAAGTGTAAAGAAGTAGAGCAGTTACAGCTGAGTTAGAGATCTGAGGTCTCTGGGAGAGGAAGAGGGAGAGGAACTAGAACAGGAACACTCAGGAATGTGAAATTAGGAAAGAAAAACGAGGAGTTAAAAAGAGGCTCAGAGAGGACTTTTGTATGATGGAAGAAGGAACTCAAGGAAGAGTAACAAATATAAACAATTTTTAATTGTCAATTATACCTCAATAAAGCTGAAAAAAAGGAAACTGAATCCCAGGTGGGCTGCTTGGCATTCAGGTGTCCCCAGATCATGGTGTCTGGTTGAGATGAGCCGCCTGTTGCAATTTACAAGACAGGCAGGGACATTTTGGTTAACACTTGAGTCATTTGGTGATGATGGAAGCAGTTAGGGGCTGGTGGTGTCCGGCGGTTAGATGGGGCTAACTTGATCCAGGAAGTTAACCTTGCGGGTCCTTTCAGGATGGAATGGATGTGATCATGACTGTTCATGTGGGATGTAAAATGAACTGGGCTGGTGGCAGTGGCATTAGACGGAAGGAAGAAGTGTCACTCAATGTAATTATAATGTAAAAATCTCTGTTCATTGGCAACAAGTTTGACGGTGAGAAAGCAGGTTAGATGAATGACTCAGACACCAGAGTCAACACTGGGTTTTACATGAGTGGCTGGGAGAGCAAGGAGACCTTACAATAAGCAGGGTGGATACGTAGAGGCTCTAATGGCTTGAGGAACTGTAAGTTATGAGTTCAAATTTAAATGAATAAATCTGAAGTGCTGATTGAGTGTAGATAGAAAATGGGAAAAATAAAATATGAAGTTGGACTTTTCACCACCAGCTGCTCCCTACCTTTGACTTTAATCTTGTTTTCTTATTTGCTGGACTGTGTTCTTCCTACACGTTTGTTCACCATTCACACTGGTGTCACTGGTGTCGAAGCTGCCCCAGAACCCATTTTGTACATAAATTGGGCTCTTTATAGGTTACACTTGTCTCCTGCCATCTGCTTCTTCGTGACTCAGGTGTTTAGAGAGCATTCTAAAATGAAATACACTCTCCTTAGAGCCTCTGACGTCTGGTCCTTCTGACGAGGAGCTAGCCCGCCTTGCTCTTCCTGCCATCACCCTGGTACCCCTTTTGGCCTCCGCGCAGCACCCACCACCCCCTCTGGCCTCTCTGGCACCAGATTCACAGCCTCTTATCCTCCATTCCTTTTCTCTTTCCTCATCATTTATGCCTCTTTCAGTTACTTGTCAATCAATACTCCTTAAATTTTTGCATCTGAAAAACAAACATTTACATATTACTCCAGCATGCCTTAGATTACTTTTCTTTTGCTAGCTAACATGGAGTATAATTATGATAAATACGTTAGTCGCTGCTGGCATGGAGTCAAGCAGAAACAAACAATTACCAGACAAATACTTTTTGTTCTAATGCCATTTCCACATCCTTGAGTCAGTCCCAAGTCACATGTTTTCTCTAGCCTTATGGACGAATTGAAGAGTTTAGCTTGACCACTGGTCTCCAAACCACTTTGGAGCCTCCACCTTGGGCAGACTGAAAGGTTGGTTGGTGAGCTTTCAAGTCTCCCAGGCATTTGTTAAAAGTCTGATTCTGCTCCGGAGACAGTCTTTGGAAGGTCAGGATGGATTTCAGAGAGGCACCTGATAGACATGACTCATGGGACACACTTTGGGGCACACTGATTTAAAGTTATGCTCTCCGGCTCATGCTTACTTTACTGAGCTAACCACATGACCAACTTCTGGATGACTCCATTAATTTCCAACTACACATATTAAATGTTCTAAATATTGAGTTTTCATCTAAAGAGAAACCTGCCATTTTAGAAGAACAATATTTTTCATGGTCTGAAAATACTTTAAAAAAATATCCACATTTTCTCTGGGACACAAGGATTAAGCAGAAAATTGAGACAAGGGCCAAAGTATTATTTTTTCTTATTGCCAGTTCCCCACCTTCTAAATCTCCCAGTGCCTGAAAATGCAGTTTGAAGTGACTCTTTTTTTAAAGGTCTTGTCAGCTGGTAGCTTGAGCTTTAACTCACACTGATTTTTACAGCTAAATTATAAAGCTCCGACAAAGGAATTTAATAAGGGAAATGCATATAGCTCTGAGTGGAGGAGGTTGAGAAGTGTTCTCATTGTGACGGGGACCTCACTGAGTAGGTCCAATCAGTCAGCACTGGGAGCCACTGACAAGTCATGATCAGGGAGGAATCAGACCAAACCTCATTGTGAGAGTTCCTCAATTTATGCAGCTTTTTCAGAAGACAGAATCCCCATGCTTCTAAATCTCAAAAGGACTCCATATCACATGGAAGAGGCATTTAAGGAAAATTGGCCCCCCAATCACTGTGCTATTATTGGCCTATGCTCTTATCATATAAAAGCTAATGTAGAAGCTATTACTATGAACATCATAAAAAATTCCTCTCAAGTTTCTTTATCAGGAGGTGAATTTAACTTTTTTATTTTTTTAAGAGTGAGATAATATAGATAAATTCAATTTGAACTTGGCCTTTTCCTTTTGGGACATATAGGTAAATTTCTCTCCTTTTATAATTTATGAGTGAACAGTTAAGGAACAAGATCTCATAAAAGGGAGCTGCATGTATGTCTCCTCATGTGTGGACGAGAAGGGCTTGAGTTCAGCTTTGAAAGGGGAGCAAAATGAAAAGTGAGACTGGGGGGATCCCCTGGAACAGCACTACAGGCTCTCCACTGAGCACCGGGGTTGACCAGGAGCAGACTTCATTTTCCAGGTGTGGTGCCTCCCTGTGTCCTCCAGCCTACTTGCCCTGAAGGGAGGGAGGAACAGGTGGAGCACCGCGGTTTTAGGGCAGTCAAGTTACTATCCCATAGGACACTACAAAAATGGATACATGTCGTTATACATTTGTTGAAATCCAAAGAATGTCCAACACCAAGAGTGACCCTAATGTAAACTATGGACTTTGGGTGACGATGACGTCAAAGCAGGTTCCTCAGCTGTAACACATGTACCATCAGGTGGGGATGCTGATAGTGGGGGACGCTGTGCATGTGTGGGAACCAGGTTATCTGGAACGCTCTATATTGTCCCCTCAATTTTGCTGCAAGCCTAAAACTGCTGTAAAAACGTAAGGGGGGGGGAGAGAGAGAGAGAGAGAGAGAGAGATAGATAAAGCTCATTATTCCAGGGCTGGGGAAGCAGAAGAGACCAGAATCCCACCACGGAGGGAACTCTGTCCTCTGTCCCACAGGTCTGGTCTCACTGTTTGTTGTCATGTGAAGACAATAATACATGCTTCCCACCAATTTGGAACAAAGGATTATTTGTGAGAGGGCCTATTAAAGGGTTTTGAGGAAGTAGAGAACTTCACTATTGCAGAATGGAGAATTTATTGCTTCCTTTCACAGAAGGCGCGTGGCACAGGTGAGTTACACAGAGCCTGCACGGAGGGCTTTGGGGTCCTCAGGGGAAGGCACAGTATGTCCGAGAACCATCCTGCCCTGCTGTGTCTCGCTTTCTAAAAAATGGATTCCATTACTGAAGAAATAGCTGAGGGAAGGAAGTCCAGGACACAGGTTATATTTTCTGCAGAGGCTTTCAAAAGGCATTTGATAAAGTATCATAGAGAAGCCTCACATGAAAGTGAGGATTTATGAATTACAGAAAAAAAGAAGTCACTTGAAAATGAGGTGGAGAAGGGAGAGAGGAGCTGCGATCAGTCACTGTGACAGACAGCCGGGAACGAGGCCTCGGCGGGGCTGGCTCGCTGAGCTGCTGGAAGCTCTGGCAGCCGCCCCAGCAGGAGTCACAGAGGAGTGACCCTCAGCTGTTCTTCTTGGAGAAGCACTCGGATTCCTCCAGTCTTTTCTTGGCTGGCTGGGGTTACTTTGTGGGAGCATGTAAGGAAAAGGTCTCTAAGCTGGAGGCTGGCCAAGAGCCAAAGTCATGCCACATGGCTGTGGCCCTGGCACGTAGTGTGGTGACACCCACATCAGTTATGGACATTTTTGTCTCACCATTGGTCTGCATTTCACCTGTCTTCATTCGTGTTAGTCTGAGTGTTCTTGCTATGGATACTAGATGTTCTTCTCCGGCCCTGCAGCTGAGCTCTGCCGGCTTGGCCTAGAGCAAGATCCAATAAAAGTTCTCAAGGTACCAAGTGGGCTTTTAAGGGAAAACCAACCTAAAAATGGCATCGTAGGCATTTTAGCAGAGGTAAGGGCGTTTGCACAACATGGACAGACTATGTCCTGAAGTACATTAAATCACTCACTCAATGATCTCTTGCTCCTGAACTGTGCTCCCATTTCCCAGCTTTTCCTCTGGTCTATTGTAATGCCGGTGACCGAGGCCAGGCAGATTCACATTGGATACTGGCAGACGGCAGAGAAACTGCGCAGCCAGAAAGTGTTGGGCCATACTCGTTTATTAGAGGCTCACAAAGACAGGTGAGCAAATAAATAACAAAAGAGAAAGAGCTAATAAACAAAAGAAAATCTGCTATTCACAGCCAGGGCAAGGGAGCAAGGAAAACCTCACCTCACGGTGATAGAAGAGGAATCTGGGAAATTGCCACCCAGGAGAAGCACCCATAACTTATACAGACCATGCACACGTGCCTCTGCCACGTGCTCACACACTAATCAAGCAAAGTGCTTGCATCTGGTAAACCCATGAGCGAGCCTAACACAGCTGCCCCACATCTATAGTGGTGTGTCTCATGGGCATGAGGTCCAAGAGGATAAGGAGTATAACAGTTCTCGTAATTGGCACCAATAGCTAAGATTGTTTTCAAGGAAGAGACACTGAACTTTTTCATTTTGCACAATCCCCCCAAAGAGATTCATGGAAAGTAAAGTAAATATAGCATCTCCTATGCCATTGGTAACATTGGCAAAATGCAATCTATGACCCTCAGGTTGTAGAGACTCTGCCTCATGTAAATATATATTTGTAGGCATGAGCTTTGCCATTTAATTCCATTTTATTTCGATGTTTGAACTTCTCTTTTCAGGAGTTGTTCTTCGTCATACCCCAGCTGGGGGCCAGTATGGAAGGTCCCAGTGCTGTCCCTGTGATTTTGACCTACTGACTGAGGGTAGCTCTCTAGAAGCATCCAATCTGGCGGGAAGCTTCAAACCACAAGAAAAGGCAGCTAATTAGTGCCTTACAAAACAATTTGAAGGGACACATATTTAGATCAGAAACATCTTGAAAATGAAAAAGTAATGCAAGATAATTATTTGGGTAAATCAAACCAAACCAACATCATTTTAACATTGTACATTTACTTACGGTACACTGAAAATATCTTTACCTAATAATTTACTATCTATCATCTATTTTATGTATTTATCTATCATCTGTCTATCTATTTATCTATCTTCTATCTATCTATCTATCTATCTATCATCTATCTCTGTCATCTCTCTATCCATCCATCCATCTGTGGGGCAGCTGTGTTAGGCTTGCTTGCAGGGTTACCAGGTGTAAGCACTTTACCTGATAAGTGTGTGAGCACGTGGCAGTGCCATGTTTGTATGGCCTGTATAAGGCTAAGTAAGGGTGCTTGCACTCAGAGGGATTGAGAATGGCCGATTGCCTGCCCACAAATGTGAGGGGCTGTTTTGTTGTTTGTTTGCCTGAAAAGCGGTTTCTCCTGCCTGTGTGCTTGTCCAGGTTGTGAGACTTTATTACACAGAATGGCCCAACCCTTTCCGGGTCTGTAGGATTTCTACCATCTGCCGAAGTCAATGTGAACCTGCCTGGACTCAGCCACCAGCATTACACCATCCATTCATACCTTGCTCCTCTTCCTTCCTCCCTCCCTCCCTCCCTCCCTCCCTCCCTCCCTCCCTCATCCTTTCATCCTTCTTTCCTTCCTCCCTTCCTGCCTCTGTCCCTCCTTCCCTCCCTCTGTCCCTCCCTCCCTCATCCTTCCTTCCTTCCTTCCTTCCTTCCTTCCTTCCTTCCTTCCTTCCTTCCTTCCTTCCTTCCTTCCTCCCTTCCTCCCTTCCTCTCTCCTTTCCTTTCCTCCCTCCCCTCATCCTTCCTTCCTTCTTTACTTCCTCCCTCCCTCCCTTCCTCCCTTATCCTTCCCTCCTTCCTTCCTTTATTCCTTCCTTCCTTCCTTTCTTTTTCCTCCCTTCCTCCCTCCTTTGCTTTCCTCCCTCCCCTCATCCTTCCTTCCTTCCTTCCTTTCTTCCTTCCTTCCTTCCTTCCTCCCTCCCTCCCTCCCTCCCTCCCTCCCTCCCTCTTTTCCTTTCCTTTCCTTTCCTTTCCTTTCCTTTCCTTTCCTTTCCTTTCCTTTCCTTTCCTTTCCTTTCCTTTCCTTTCCTTTCCTTTCCTTTCCTTTCCTTTCCTTTCCTTTCCTTCCTTCCTTCCTTTTTTCCTCCCTTCCTTCCTGCCTCCCTTCCTTCCTCTTTTTTATTTTTTTCCAGTGTAATCTCTCTTGTAAGTATACTATACAATTGACACTATCTTTCTGTCTCAGAATATCAATCTAACTATGTAGACCTCAATTAATTAAAGTGTTTTGAGGAAAAATGCCTTCTAAAAGAGTGTAAATTAGGGTATTAAGCATCATACATTGTTATTAACTGCCCTATTCTGTATCATCTGAGAAAAAGACATTTTAACACTGTAATGTTATTGGAAAACATTCATTGGAAGGAATAAAATATTGGTAATACATTTTAAAAATAGCCCCCCAAATTTTAATATATGCTAATATTTAATATTTGCTTTGATGGTACATATTCAGCCAAGAATTGCTGTTTCCCATCCTAGCAAAAGAGCATTATTGTCACTATAAAATTGGTTTGGAAGTCAATAATCCATAAGTGATTTAATTTCCTTTATCAATCTATATTTTTGAGGTCTTCCCAGAGTTTAAGGTTATGAAATCTTAATGGAGATTTCATGAAACAGAGCATACTTTAATTAATATTCTGTTGTCTTCTTTTCTTACATCCACTGACAGGGCCATGAGAATGCAGAAACTTCTGGAAGGGAGAATGTTATTTTGTATGAAAAATGGGGAGTTGGACTGTTATTACAATAGGGACTGACTCTCAGTTGATCTCACTTCTCTGTTCTGCGGCCTTAGGTGCTCCACTGATGATGAGTTCTGAAGAAACATGGAGGCTACAGTCACTCACGTTCCCCGGCTGGTCCCGGGGAGGGGATCGCAGTTTTGGGCTGAGGTGCTAGGGACCGGGATGCTCAGCCTTGCGCTGGAGCCTCGATGCCGCCGCCCTGAGAGGAGCCGGGGCGTGCAGCTGTGTTGAGCAGCCGTGTTGAGCTGGCACTCAGCTCTCCTTCTCAAGCGTCACAGCAGCCTCTCCTCCTGCGATGGCCTCCTTGGTCTGTGCCACACTCTCCTTTGCTGTTCTTTCCTCTCCTCGTCCCAACACGGGCATGATCCGGCCTCACCTCACGGGACACTTAAATAACCCAACCCAGGTCGTCCTCTATTTCGTTTTTCAAACACCATGTTAAACTTCCCACTCTGGAAGGTCAGAGAAAAGGAACCTGCCATCCCTCTGGCAGCTTCTCCTTTGGCTTTATTCCTCCATTCAAAGGGAAGCATGAACTTACATATTTTACTTCTACTAGAAATGTGACCCTTCTCTCAGGAAATAAATTCAACCACCCAGTGGCACGACATAGTCAGTGTTTGTCATTGGTTGGATCAGTGCAACGAGCTCAATTATGCCCCTCCCTCCAAATTCAGGTGTTGAAGCCCTGACCCCACTATCTTTGTGGTGGTATTTGGAGATGGAGGCCTTTAAAGAAGTGATTAAGGTCAAATGATGTCATTGGGGTTGGCCCTAATTCAATAAGGCTGGTGTCCTTAGAAGAAGAGGAGATAAGCCCTGGCCAGTTGGCTCAGCGGTAGAGCGTCGGCCTGGCGTGCGGGGGACCCGGGTTCGATTCCTGGCCAGGGCACACAGGAGAGGCGCCCATCTGCCTCTCCACCCCTCCCCCTCTCCTTCCTCTGTCTCTCTCTTCCCCTCCCGCAGCGAGGCTCCATTGGAGCAAAGATGGCCCGGGCGCTGGGGATGGCTCCTTGGCCTCTGCCCCAGGCGCTAGAGTGGCTCTGGTCGCGGCAGAGCGATGCCCCGGAGGGGCAGAGCATCGCCCCTGGTGGGCGTGCCGGGTGGATCCCGGTCGGGCGCATGCAGGAGTCTGTCTGACTGTCTCTCCCGGTTTCCAGCTTCAGAAAAAAAAAAAAAAAAATACAAAAAAAAAAAAAAAAAAAAGAAGAAGAGGAGATAAGGACACAGACCCTTCCAGAGAGCTGACTGTGTGAAGACACAAGGAGGTGGCAACCGTCTGCATGCCAAGGCGAGAAGCCTCAGAAGGAAACAGCACCGCCCACACCTTGATTCTAAGACTTTCAGGCTGAGTGGCTTAAGAACAATAATGTCTGTTGTTTAAGCCACCCAGCCTGTGGCATTTTGTTATAGAAACCCAAGCAAACTAATAGCATTGTTGATGGCTAATTACTATTCAGTGCTCACTGTGTGCCAATAAGATATTATATGCATTTTTTTTTTTGCAAAAATGCCATAAAGATATTTCTAAGTATTTCTTCTTTGTAATGAGGACTGAAGAGGCTAGATAGATGTAGTAAATGGTCAAATCCTACTCACCAGTTAGTGGAAAGACAGGTCTAAAATTCAGTTGTTAATGGTGTTCTGTTTAAAAACAGCAGCTGCCGACAGACATCCATGATGTTGATAAAATTATAAAAATTAACTTTCAAAATAATGGTTTAATAACTAATGGTGAAGATGTAACATTATTAGAATGAAATGTTGCTGTTTTTACTATAATATTTAAAAATAGTTCTATATACATTGCAAAGTGACTGACAGAGAAGGCATTATGGAAAGTCATGAGCTGCAAATAAGATTTTAGTAACAAAATGGTGTGGTTTCAGAAATGTAATTGCTTTCAGCCTCGGAGAGGTAGTCAAGAGTTCTCTGCTTTCAAAGGTCATTTATTTCCTTCCTGTGTAAGAACAATTTGGAAACACACAGACATTTATACACATACATGCATAGATACATATATGTACACAAAACCATGAACTCACAACACATACATAAAAGCACACACTTGCACACATACGCACACAGTCACATAGCACACACACATGCTCACAGGAGTGTGTTTGATTTCTCTTCTCCAAGTTTTTCTAGCACTGCAGTGGAGACGATATAAAATATCTCTTCCCTGGCCTCTGCTCTCCTAAGAAAGGCTTATCTTATCTGACACAGTTGCAAATTCATAAAATTAAAAGTTAGACTGTAAGCAGTCACCTGGTCTGGTATCCTGCCCTAGGCTGGGGACCCGTGGGAACATTTAACCTAGCAACAGCATGGGGTCCGCTTTGTTCTTTCTCCATGGTCAAGAACACAGAACTGCTTTACTTCAGTTACAAATCACGTATTTTTAAAAACCAAATTGTGTTGGCCGTAAACAGTAGTTTCACAGCCCATTTCTTTACTCGGACCCCTTCCTGTTCTGTGACTGGGTGTTGGACCCTCTTTACGCTTCCGTGTCCTTATGTGTCTTGAGGAACAAATAAAATCTGGTATTGCTCAGCCCAGAGTCTGAAAATAAGTTGGGTGAATGGGGCTGTCTCTTTTTGGTGATATATATTATTATGAATATTATTTTAAGTTTTTGGAAAATTTCTTTTCCTTTTTTTATGTTTATAAAATCATTTCTTTAAATTCTTGAAATCTAAGTACTCCCTGAGTAGGTTTACATGTGGTGTTTCCTTGCTCGTGTTACTTAGGAAATGGTAAGCTCTTTCCACTTCCGTGGCAGCTATGTTTTGAGCTCTGGGTCGTTTTCTGCATGTGAGTGCACAACCCTCCTACTATTGTTATGCTGTCCTCCTTCAAATCCACTGTACGTCTCAGGTGGGTCTCTGTGTTCCATTTCCCTTGGCTCTTATTTTTAAATGCACCCTGGGCATCTGCATATATTTCTCAAAGTAAGTTAAACAGATCAATTTTTCTGAACCAATCTCCCTGAATTAGATAAGACTGCTTCTTTTCACATGAGTAAATGGTGCAGTAACTCATTCATCAGTTCCCATGTAGTAATAACAGTCTTCATATCTTAATACCTTTTTGGTGTCCCATATGCTTGATTCAGTGATACTGTCATTAGTTTCTTTGTATCTTGTTCTTATGGCTGAATCTTTAGTTTGTAACATAGTATGATTTTGCATTTTTTCTTTTACTCTAAGGATTGTAAACTCAGGGAAGCAGGATTATCCCACTGACTTCTTCAGAGGTCAGCATGGAATGATTTCTGAATCTGAATCTTGCATCTGTCACTTTGTCACCTCTAGCCTCACACTGGATGTGTTCCTAAATATCTCATGGTCTCAGTTTCTTCATCTGTAAATAAGGATAAAATAATACCTAGCTCACTATTTCTTTTGAAAAAAGAAGTAACCCAAGAAAAGCATTTAAGCAAAGAGCTGGTATTTTCATGCCATTTATAAATACTGGCTTTTATTAAGCAAATAGTTAAATTAGGTTTGTTTATTTTTAGTTTACATATGAAAAGCAATGTGGAAATAAAATGGAACCTCTTCTCCTTCATCTGTCATCTATTCTTGTAATAGCTGTGATTTCAAAAACACACATCAGGTTCTTGCTATTATTTTCTCCTTTTTCAATGGACTTAATTAAAAAAAAATTTGTAGTGCTGTTTTAGGTTCCCAGGCAAATTGAGAAGAAGGCACAGAAATTTCCCATGTGCAGGTCTTTCCCCTACACATGCTCAGCCTTCCCCTCTGTCAACATTCCCACCAGGTGGTACATTTGTCACTATTGATGAACCTGCACTGACAAGTTGTCATCACCCAGAGTCCACAGTTTATTTTACATTACAGTTTCTCTTGGTGCTGTACATTCTATAGGTTTGGACAAGCGTCTAATGACATGTGTTCACCATTACAGTGTCATAAAGAGTAGTTTCAATGCCCTAAAAATCTTCTGTGCTCCACCTATTCACCCTTTCCTTCCCAGCCCACCATTTTGTTTAATTTATTTAGAAGTTAAATTTAGTGGGGTGACTTTGGTTCACAACAACACATAGGTTTCAGGTAAACATCTCTATTTCATTTGGACTGTTCATTGCATTGTGTACCCATCAATGAAAGTCAAATCATTGTTTATCACCATATACTGGCCTTCTTTCCTCCCCTTCCCCAACAACCTCTTTCCTCCAGTTACTACTTCACTTTTGTCTGTGTCTATGAGTCTCAGTTTTATATTCCACTTATGTGTGAAATCATATAGTTCTTAGCTTTTTCTGATTTACTTATTTCACTTAGCATAATGTTCTCAGGGTCCATCCATGTTGTCATAAATGGCAATATGTCATCATTTCTTATATCTGAGTAGTATTCCATTGTGTATATGTACCACATCTTCTTTATTCAATCCTCTATTAAGCAACACTTTGGTTGTTTCCATGTCTTAGCCACTGTGAATAATGCTGTGATGGACATGAGGATGCATATGTCTTTGCATACCAATGATTTAGAGTTTTCCAGGTAAATACCCAGTAGGGTGATTGCTGGGTCATATGATAGCTCTATTCTTAAGTTTTTGAAGAACTGTGATACTGTCTTCCATAAACGCTGTACCAGTTAACATTCCCACCAACAGTGAATGAGGGTTCTTCTACAATCTCTCCAGCAATTGTTATTATCTGTGTTGGTGATGACAATCCATAAAACAGGCATGAGGTGGTATCTCATTGTAGTTTTGATTGCATTTCTCTAATGGACAGAGAAGATGAACATTTTCTCATATATCGATTTGTTGTTTGTATGTCTTTATCAAAGAAGTGACAGACCACTAGTTTTGGACTTTCAATGTCCCTGAGGCTATCACTAATATCTGTCTCCAGTGCCCAGCCCAGTGCCCAGCCCAGTACTCACACATGATAACACCTCTTTCACTTGCTAACCCCACTGTCCAGAGGCCCTTCTGTTCCCCTTCACGGGTACTGATGGCTCTGGGCTATCAGGTGGGCTGGGAGACATCTGTATGGGAACTTCTGTGAGTCCTTGAAAGGCCCAGTTACACAGTACCTCTTAGAAAGTGGGTGATGCTGTTTGACGATGTGGTTGCACAGAGTTGTGTAACCTTCTTTTGGGTCTTCAAACCTGCATCCCCGCTAACAGTTCTAACACTTGACTAACAGTGTCCTTGGTGCTCCTGAGCATGCCGCTGATGAGCCTGGCTGTACTCTTGGCCTCAAGCTGGGAAAATGGTCATGAATTTGTGCGAAACCTCATGTTGATTCTTAAGAGAATTCCCAGAAATGTGAGTGAAATTCATTTGAGTTTCTATTTTGAAGGGAGTGAGACACTGTTGTAATAGGAGAGATCCTAGCCTGGGGCTGCTGTGCTTTGTGGCCGTGGCCGGAGAGGCTATCTTACACCTTCACACTGAAGGTCAGGAACTGTTTGTAAACAGCATTATGCACCCTATCTCTCCATGTCCAGAAATTTATTAGCAGCTTTTTAATCTTGGACTTTCATTATTTGTTTTCATTTATAGTCAGAATTGAAATTCTTTATTTATCTTTCTTTTATCCTTCATATTTTATTGTCACCTCTTCCATTTTTGAAAATATTTTTTTAAGATAATATTTGGAGGAAATAAATTCAAGAATTCCAATATAATTTTAAGTCTCTTTGTAAATGAAAATTTGAGAGAGTGGAGAAGAAATAACTGTATAAATATGATAGTAGTTTGACCTATTCATAAGCAAAGACTTGTCTAGATCAATATGCTTTAATGCAGCTTTGACTGAAGAGAATCTACACAGACACAAAAATAATATATACATAGAATTATTCTAATGAAATAAAAATATTTAGCTTGTTATTTGGATGTTTTGTAAATAATAACTATAATTTTGAGCATATAGTACATGCTATGGTGTTAAATATTTTACGTACATTAATTTCATGTAAATCACAATGTTGTCCCTATTATTTTAATTTTTATTAGATTTATATTACAGATGAGAAAACTGAAGTACAAAGAGATTAGCTAATTTACCTAAAATCACATAGAAATTAGGATTAGATGATTACCCCAGGTACCTTGCACTATAAAGCAATAGTTCACAGCAGTGTTTTGGCCCTTTGTGGACATCTGACAATGTCCAGAGTAGTCTTTTTTCTTTATTTTTACAGAGAAAGAGAGAGAATCAGAGAGAGGAACAGACTGGAACAGACAGACAGGAATGGAGAGAGATGAGAAGCACCAATCATCAGTTTTTCGTTGCGACACCTTAGTTGTTCATTGATTGCTTTCTCATATGTGCCTGACCGTGGGCCTTCAGTAGACCGAGTAGCCCCTTGCTTAAGTCAGTGACCTTGGGTCTTAGCTGGTGAGCTTTGCTCAAACCAGATGAGCCCGTGCTTAAACTGGCAACCTCGGGGTCTCGAACCTGGGTCCTCTGCATCCCAGTCCGATGCTCTATCCACTGTGCCACCGCCTGGTCAGGCCAGAGTCATTTTTATTACCACCACTAAGCAAGGGTGGGAGCTTGGAGAGTCTGGTGGAGGAGGTCAGAAATGCTTCCCGCGCCTTACATAGCCCAGGACTACCAACCACAGAGAATGATCTGGACCCAAAGTTCAAGAGTAGTGCAAGGTTGGAGAGCTTGCCCTAAAGCATATTAATGTTTTTCTATCTTTTAATAAGGAGAAGCAACAAAATAATAAGAAAAGCTAGGCTGACTGGTGGTGGCAGTGGCACAGTGGATAGAGTGTCAACATGGAACACTTAGGACCCAGGTTCCAAACCTCGAGGTCGCCGGCTTGAGTGCAGGCTTACCAGCTTGAGCGTGGGGCCACTGGCTTGAGCCCAAAGGTTGCTGGCTTGAGCAAGCCATCATTAGCTCTGCTGGAGCCCCCTGGTCAAGTCACATATGAGAAGCAATCAATGAGTAACTAAAAGTGCTGCAACTATGAGTTGGTGCTTCTCATCTCTCTCCCTTCCACTCTCTCTAGAAAATAACAAAAAAAGAGAGACAGAGAGAGAGAAGTCAGTAATATTGGGACAGATCCAGAGCCAGAGGGCCAGAGGGAAATGCCACATTAAGTGGCAGCATCAGTGATACCTGCTGCAGAGAGCTCTACCTTTGCTGCTCCCGGAACTGGGCTGAATCTGCAGGATTGCAGGTGTGGTCAGTAGCTGTCTCACGGCCACAGTGGAGGCTGTTTCCATCTTAAGGTCTGGGAAGCAGACAAAGCAATGAGGGGGACCATGGGAAGCAGGGAAGTTTGGTCCCTATGTGAAAGCCCAGGTGTATTTCTCACCTTGATACCTGAGATGCACGGGTCTCTTACATCTAACACATTTTCTTTTTTGTTTTGGCTGACATGGGGTGTTTCTGTTCCTGTGGGCAAAAAAATCTTAATACACCAAAGAAACTTTTTTACTCAGAAATCTTTTGAGAAAAAAAATCTTCAAAGTTTATTTTTTTTAACAAAGTTAAAAGAAAATAAAAAAATTTTCACCTTGTGAGCTGCTATCCAAAGGAGAACACTTTCTTATTCTTATTTCTGAGAGTCTTTCAAGACGGATCTCCTCCCCGGAGCGGGGGGAGTCAGTCTTTTTTCCGCCAAGCTGTCTACCACTAGGATGGGTTTCTGTAGGACCTCAGGAACTGTGTGTTCATTGAATGAATAGGAAACAGAATCATCACAGCATTGACTCTAAATCCATTTAATTTAGGAGAAAAATCACGCCTCTAGCTCTGGAGCAGCTATTGAGTTCTGTGCCCAGAACTTAACCTACCCCAGACCCATGTTATATTCCCAAGCAGGCCGGGTGGTGCCTGGGGAGGAAGGAAGGTCAGAGAAATGGTCTGCTTTTAGCCTCACGAACAGGTTATCCCTTCCAGACCCGCAACCCAGGGGGTTTTACGGACTTGAATTCAACTGGGAGCAAATGGACTCTTGACCAACGTGGGCTGGTGCCGCCACGCCTGTTATCTACCCTTTCAGAGAAGAACATTTGAGACTTGCTCCATGGCTCAGAGTTGAGGTCTTATTGTCTGTCTTTCTTGTCCAGCAGGCATATTAAAATCTCCTTTTTTCCATTTTCCTTCTGGCACCCTGATTCTTATTTCAGTGTGGCTGTGCTCATGGAACAGCAGAGACTAAACGCTTCGCAGCAAACAAACCTCTGGGCACAGCTCACCCCCTCTGCTCTCCACAGTCCCAACGTTTAGCCCCTCTCCCAATGGCAAGGCCAAATAAGGTTTCTGAACCAGTCCAGGTGCTCCTTTGTTTCCTGAGCAAACCCACACCTAGAAACATAGGCCTGTTTGTTTGCTTCCCTGACTTTAGGGTGTATCTTTATTAAACTTTTTCTTTATATCACCTGAAGTTAATGGCACTTCCCCAACTATAATAATTATTATAGGTAAGAACAAGTGTTTTTGTGGATGTAACAAAAATTTTATTCCCCAGTGTAAGAGACCCACGTTCTGTATATGTTGGATAATAAAATCCAACATGCGTTGAGAGGTAAGCTACACTGAGGTCTCTGAGATCTAAAAATCTTGGAGAGAGTTAGTGTAATTCAGACATTCAGACTGAAGATCACAGGAGGGCAGGCGCTCCAAGGATCCCGAGCGCCATTATTCCAAGAGTTCCATCCCCCAGCTTCCTCCGTGACCCTGAACGCCCTTCCTTGTATGTTAAGAGAGTGTAGTTTTGAGACTTTGCTCCATGGCTCAGAGTGGGGTTTTGGGCAGCCAGTATGGCATTCCTTATGTCATCCTGGAGCCAAAAGTCTTAAGCTAGGTATCCACAGGGTGTCCATATGTCCACTTTGCTTGAGACAGTCTTGATGACGCTCTGTCAGTGTAGTTATCCACGCTCTTCCTTCCTACTCCCACGATACCCGTGTGGGTGAGATTATACAGTCACCCAGGCTCTGCTGACCATGCAGAATTTAGCTTTAGCTGTGTTACTAGTTTATTGTACAGTCCTGAAGATATAGTTCAGAAACAGTATAAGCTGCAAAAATCGTGCCACCTGCCTCTGCCTGCAGCCGTGCACCTGTTCATCAGTTTCACGAAGAGCCTCAAGCAGGACTCAGATAATGTCTTTGGCCACAGTCCTATTTGTATATTGTTATAATCTGTAAGATTTATAAGATCAATAAAACACAGATGCCTTTTGGTTGTAAAGAATACCCATTTTACTTTATACAAATCTGTTTTTTTACATTTTATTTTATTTAACATAATTTTCAATTATAGTGACATTTAATAGTATATTTGTTTCATGTGTATAGTGTAGTCTTAATACCCATTTCAGAGATTTGAGAGAGTAAAACACATTAGTATCAGTTTGGGTTGTATTTTATAATAGGGTGGATTAGAATATGATAATGGCCTTGATTACAATGGACTGTGCCACATTGTTTCCCCACTGAAACATCTCTGAGACAGGTCTTGTGTGTAGTAGCCAAATTTTCATGAGAAGTGCCATGGCAACTCTATCGTGAATGCACAAAACTTAGAGCACAGTGGCACATCTCTGACATGTCAGGGAAATGCTCTGAGGCTGTGAATGAACTCTCCTGGGAGGGTCATAAATCCTGTGCAACAAATTATACACTAACAGGTTCTTAGGGGAATTCAAATAAATCCTCACAACCGCTTAGCAGGTAATCTCCAGATCAGATTCCCATTTTTCTTAAGAGCAAAATAATATATGACTTCTTATACTCTCCTAGTGAAATGCTATATATCACAGATATGAATTTAGTCGAAATATTGATCTTAAGCCAAAGTGAAACTAAGGGAAAGTTTAATGCATTTCACCACAAAGGAGAGAGTGAAGGGAGTGTGCATCAAATGTGCTTTATAAAGTGCAGCATCCAGGAGGAGAGAAATGGAGAATTCCAGAAGCCTGCCATCCTCCTGCGATCGGCACGGAGAGGAAACGCTGCGGAATCCGCTGCACAGCCTTGTCCTTGCCGAGCAAACTGCCACGGAGAACTGCCCGCAATTAGAGGACGTAAAGTAAACTTCAGAGCAGAAAAACATGTTAACAATGTGTGAATCATCTTAAATATTTTATTGCATGGCCGGTCTCCTCATGGACAGAGAACCCTACTCGGTGCCTGTCAAGGGTGACACAGCCGGGTGGTGGGCAGACAGTTCGGCAGAGGTCGGCAGGACACTCTTTGGGGAGTCGTGGTTAGTGAAGACTTGGACAATTTCCCAAGTGCATGGATTAATGCAGATTTGCACCAATGGAAAATTCACATCCTTTCCCCCTCTCCTCAATAACAGAAACTGTAGACAAGCATAGTAAGGGATATTATCTCCCCTTCCTCTCAGTTTGCCGAAGAGAATCATCCTTTGCTAATCTCCTGGGAGTAATTATTAGCCTCATGGGTTGTAGCACCAACAGTTGTAAAAAAAAAAAAAAATTGCTTTTTAAACCAAAATTTCTTTATAATATATAATGAAAGAGCCCTCGTAGAGTCGTTTGTTGTTGAATTATCTCTGTGTGGTTCAGAATTGATGAGTGAGTTAGATTTCTGAGTAAAGCAAAGGAGGAAACCCAAAGAAGAAAGTTTCACCATGCTACTCACAGTGAACTTACACACGGGCGGGACAGCTGTCATTTTTACTTTCACTGTTCAAAGCATGCCCGGTGACAGTGCCATCATGGCCTGTCGTTTGACTTGTATTGCTCGGTATGACTTATCAGATACCAGCAGCCAAAGTCCTAGGCAAACCAAAGCTGCTTTTGTAAGTAGGCTATTATTTATTTGAGGGATTTATAAAAATGTGGCCGTCATGGGGAGCCTCTGGGTGCATGAATTATGCAACAGTACAAAACATTAAGAAACAGAAACAAACAAAAGCCAGACATGTAGCTCCATTTCTCTCCACAGACAGGAACTACTTTTTTGATCAATACATTGAATCACAAAGAGGAATTGCTAAAAAATGCAAATGGGAGTTTAATAGGACATAAAAGATTTAGTTATCAAACAAACGCTTTCCTGCCATCGTGCAAGCAGGGTGGTGGCTGAGCACTGGGGGGTGCGGGCCACTGAACAAATGACAGAGTGCGAGACACAGGCTTTTGTACAAAAGGGGGTCAGTAGGGAGCCGATGGAAAATGTGAGATGACAGCAGACGATGGCCAGGCCTCAGCAAGGGCAGGCTTGACTTTCTCAGAGTAGGTGGCAGCCCAGTGCTGTCTCTCTAACTTTGTCTTAGGGTGTGGAATCTTGACCTCTGGCTTCTTCTCCAGTTGGCACTTCCTTGTCAGCCTTTTAGTTCTGTCACAACGTAGGTGTGGATTCCAGCCCATCACCCTGGTCCCTGTCTTTGCCCTGGATGTGCCGTTTCGGGAAGCTCAATCACGATTTCTGTGTACGCATTTTGTTACCTTCTATCACACATGACTTCAATATTACCCTTTCCTTTAAATCTTCCTCCAGCATATGCTCACTTTGGGGCTGATTTCTGTGAAATCTACAACAGAAGGAACCCACTGCATTGCTTCTTTCCTCAAGACCCACTGGCATCATGGTTTGTGCTGGTCTCTTAGCACTTGGTACAACCTGCCTTGTGTTCTTCACCATTCATGTAAATATTCTTGGTCCTCACTAGTTTGAGTATGCTTGTCTTTGTAGCCACCAGTAATATACGTGATGAAAAAATTTACAAAATGATTGCAGATCAAATGTGGCTTAGAAATGTTCAATGCCCTGGTTGTCCTCAGTTAATGTCAGCCTGTGCTGTTCCCGGCTTGAAGTCACTGTGAACTGAACGTGGAGAAGGGTGGGCGACAGGGTGTCCGCCTGTGTGCATGTGTGTGTGTGGGGAAGCAGTGGTAGCAAAGAGAAGCCAGCAGGCGATCCACAGGCTAATTTATGGGAAAGATAGAGAATGCTCAGTGTAGTGCATCTTCTGAAATGTAAATGGCAGAGAGACAAATAAGTGTATATTTGAGGCTGAAGAGGCAGCTGTGGAAGCTAATGATGAGCTAATGATCAAAGATATTAAGTGTGGCCTCAACAAGCTAACAATCCTTGTCTCTATGGCAACAGCCACACCCATCACTCCTCTCACAACTGTTAAGAGATTCTGGAATTCATCTTTAAATAATTCTGCTAAAAATAGATTAAAGTAGAAGATGATTCTGTTTTCTTTTTCTGCTTTATTCCAGTGACAATGTTGAATAAAAAGTCTTGAGTCCCCAATTCACATAGAAACTGGTAATACAAGTCATTTCTTCACTTCTTTGAGTTTATTATTAGGGTTAATGAGCCTAAAATTGGGAGTTAAAAATACCTAATTCATGCTTGAAATTTTTTTCCAGACAATGATACGTTATGTGGTTCTATATTTGAGCAGAATACAGCTTTGATGAGGAACTAATGTTTAGCTAATTGGTCCTGGGGTTTAGCAAATGTTACTATGGATGAGGCAGACCTTGTCAGCTCCTGAACTCCAAGCACACTCACTACTTGTCTCATTCACTTGCCAATTAATCATGTACTTTCTTGTGACATCTCTTCTGCTATTTTATTGCAAAGCTTCCTCCCTCCCTCCCTCCCTCCCTCCCTCCCTCGTTCCTTCCCTCCCTCCCTTTCTCCCTCTTTCCCTTCCTTCCCTCCTTCCTTCCTTCCTTCCTTCCTTCCTTCCTTCCTTCCTTCCTTCCTTCCTTCCTTCCTTCCTTCCTTCCTTCCTTCCCTTAAAGTATTACATGTGTTTGTGTCTTGCCTCTCTAGCTATATAAGTCTCCAGAAATCCCAATTACTAATAGATATCTATCAGTTTTACACTTTGTTAGCTGTTCTAAATTACAGAAATACAGTAGTCTATGTAAGAGCTGTGAAATCATCACCAAATTCTTAATATATCACTTATTCCATTAAAAATTTATTTAGTATTTGCTATGTCTGAATGTGTGTGTCCCTCTAAAATTCATATGTTGAAACCTAATCCCCAATGTGATTCATCTCTCAGGAGATAGGGCCTTTGAGATGAAGTCATAGGGTGGGTCTCTCATAAATGAGATTAGCACCCTTATAAATGAGACTCCAGAGAGACCCCTCACTCCTTCCTCCGTGGGAGGACACAGGAGAAGACTGTCTATGAACATAAATGTGGGCTCTCACCAGACACTGGGTCTGCTGGTGCCAGCTTCCAGAACTGTGAGAAATAAAGGTCTGTTGTTTTCAAACCACCTAGTCTGCGGTACTCAGTTATGAAAGCCCGGATGGACTAAGCCAGTGCTCCAGCCTTATTCCCCTCTTTCTACAACTCCTCCTGGTCCCCGCCCAAGTTCAGCTGGGCACCACTGAGAAGAGAGGCAGGGCCATCCCTGAGCACAGAGTGTCTGGGGAGGGGTAAAAAGAAACTACCATGCCACTGATAAAGAGTGACCAAACATGACATTCAAACTAATAAGCGCTTTGTAATACAAAAATTCTTTAATTAAGTTGTGTCTAAGGCGAAGGGAGTACACACAGGAGATTTTAATGTTTGCCTGGAGAATTAGGAAAGGCTTCTGTGGCCAGCAGTACTTAAGCTGAGATTGAAGTGCTCTACTATATACAGTATCATTCAAGTGTGAAAAATAACTAGCAACAATGGTTATAATTGAAAACTCAGGTCTTAACAACAGTTCTGTAGATAGCAATGTTTATGCAAATTAACAGTCCTTTGGCATTGCAGTGTGAAAATGTGTTCACGAAAAAGTAAAGGACCAGAATAGAGAGAAGTTCAGATAAAACTGGAAAAGTCTCTTTCACACTAGTACACCAAGGAAAGACACTTCAGCAGACTCAAGCAGTAATGGTATCAGGTGACGAACTGGCTTGAAGTAAAGCAGTTAAAATAAGCTAATTGAAATAATTTTCACCTAAGCAGAAGCTAACTACACACTAAAAATATGGTGAAAACTAATAAACCCACAATAAACTGGTCAAATGAGCTCATTAAAAACTTATCTTTCACCTGACTGGTGGTGGTGCAGTGGAGAGAGTATCGACCTGGGATGCTGAGGCTCCAGGTTCGAAAGCCTGAGGTCGCTGGCTTGAATTCCAAAGCAGCTGGCTTGGGCCTAAGGTTGCTGGCTTGAGCAAGGGTTCACTGGTTGGGCTGGATCCCCTGCACCCTTCCCCCTCCCCCATCAAGGCACATATGAAAAGCAATCAATGAACAACTAAAGTGACACAACTACAAGTTAATTCTTTTCATCTCTCTCTCTCTCTCCCTCCCTCCCTCTGTCTCTCCCTCCCCCCCCCCTCTCAAAAATAAAAAAAGTCTTTTGTCTGGGTTTCTACAAGTAAAAGTAAAACAAAATAAAGATTTTACTATATTAATGGTATCCTACAGATATTTTTGGCAGAATTCTGAAGACGTGATTTAAGTGTCTTGGTAAGAAAGTAAGATGGTAAAGGAAAATAAAGCAAAACAAAAATGCAGAAGAAGTTTTTAAAAATCCAAATGATGTAAATGGGTTAACTGGTTTGTAATTTAGGCTCAAAAATTACTGTGCCTGATTTTTGTAAAAGTCCTGGAAAACAAATTTGCAACACACTCTCAACAAGCTCAGGTGGACTCTGTTAGCACATGGTGTTTGTACCTCCTCAGGAGCTGACACCTTTTGTTAGAGTTTCCTGTGTTGTTATTGCCTTTCCTTCTATATTCTGTGTCCCTTAAATGTAGAAATTCTGGCTTGTTACTGTGGTGCAGTGACTTGTGGCTAGTAAATGTTCCCTAAATGTTGATCCGGCCAAATGAATGGTGGCTGAGTCTACTGAGAGATTAGGCTCCATAAAATCATCTGGGTTCTTTGTGAGAGGACAGATGTTGTCATAGAATTATGCAATTCCTCAGGCACTCTTCACGTCCTGGCAGTGGTGAAGAGAAACACACTGTCATCACAGGTACTTTGACAGTGATGTTTGAAAATTACTGTATCCAAGACAGGATCTTATGTTACTGATGGTGTTTTAGTGGGTATATAGAAAAAAGTGTGATGGATAAGAAGAAGAAACCAGCAGGACAGATGAGCTGAAATCTACTGTAAATGTGAACATAGATCAAAATACGGGTGGATCTAGTTGAGAATGTAGACAGTTGGAGAGAAGGAATAAGAGAGCATCAGGTCCTCGTATTCCAGGTCTGACTGAGGACGGGAAAGGTAATCTGTCCAGAAGCTATGAGGTGACAAATGTGTAAAGATCCAAGGGGAATAAAGATAAATTTTTTATAAAAAGTTATAAAGAGAGAACATTAAATATTTATTATGATTATTCCAGTTAGGAGGTAGAAAACTAATTTCAGGCAAATTAATCTATCATTCAAATGTGTCACTGCAGTAGCCTCAAAGAGAATTTTAAAGAGGTATAGTTATGTACAAATACAGTCCTACTCCTTTTAATTATTTTAATGTATAATACTTGTACAGCATTTTATAATAAACAAAGTGTTTTTTTTTCTGTGCTACATTTAATTCGCATTATAATCTTGTAAGAAGGTGATCGTTTCTATTGAACAAATGAGCTAAGAGAGGATCAAAAAGGATAAATGATTCATACACCAAAATTCACACAGCTACTGTTGGGCAGACCAGTGCATTAGGCTTGCTCACTTGCACTTTGCCTGACTGGTGCATGAGCACGGGGCAGCATCATGTGTGCTTGTATGTAAGGCTGCAGGTACTTGCCCTAAGGAAAGCAGACTGTAAATTGTGAATTGCCTGCTATCATTGGGAGGAGCCATTGTTTGCCATTTGCCAGAGAATGGGCTTCCCCACACCCCCAGCCTGTTTGCTTATTAGCCCTGAGAGAGAGAAGTGGTTTTCCCTGCCTGCTTGCTCGTCCACCATTGTGAGACTCTAATAAATGGAATGGCCCACCATTTTCTGGCTCCACAGTTCCTTGCAGGCGTCCCCAAACTACGGCCCGTGGGCCGCAATGCGGCCCCCTGAGGCCATTTATCCAGCCCCCACTGCACTTCTGGAAGGGGCACCTCTTTCATTGGTGGTCAGTGAGAGGACCACTGAATTTGGCAGCCCTCCAATGGTCTGAGGGACAGTGAACTGGCCCCCTGTGTAAAAAGTTTGGAAACCCCTGCCAGTCTGCCTGAGTCCAGAGTGAACCTGCCTGACCATGGCCACGGCCACCTGCGTTAAGCTACCTAATGGCAGAACTGAGTTCAAACCTGGGCCTTTTAACTAGAAGTTCGGTATTCATTAACCGTACTAAAATTTGCTTCTGATAAATGTCTACTGATTGGTTAAATCTAGTCATAAAAGTAATTAGTGGTGTTTTAGATTTTTTAAAACTTTATTTATTGATTTTTAGAAAGGGGGAGAGAAGGAGAGAGAGAGAGGGAGGAGAGAAGCAGAAAGCATCAACTCATAGTAGTTGCTTTCTGTATGTGCCTTGACCAGGCAAGCCCAGAGTTTTGAACTCGTGCCTTCAGTGTTCCAGGTTGATGTTTTATCCACTGTGCCACCACAGGTCAGGCTTGTAGATATTTCTTACAGAAATATAATACAATCTTTTTTCATTTTTGAATGAGAAAATAATTTTTTTAAAGACAATAAATCAGAACCCAAGAATATTTTTGAGAATCTCATTTAAAAACACAATAGGTAGAGAGGCAGTATAGCATAGTGGTTAAACATGTAGACTGTGTCACACAAACCAGCTAAATCTCAGCTCTACCATTAATGGAGTCTATATCCTGAGTCACTAGACATCTCTAAGTTTACCTCCTTATCTCTGAAATGGTGAACTCTCAATTAGTGCTATTTTGTTATGTAACTGACATCAAATGTGAAGAATTTAGTAGACTTCTAACACATCATTAAAAAAATATTAAGATATTATTTTATGTGTGTTTTTTAAACTTTGTGGTACATTATTGGAACTACCCTTGTGAGTCATGCTTCCCTGCATCTATGTTCTTGTGTGGTCCCTGTACCTGTATAGACTTTGGGCTTGGGCATGTGACTTGATTTGGCCAAGGGCAAAAAGAGCTAACTTGAAGCAAGCATATTCTTTATTTTTTTCTTCAGCTTTATTGAGATATAACCGATCAATGCTACTGTGTAAGGTTAAGGTATACAATGTGATGATTTTATACATGTGTATGTTGCAAAATGTTAGCCACCCAATAGGGTTAGTAATTTTATTGTTCTTGTTGTTAAGAGAATATTAAAGATCTATTCTCAAAAGAACTTCCAAGTGAACAATAAAGTATTGTAAACTGTATTCATCATGCTGTATCTAAGATTCCTGGTATTTATACATCTTATAACTGAAAGTTTGTATTCTTTGACCAGCTTCTCTCCATTTTCCCCATGCCCATCCCCTGGTAACCACCATTTTACTCTGTTTCTATGAGCTCTATGTTTGCAGATTCCACATATAGATGAGATCATATGCCATTTGTCTCTGTCTGAGTTATATTACTTAGTATACATATAATCCTCTCAAGTTTCATCCACATAATTGCAAATGGCAGGACTTCCGTTTTTATAGCTAAATAACATTCCATTGATATATTTACCACAGTTTCTTTATTCATTCATAAGTTGATGGACACTTACATTATTTCCATATTTTAGCTGTCTGAATAATGCTACAATGAAAACAGGAGTGCAGACAACCCTTTGTCATAGTGATTTTGTTTTCTTGGGGTGAATACCCAGAAGTAGGATTGATGGATCATATGGTAGTTCTATTTTTAATATTTTGCACAACCTATATACTGTTTCTCATAGTGGCTGCACCAGTTTGTATTCCCACCAACAGTGCATGAGAATACACTGTTCTTCATATCCTCATCAGCATTAGTTATCTATATATTCAGAAATACAGATTTACTTCCTCAAAGGCAAGAAAGCTATAGAATTCAAATCCAGACCAGCTTGACTCTCAACTGGAATTTTTTTCTACCATGTCATGGTACCTCTCTAGTTCAAGTTTTTCCTCCCTCTATCCTTCCTTACCTCCCTCTTTCTTTCTTTTATCCCCATCCTTCCCTCCCTCCTTCCCTTCTTTGCTTTTTCCTTCCTTTCTTCCTTCCTCCCCTCCTGCCTGCCTCCCTCCCTTTCTCTATCTCAGAAGTCAAATTACAGCATAAGGGATGCATTTCTCTTCTCCATAGCACTAAATGCAATGATCAACATAATAAAATTATTCATCTTTGTCACCATCATCCAGATTAAATAGCTATATGAACACTGAAACAGCCCTTTTGTGATTAGGGAGATTGGTATTTACGATCCTTAATGAGACATAATACAGTCATTTGCACAAACCATGAGCGTGTTCTCAACCCAAGTTGTCATGTAGCCAAGTGGAAATTACACGAGTAGAGATAGCATCACAGCAGTACTGCATCCCAAAGTAGCGCTATTTAAAGAAGGGCCAGAAAGAAGCTGCATTCACTCATCATTGTCATTTCTTCTATTTGAGATCTTTGAATTTATAGAAAATACTTAAAAATTGTTTTTTAATTAACTTTTTATTTTGAGATAATCATAGATTTGCATGCATATGTAGCAATAACACAGAGATTCCATAGACGCAGAATCATCAATAAAAACATTGAACAAACTGTAATATAATATCGCAACCAGCATACTGACACTGATACAATTCATTAATCTGCTCACATTTCCCCCATTTTTACTTGTACTTATTTATATGTATGTGTGTGTGTGTACTTAATTCCATGAAACTTTATCATGTACATAAATTTGTAGGCCCACCACTACCATGGCCAAGATATAAAATGTTCCATCATCATAGGATCCTTTGTGCTATTTTATAAACATCCCTTCTCCCATCCCAGATCGCTCCTTTTTCTGTCTTTAACTCTGGAACTGGTCATCTGCTTTTCACACCCCTTCTCCCATCCCAGGTCGCTCCTTTTTCTGTCTTTAACTCTGGAACTGGTCATCTGTTTTTCATTTAAATAATATTATGCATAAATGGAGTTAGGTATTGTTTTGCAATCATTTCTTTTTCTTTCTTTCTCAATATAATTCTCTGGCTATTTACTCACGTTATTGTATGTACCAACATTCCATTTCTTTCTATTGCTGGAGAATATTTCATGGTATGCACTTACTGCATTTGGCTTATTTATTTTTTATTTTTTACTTTATTTTTTTTATCAAGTGAGAAGCAGAGAGGCAGAGAGACAGACTCCTGCAGACAGATCCCGCCCCGGGATCCACCAGGGAAACCCCATCTGGGGCTGATGCTTAGCCCATCTCAGGCTGCTGCTCCATTGTTTGGCAACCAAGCCACTTTAGCGACTGAGGAGAGGCCATGGAGCCATTCTCAGTGCCCCTGGCCAACTTGCTCATTCGAGCCATGGCTGCAGGAGAGGAAGGGGGGAGGGTGTGAAATAGATGGGTGCTTCTCCTGTGTACCCTGGCCAGGAATTAAACCTGGGACTTCCATTTGCCAGGCCAAAGCTCTACTACTGAGCCAATCAGCCAGGGCCTCTGCATTTGGTTTAACCATTTACCCACTGAAGAGCATTTGGGTTGTTTGCAGTTTGGGCTATTATAAAAACAAAAGCTGAGATAAACATCTGTGATGGTTTTTTTTCTTTCTTTCTTTTATACTGTCTTTGTCTGGTTTTGATACCCAGGTGATATTGGCCTTATAAGGTGAGTTGTTAAGAGTTTCTTCTCCTTTTTTTCTGGAAGAGATTGTGTCAAATTGGCATAAGCTTTTATTTAAATATTTGGTAAAGGTCTCCAGTAAAGCCATTTGGGACCGACATTTGATGGGGGTGTTATATTTATAAATATATAAATATAATTATAATTACAATGAAAATTTCTTTGGTGATTATGGGACAATCAGGTAGTCTATTTTGTCTTGACTACATTTCGGTAGTTTTTGATTTTTCAAGTAATTAGTCTCTTTTCTAAGTTGTCAAACTTATGAGTGTAAATTTTTTTGTAATATTCTTTATTATCTTTATAATGGTTACAGAATTTGTTGTGATATCTTATGTTTTATTACTGATATTAATGATTTCTGTCTTTTCTCTTTAAATATTTGTCTTTCTTATAGAGTTTATCAATTTTATTTATTTATTTATTTATTTATTGTATTTTTCTGAAGCTGGAAATGGGGAGAGACAGTCAGACAGACTCCCGCATGCACCCGACCGGGATCCACCCGACATGCCCACCAGGGGCGATGCTCTACCCACCAGGGGACGATGCTCTGCCCCTCCGGGCGTCACTCTGCCATGACCAGAGCCACTCAAGCGCCTGGGGCAGAGGCCAAGGAGCCATCCCCAGCGCCCGGGCCATCTTTGCTCCAATGGAGCCTCGGCTGCGGGAGGGGAAGAGAGAGACAGAGAGGAAGGGGGGGGGTGGAGAAGCAAATGGGCGCTTCTCCTATGTGCCCTGGCCGGGAATCGAACCCGGGTCCCCCGCACGCCAGGCCAACGCTCTACCGCTGAGCCAACCGGCCAGGGCCTTTATTATTATTTTTAAAGAATTAGCTTCTGGTTTCATTGACTTCTTGTTTTCCTGTTTCAATTTTAGTGATATCTGTTCTTTTTTTTATTTAGAAATTTAAATTTAATAGGGTGACATTGATTAATAATAGTGCATGGGTTTTAGGTAAACATTTCCACAGCATTTGAACTGTTTATTGTGTTGTGTACCCATAAGCCAAAGTCAAATCGTTTTCCATCTCGTATATTTGTTCCTTGCTCTTATTTTTTTAAAATCTATTTTCTGCTGGCATTAAGTTTTTCCTTTTCAACTTTAAAGATTTGAATTAGTTATCCAGCACAGTTCTTGATTCTTGATATATTTTGGTCCGTCAGGTCCAAAGTTATAGAATGGCCAAGGCCTGTGGTAGCACTAATAATACATTTTTAATTAATCATTTGAACATATAATTTTAATGTGTAAAATTGAATTTTATGACCTTATGGCTATTCTTCAACAGTTTAATTAAATTTAATATTTTATACTGAAACTAAAGTGCTATTAGGGAATGTGTGGGCTTTATCATTTATAGTTATTTCTTATAGTATAATATTAACTTGAATTGAAAACAACATGAAAATATGACTCAAACATTCCAGTACTTTTGCCTTTTTCTTGGCCCCCAAAACAATTTTGATGCAATTAATTTGTGAATAAAATGGATACATTACCTTGAAAATAAATAGTCAATAATCTACTAGTAACTGTAGTATTTTCCCCAGTTTTAACCCCCTTCAGAATCTTTTAAATCAACCATAATACAAAATACATACTTCAAAGCACATGACATTATTTACTCAATAAAGCTTTTTTAAAAATAATTTATCTAGATACCTGATTCCACTCAGAGATTGTTGAGAAA
The DNA here is from genome assembly GCF_036850995.1 of Saccopteryx leptura. Taxonomy (NCBI): domain Eukaryota; kingdom Metazoa; phylum Chordata; class Mammalia; order Chiroptera; family Emballonuridae; genus Saccopteryx; species Saccopteryx leptura. Next base: position 98,802,230 of record NC_089507.1, on the reverse strand, counting down.
TGTGATATTTTAAAGGCTATGGGTATTTGGATTACTGTGGAGTGACATTAGGGAATGGGTAGATTTGAACAATAAGATATTAATTTCTCTAATACAATACTGCTTGTATCAAAAACCCTATGAAGAAATGACAGGTAGTTCTGCTTTTTGAGACTATTACCTTTTATCCAACATATTGGATTCATTTCTTAATTAACTTACTCATTTATTCCTTCACTTAGTAAATAAAGGAATTAGCAATTATAGAAGAAGGCATTTACAAAGAGACTAATATCATGCTTTTACAAAATCTGCAGACCAGTGAGGAAAGTAATAATAAACAGTTATTAAGTGCTCACTATGTACCAGATACTGTTTTAATTTCCTAACACATATTAACTCATTTTTAATGTCACAAACCACATAAAGTTGTTATTACTACCCCTATTTTAAAGATTGGGAAACTGAGTCACAGAGAGCTTTTAATGGGTATTAATATCCTTTCACTATTAAGCTAAAGGTTCTGAATACATTAAGATTGGGTATTTTAGGCCCTGACTGGTTTGCTCAGTGGTAGAGCATCTGCTGGTGTGTGGATGTCCTGGGTTTGAGTCTTGGTCAGGACACACAAGAGAAGGGACTATCTGCTTCTCCACTCCACCCCCCTCTCTCTCTCTCTCTCACTCTTTCTCTCTCTCTCTTCCCCTCCTGCAGCCATGGCTCGATTGGTTCAAGTGCATCACCACAAGCACTGAGAATGGCTCCATGGAGCCTCTGCCTCAGGTGCTAAAACTAGCTCAGTCGTGAGCATAACCCCAGATGGGGAGAGCATTGCCCCTTAAGGGGCTTGCTGGGTGGATCCTGGTTGGGGCACATATGGGAGTCTTTCTCTCTATCTATCCTCCTCTCACTTAATAATAATAATTTTCAAAATACATTGGGTATTTTGAAACTTACATTGCAATGGACTATAATAATAATTTCATTGTATTTCGATATCTCTATTATAATCACTTTCAAGGCTTGAGAAACTTTTCTTTCTTTGGCAATTTTACAAGAAACTTAATGAGTGAATTTGCCAAACCTGCAGTTTTGTAAATGTATCAGAAGCAAATGACACCAACTGCTCCCACAGACTGTGAGCCTCCTGCACTCTTTACGACCTGAAGCACAGCTCAATGGGCTGTGGTTCCCCCACTCATCTTGCAGAGATGTGGATTTGTACACGTGAGGACATATGCACGTGCACCAATTTCAACACCAATTTAAAGCATGACAGATTTCATACTGATCAGCCAAAAGCACAAATACATGTCTGCAAAAGGAAAGCAGCCTTTAAAAAGTGAACTTTGTAGCTTAAAGAAAAATAAAAAATGATGAGAAGACTGTACGTTTTATGAATGTTCCGGAATCTCAATGCAAGAAATAAAAAAGCAAGGAAAGAGTTTGTCTTTTGTTAAAAAATAATTCTTGGCCCTGGCCGGTTGGCTCAGTGGTAGAGCGTCGGCCTGGCGTGCGGGAGTCCCGGGTTCGATTCCCGGCCAGGGCACACAGGAGATGCGCCCATCTGCTTCTCCACCCCTCCCCCTCTCTTTCCTGTCTGTCTCTCTCTTCCCCTCCCGCAGCCAAGGCTCCACTGGAGCAAAGTTTGCTTGGGCGCTGAGGATGGCTCTGTGGCCTCTGCCTCAAGTACTAGAATGGCTCTGGTTGCAACAGAGCGACGCCCCAGATGGGCAGAGCATTGCCCCCTGGTGGGCATGCCGGGTGGATCCCGGTCGGGCGCATGCGGGAGTCTGTCTGACTGCCTCTCTGTTTCCAACTTCAGAAAAAAAAAAAAAGAAAGAAAAAAAATTCTTTTTAATTTTTTTATTGATTTTAATTTATTGTGTTTACATAGATTCTAGTGTCACCCCGAATGCATCTGATACATTGCTTGGTTTTTCAAATCATCTGAAAAAATAGACACAACGGATTTCGGAGAAAGGTGATGACTATAAAGGCAGCCAAGAAGCTCTCGAGTGCATGGCTGGCCTGGGAAAAGGAGGAACATTTTTTTCCTAACCCATATGATATGCATAAGCAAACAGAACATCACAAAAGTAATGTTAAAGTTACCAATGTGATTTAAGGGACCTCATGACATAATTTGGAAGTGACAAGAGTTACTTCAATTCGATTCAGTAATAATTTACTGAATACCTCTTCCTGGTCCTGCCAGAAAAGGAGGGATGCATGAGAACAGAAGACAGAACCTCCATGCCAATGAATGAGGCTGTGCCCTTCCTGGGAATATTGAGAAATTACCAAATAGGTTTCACCCTTGTTGCTAGTACTCTGGTCCACAGACGCAGGAAGGCGGCCTGTTTCCTGTAAGTACCCTGATGAGGTGGACATTCAAGTGGCTGCACACAGTAAGTTCTCACTGCAGGATGGGTCTGTTGGGAAAGCAGGTTTGTAACAAGTGTTTTTTAGGTTTGCTCCCTGGTATTGAGGTAGCACCATGTGTGTATAGTCTATGGAAGGCTGTGGTGCTTGCCCTCAGGCAGCAGATTGCAAATTGAGGATTGCCTTCTTGCTTGGGAGGAGCTATTGTTTTCTATTGTTTGCTGGAGAAGGGTTTTTTTCCCCCACAGCCTGTTTTGCTGGAGAAAGTAGAGGGGGGGGGGGGTGTGTGTGTGCTGAGGGGCTGGGGAGCCCTGATTTCGGCCTGTCGTGTTTGGCTGGGAAGTGCTGAGGCTGATGGGGGCCTGTGAGTCTGGAGAGAAAAAGGAAAGCGGTGTTCCCTGCCTATTTGCTCATCCACCATTTTGAGACTTTAATAAACAGAATGGCCCACCATTTTCTGGCTCCACAATTCCTCTACCATTTGCCCGAATTGAATGTGAACCTGCATGGCCACGGCGATGGCCACTGGCATTCATTCCCGTGTCCTCCCCACAGGTCTCTCAACTAGCCTACATGCTCTGTTTTCTCCATCTTTCTCCTTCCCTTTCTTGATGGTCTCAGTGTGTTGTAAAGTACTGTTCCACCGGGTTTATGTAGAGACACCAAGTCCAAATGAATTTTTAGGAGTTTTTTTTTTTCTTTTTCTTTTTTTTTTTTCTGTATTTTTCTGAAGCTGGAAACGGGGAGAGACAGTCAGACAGACTCCCGCATGTGCCCGACCAGGATCCACCCGGCACGCCCACCAGGGGGCGACGCTCTGCCCACCAGGGGGCTATGCTCTGCCCCTCTGGGGCGTCACTCCATTGCGACCAGAGCCACTCTAGCGCCTGGGGCAGAGGCCGAGGAGCCATCCCCAGCGCCCGGGCCATCTTTGCTCCAATGGAGCCTCAGCTGCGGGAGGGGAAGAGAGAGACAGAGAAGAAGGAGAGGGGGAGGGGTGGAGAAGCAGATGGGTGCTTCTCCTGTGTGCCCTGGCCGGGAATCGAACCTGAGACTTCTGCATGCCAGGCCTACGCTCTACCACTGAGCCAACTGGCCAGGGCCTAGGAGTTTTATTAATAGGAGGAGATTTATTAATAAGCCAGCTGCATTTGACAAACATGGGGTATAGCTTCCCCAAATCATGCCATCAAGAATATAGCCCTGAGGCAGGTTATATACACTTGGTCACATACAGGTTGGCAGGACAAGGAGGGGGGGCATGACACAAGCTTATAACATTTGTCTATAGGATTTAAAAAAACATTCCTACATATTAAAACTTATAAGGTAACACAATAGCGAAGGATGTTGTTTTACATATCAAAAGACATCCCCAAATCTTAGTGTCCATCTGCCATCCTTTGTCTAGAGGTACATACATCAATCACATGGTTTCAGGATAGGAGGGGCTTACATGATGTCAGAGGATAAGCGTTTGTGAATTGCCCATTAAGGAGAAAGAAAAGGGAAAGAAAAAGGCCACTTAATCTTTCTTCCCTTCCTCTGCACTTGGCTAGTTGTCTACCTTCTTCCTCACAGGTGCGGGAGAAGAGAGGGGGTCCAATTCTCCTTCCTCCTTCCATTCAAAACCTAGTATAAAACCTCTCCATTTACAACACAATGCTGTCATCCATCCTGAGCTGGTGCAAATCACACACAAGAATAAAAATCATATTTACAAAATCTCTCTGTATATTTAGAACAAATTATAAAATGCCTGTAAAGCCAGTAGCCACCATTGTGGCCATTCACATGCAGGTTCACATAGGATTCAGACAGACGGTAATGAAACAATGAAGCCAAAAACTGGTGGGCCATCATCTTTATCCAAGCTTGCACCAGGCAGGCAAGAAATACACACAGTGGGAAAATACTTCCCTTTCCATTCAGGGCTCCCAAAGCCACTGACTTATCTTAGTTTCTTAGAATCAAAGGTTTCTAGCTCACCAGCCTTAATCACCTCTGTTCCTCATCTCCTTGTCTCTGCACAAACTGCACAAACTGGCTTCTCACTCAGCAGTCCGCCATCTTGGCTGCTTCTCCTCTCCTCCATGTGGCCTTTCTCTGCTCTCCTCTCTAATACTAATCTCAGGAACCGAGAGAGCAAGCTCCCGGTGTGCCCCAATTTTATAGTGTAGAAATCAAAACCTTTAATCCAATATACAAACAAAGAAGTCTCTGATACAAAGTCACTTATCTGAGGCATGATGGGATTCCACATGAGAGTGCACCACCCCACATCATGCAATCAGTCAAGGGTGTGGGAAAAAGCTTAGTCTTAAAACTAAGCCTTAGGCTATAATGACCTGGCCTGCTTACAGCCTGTCCCCCACACCCAATACAAACCATAAGCAAGCAAACATATATATCATATTTAAAAACTTATTTGACCAACAATGCCCTTTAAGCTTCTTAGTAAAAGGGGGTTTCTTATATAGTATGTCCCTCTAAGCCAGGAAACTCCCACATTCCTCTCCCTTCATTCTCAACAGAAAGGAGGGGGCAAGAAACCTAACTCTTTCTCCTAAAATATTAATATTAACTTTTGCAATTCTTTGGCTCCTGTAAGGCCAGGAGCCGCCATCGTGGCCATTCACATGCAGGTTCGCATTGGATTCGGACAGTCGGTAAAGAAACCATGGAGCCAAAAACTGGTGGGCCATAGCCTTTAATCCTAGCTTGCACCGGTGGGCAAGTAAAAATACACACTGGGCTTCAAAACCCAGTCACACTCAGTGCTCACAAAGCCACTGACTTATCCGAGTTTCCTAGAATCAAAGGTTTCTAGCTCACCAGCCTTATTCTCCTCAGTTCCCCATCTCCTTCCTTATCCCAGATACAAACTCTACACAAACTGGCATCTCACTCAGCACTCCACCATCTTGGTTGCTTCTCCTGGCCTCCTCCACGTGGCCTTTCTCTGCTCTCCTCTGCTCTCTCTTCTAATGATAATCTCAGGAACCAAGAGCGCAAGCTCCCGCTCCGACCCCATTCTATAGTGTAGAAATCCAAACCCTTAATCCAATATACAAAATAGGAAAGTCTAATACAAAGTCACTTCTCTGAGGCATGATTGGATTGTACCACCCCACATCAAAAAGGGTGGGAAAGGCTTAATCCCAAAACCAAGCCTCAGGCTACAATGATCCTGCCTGCCCACAACACACATTAATATCACCTGGGCGACGGCCTCACATGGGCAGCGTCATCTTTAACAAAGTGAGCATAATATATTTTATCTGCCCAACAGTACCTTACCACAAGTTCATGGGTGGTTTACTGGCAGGAATGATGCACACAATTGTATTTATGTTTAGTTAAGGTGACCAACTTTTTTACAATGAAAAAGAGGACAAAAAATATTGAAGAAAACAATATAGTAAATGAAAGAAATATTTTATTCATTGCAACAATAATACACTATAATATGATAAATGCATAAAAACATTTGTAATATTTTATATTGTAATTATACTTACATGCCTATTAATTTTTAATAATAATTGTAAGAAAAAAGTACTCATTTACATACAAATACGTCACATCACATGCAATGGATTGACTCTGCATCAACTGAATACAGACATTTACAGATTAGTCTTCCAGTATCAGAAAGGAGGACATGTAGGAGGACACTTTTCTAGGGAGGATGGAACTTACAAAGAAGGATTGTCCTCCCTAAAGGAGGACAATTGGTCACCTTACTTTAGCTTCATATTATTGGTCTTCCTCTTCACCTGCACCACTGCATGTTCCTAACGAACGGCTCTGCTCCTGCTGTGCCCTTGACCTCTTGGTTAGTATTTGCTAACATCAAGGTCTAAGTTAAGGATGAGAAATGCCCAGATTTCCAATAAATAAAAGAGAGCTAATTAATTTAGATCTCTTTAGCTACAAATTAAATCATGACACAACTCAAGAACTAGTGGTAGAAATCCAGTGTGTGCGTATACATAATATTTATATACATGTTTATTTATGCATAATATATACAAAAAACCTACATATAGCTATTATTGGGGAAATGAGTTTGGAAAATTAGTATTTTTTGAGTTTGCTTGTTTTTATTGTTATAAAATGGCACTGGGCAGCCACATGTGTGTATGCCCTCAGAGCAGGGCAGTTGATTGCAAATTGCGAATTGCATTCCTGCTTGGGAGGGGCCATTGTTTGCTAATGTTTTGCTGGAGGAGGGGTCATTGTGGCCCCCAGCCAGTTTTTGCAGGAAGAGTGGAGAGAATGCAGTGTGCTGAAGAAGAAGCGAGTTTTGCAGAGAGAGAAGATGTGCTGATGGAGAACCAGAGCTGAGGAGCTTTGCAAGCTCTGCTGAGACTTGATGGGGCCTTTGAATTTAGGAGAAGCTGGAAAAGAGTCTCCTGATTGTGGAACCAGAGAATGTATTAGGGCTTTGGGAGCCCTGAATGAATGGGAAGTGTTTTCCTTGCCTGTTTGCTCGTTGGCCAGTAAGGGACTTTAATAAATAGAATGGGGCCTGACCTGTGGTGGCGCAGTGGATAAAACGTCGACCTGGAAATGCTGAGGTCGCCGGTTCGAAACCCTGGGCCTGCCTGGTCAAGGCACATATGGGAGTTGATGCTTCCAGCTCCTCCCCCCTTCTCTCTCTCTGTCTCTCTCTCCTCTGTCTCTCTCCTCTCTAAAAATGAATAAATAAAATTAAAAATTAAAAAAAAAATAGAATGGCCCACCATTTTCTGGCTGCACTGTTTCTTTACTATCTGTCCAAATCCAATGTGAACTTGCATGGCCTTGAGGTGGCAGCCCCTGGTCCTACAGCTATATAATATATAATAATTTTATAATATAATATATATTTTGTATTATATAAAATTATCTATGTTATATATATCTTATATATAATATATACATTACATAATAATATAATGACATATATGTATTATAATAATATATAGCTATCCAAAATAACATACAGCTAATAATAATGACCTTATATATAATAATTATGCATACCAGAAAAATAAGTATATATTGCAGGACACATCTGAGTTCTACTACCTTAAATTGATGGTTTCATAAGGGACTTGAGAGAGTGCCAGGGAGGAAGGTAACCCCAATATAAGCTTTTTAATTTTCTTGGAAGATTTGAGAATCTTAAAAAAATAAATAAAACCAATTGAGCATACTACATATTAGAACACAAATTTTCTAAAAGTCTAAATCTGAGCACAGGAGACTTTAAGGAGATTTAGTGTTTATGGGAGATTTCTTAGGGTGTCCTTTAGACCCCTGGAGCATGATATTTCTTGGATGGTTATTCTGAAACTAAATGAGTTAGTAAATGGACAGTTAGTTAATGGAATGATTCACAGTGAGCCCCAGCGCCCTCTGGGGGCCCTAGAAATCTAGGTCTAAGGGTTCAGCTGGTGCAGAAACACAAGGCACTGCAAGACAAGCGACACAGCAGCTCCTCTTCATCTTTTAAAGTCAGCTTATCACATACTAACTAATCTTATCAGCTAATGGACTATTTTAGAAGATACTAAAATTTCTTTGAACTTATTTAGGTAGATTTAAAAAAATTAAAGTATCACTCACATAAAAGCACAAAAATCGTTATGTAAACAGCTTGCTAAATCCTCACAAAGCAAATTTAGTCTTATACCCAGATTAAAAAGCAGGGCATTCCCCAGGCCAGAGCCCCCATTCTTTCACCTTCTCCCCGCCCCCACCGCTCAGAGGAAACCCCTGCCCTGACCGGTGCAATCTTAGGTAGCTGCGTTCGCAGGTGACTTTTCTATAAATGGAATCGTCAAATGTGCACAGGAAGTTTGTGAGGTGCATGGAGAAAGCCACATGAGATTTGAGGTATTTTTTATTTTTTAAAAAGAGGTTGCTTTCAGAATAAGAAAAGAAATAGTTGTTTATACAACTTTCTACCATCAGCAGTATACTTTTTTAACAACTGCTGGGAAGCCCAAAAACAAAGCACCCCTTTCCCTCCCATGTCTGATTCCAGCAGGTTGCTGGGAGGGCCATCATCTGCCAGGAGCAAGTCAGGGCCTTCACTTCCTCAGCGTGTCTGAGCTGGGACCAGAGGGGAAGGTGTTGCCATCCTGCTGTGTCATCAGTGGAACTAACTTTGAAAGTTTTATTGTGATGATGTGTGCTCCTCTTCAGTGAAGGTAAGAAATAGGTTGATCTTGCCATTTCATTCCTACATATATATTATCTTGTACAGTTTATTGTCGTATAAACAGTTTATTTCTCTCTTAACGCTTAAAAGAGATTGTTTCTAAAGTTTAAATTTACTATTTCTTCTTCATAGTTCCTATTTGGTAAGTTTGTTCATAACGAAGTATAATGAGCTAATTCCTGAAAAAGACCCAATTACTAACTTTAACCCCTTAGTAATTGTTTATCTCATTTTTTTTGCTCAATGCTACAAGCAAGTCTATTTTGGTACTTAAGCTTCCTTGGTCTGCAAATGGCTTTAATTAAGATGAAGCTATGTTTCTCTGAACAGCTTATGTTGATAAGAGCTATCTATAGATATACAGGATTCACAACAAATTGTGATTTGGCCACTGATTTGGCCAAATCAGTGTTCCATTATTTTTTGGGGGGTGTGATTCACATATTTGGGACCTCTATTGAGATTATCAGCCAGCCAGGCAGAGTTAGTACAATCTCCTTTTACCTCAAAAGGATTAATTTTGGTGTACAGGCTATCTGTTATGGCTTTTACATCTAAGAAGAGTAAGTTTCAGGTTGGTCCAAAATGTCTGAGAAAGCCCTGGGATATTTCAAAGATGTGAATAATGAAGTTGTTTGTATTGTGTAATTTAACTCTTTTTCTATGTTTGCATTTTTTAGCATAAATCTTGTCAGTGCATAGTGATTACTTATGCATATTAATTATGAACTATGGCAACTTAATAGCATCTCTCATAATTTTTAGGATGTTCGTAAATCTCTTCTGAACTGTTGACTCAAGATTTTTTGAGGTATTAGTATTACATATATATATTATAAATGTATCATAATATATATGTTTTTCCTGCCAATATAACAGTCACATGTTGTAAAGCCAGTGGCCAAGGCCACCATCACAGCAGCCTGGCCCATGCAGGTTCGCATTGGATTCAGACAGTCGGTGAAGAAACAACGGAGCCTGACCTGTGGTGGTGCAGTGGATAAAGCATCGACCTGGAAATGCTGAGGTCGCCAGTTTGAAACCCTGGGCTTGCCTGGTCAAGGCACATATGGGAGTTGATGCTTCCAGCTCCTCCCTACCTTCTCTCTCTCTGTCTCTCCTTTCTCTCTCTCTCTGTCTCTCCCTCTCCTCTCTAAAATGAATAAATAAAAAAATTAAAAAAAAAAAAAGAAACAACGGAGCCAAAAACTGGTGGGCCACCACCTTTAATTCTAGCTTGCACCCAGAGGGCAAGTAAAAAATACACACTGGGCTCCAAAACCCACTCACATCCAGTGCTCACAAAGCTACTGACTTATCTGAGTTTCCTAGAATCAAAGGTTTCTAGCTCACCAGACTTATTCACCTCTGTTCCCCATCTCCTTCCTTCTTCCTGCACAAACTCTGCACAAACTGGCTTCTCACTCAACACTCTGCCATCTTGGCTGCTTCTCCTGGCCTCCTCCACGTGGCCTCTCTCTGCTCTCTGCTCTGCTCTCTCTGCTCTCTAATGCTAATAATCCCAGGAACCGAGAGAGCAAGCTTCCGTTCTGCCCCTATTTTATACTGTAGATTCATAACCTTTAATCCAATATACAAAATAGGGAAGTCTCTAATACAAAGTCACTTATCTGGGGCACGATGGGATTGTACCACCCCACATCAAAAAGGGTGGGAAAGGCTTAGTCCTAAAACCAAGCTCCAGGCTACAAGGATTCTGCCTGCCCACAGCCCACAGAGACACACATTAATATCACCTGGGCAACGGCCTCCACATGGGCAGTGCCATCTTTAACAAAGTGAGCATAATACATTTTATCCACCCAACTCATGTCTTTGTATTTGTGGCTCTATGTTTGCTTTTCAGGATTAAAAAAAGGAAGTGATTGCATGCTGGAACAAAATGTGTAATATCATGGAATCTTTCTTCTGAGAAATTGCCAAAAATAAGGAGGCATCTTTATGTCTTTATTGGTTTATATAGAATTATGTAAAAGTGTATTAAGCCACATCTTATAAGAACCCCCTGAACTCATATTTCTTAAAATGTCCTCAGTATTAATCATGTTTATAATGTTTTATAAATAAGTAAATCAGAAAAAGCTAAGAACTGTATGATTTTACACATAGGTGGGATATAAAACTGAGACTCATGGACATAGATAAAAGTGAAGTGATTACCTGGGGAAAAGGGTGGGGAAGGGGAGAAAAGTGGGATAAATATACGGTAACAGAAAATGATTTGATTTGGAGTGTTGGTCATACAACGTAATCAACAGCTTAAATGCTATAGAGATGTTCACTAAAACTCTATGTACTCTTGCTGATCAATGTCATCCCATAAAATTTAGTTTCAAAATAGAAAAAAAAATTTATAAGAACAACAACATCATAGTAGTTCTCAGGGGCTGTTAATTGAGCATCCCTTATTTCTTATAGACCCAATATGAATCAATCACTTATGAATAATTTACAAATTCCCTTGAATCTATATAAGTCCTCACCCTGAAATATTTCTGTTTAAAGTTTCTTGTGTTAACCAATAGCATCATCAAACTAAGCAAATGCTACATTCTTTCTTCCCAAAATCATTTTCTTTGAACTTCTTTTTCATAATTTGAGTCTTTTACAATGTAATAAAATTTCTTTCTCTCTCTCCTTTCTGTCTCTCTTTCTTTCCCTCTAAAGACTACTAGAATCAGAAAGAATAGAGCAGATAATAGATAGAATTTACTTCAAGTTTGTGATTTTATTAAAATTAAAATATCCATATTTCTCATCTTCAAAATTAGTTTAATGGGCTTTTCCTCCACATGGCCCATTATATCATGATCTAGTGAAAGATTTCCTACTCTTGACCACATTGAATTCGAGTCATCAAAGTAATGCTGACCTGTTAAAGTGCCAGAGGTTGACTCATATATAAGGAATCCACAATGATGCTTTTTCAGCATCAGAAGTGATTATGTCCATAATCAGATTGTTTATGTATATGTTTTATTAAGCCAACATAGGTAAACACTGACTATATGCCAGGCACAGGTCTTAGCTCTTTACAATATTAGTACATTCACCTTCATATGGTATTATCTCTGACTTGCATAAGATAAACTGTGCACAGAATGGGTAAGTAGCTGCCCAAGGCTACATAGCTACTAGTGTCTGGGAGGATTAGAACCCAGCTGGGACTCCTGAATCCATACGTTTAATCATTGTGCTCAGTCCCCTGACCTGCCTTTTCTAACCTGGAAAGTGATTGCCTTAACTAAGTCAGTGGACTTCATAATAGGTATACAATATGATATACCCTTCTCTTATACCCTTTAACCCCCTCTCCCCCCAAAACCCCAAACTAATCATTGCTGTGAGTTACAGCAGAAAATGTTCCCCACTTGGCAGATCTTATTTACAAGGCAATATAAGTGAAAAACTTTTCTTTGATTTGTAACTGGAGAAGGATTTCAAAAAAGTTCTTATATTTTCAGAATACTTTCAATGCTTTTCAGCAGGTACTGAAAGTAAGAAAAATGAAACTGATGAAATTATGTTGATTGCATTAATATCATCTCCTCAATGCTGGTCTTCAATAATAGAGAAAAGCCATAACTAATCTTACCTAGGAGAAGTGGAAAGACAGGAGTAGACTAGAATTCATTATTAGATAGACTACATATACACCTGAATTTTTTTTCTTTAAAAAAGTCTATCTTTTTTCTTTCTGATGAAGTCAGAAAAATATATTGAAATAGCAGCATACATCATTTCACTTTTTTTTTCTGATAAAATATTCTACTGAAGTTATAGTTGCCAAAAAGTTGTAATTTCCCTCCTGGTCTTGCATTCAGAGAAACTTTGCTCAGATATCACTGATATACTGGTAAGTATAAATTAAATGCAACTTTTGAAATCATAAAATGATTGAAACTCTAGAGTGGTACTCATTTGATTTTCTGAGTTGAGGATTGGCACCTGGTTGGAGGTCAGTTTTCCAACCAATTGTATTAAGGACACATGAAAAAGGGGACTTAGGACAGCAGAATACCTTCCTGATGTGAGAAAGTGCTTTCTCTTATTAAGATCTTTCCTGTTGTCATCAATCTTAATATTTTTAAGTTCTGTTTTAAGCAGATCTCAGTAAGCTTCAGCTACTATGCAAAGTACCAAAGACTGGGGGACTTATAAATATCATAAATTTACTTGCCATGATTTTAGAGGCTAGAAGTCTGAGAAAAGTGTGCCGCTATGGTCAGATTCTGGTGAGAATGCTCTTCCTGGTTGTAGATGGCTGCTCTTTACATGGTGAGGAGAAGGCAAGAGATACAGGTAAAGATGGAGATGGGGATGGGGATGGAGATGGAGATGGGGATTGAAGATGGGGATAGGGATGGAGATGGAAATGGATATGGGGATGAGGATGGGGATGGAGATGAAGATTGAAGATGGATATGGGGATGGGGATGGGGATTGAATATGGGAATAGGGATGGAGATGGAAATGGAGATGGGAATGAGGATGGGGATGGAGATGAAGATTGAAGATGGATATGGGGATGGGGATGGAGATGGAGATGGAGATTGAAGATGAATATGGGAATGGGGATGGGGATGGGGATTGAAGATGGAGATGGGGATGGGGATGAGGATGGGGATGAAGATGAAGATTGAAGATGGAGATGGGGATGGGGATGGGGATTGAAGATGGAGATGGGGATGGGGATGGGGATGGGGATTGAAGATGGAGATGGGAATGGGGATGAGGATGGGGATGAAGATGAAGATTGAAGATGGAGATGGGGATGGGGATGGGGATAGAGATGGAGATTGAAGATGGAGATGGGGATGGGGATAGAGATGAAGATTGAAGATGGAGATGGGGATGGGGATGGGGATGGAGATTGAAGATGGAGATGGGGATGGGGATGGGGATGGAGATTGAAGATGGAGATGGGGATGGGGATGGAGTTGGAGATTGAAGATGGAGATGGGGATGGGGATGGGGATGGGGATGGGGATTGAAGATGGAGATGGGGATGGGAATGGGGTTGGGGATTGAAGATGGAGATGGGGATGGGGATGGAGATGGGGATTGAAGATGGAAATGGGGATGGGGATGGGGATTGAAGATGGAGATGGGAATGGGGATGGGGATGGGGATGGGGATGGGGATGGGGATGGAGATGGAGATGGAGATTGAAGATGGAGATGGGGATGAGGATAGAGATGAAGATTGAAGATGGAGATGGGGATGGGGATGGGGATTGAAGATGGAAATGGGGATGGGGATGGAGTTGGAGATTGAAGATGGAGATGGGGATGGGGATGGGGATGGGGATTGAAGATGGAGATGGGAATGGGGATGGGGATGGGGATGGGGATGGGGATGGAGATGGAGATTGAAGATGGAGATGGGGATGAGGATAGAGATGAAGATTGAAGATGGAGATGGGGATGGGGATGGGGATTGAAGATGGAAATGGGGATGGGGATGGAGTTGGAGATTGAAGATGGAGATGGGGATGGGGATGGGGATTGAAGATGGAGATGGGGATGGGGATGGGGATGGGGATTGAAGATGGAGATGGGGATGGGGATGGGGATGGGGATTGAAGATGGAGATGGGGATGGAGATGGGAATGGAGATTGAAGATGGAGATGGGGATGGGGGTGGGGATGGGGATTGAAGATGGAGATGGGGATGGGGATGGGGATGGAGATGGAGATTGAAGATGGAGATGGGGATTGGGGGTGGGGAAGGGGATTGAAGATGGGGATGGGGATGGAGATGGGGATGAGGATGAGGAAAGAGATGGAGATTGAAGATGGAGATGGGGATGAGATTGAGATGAAGATTGAAGATGGAGATGGGGATGGGGATGGGAATGGGGATTGAAGATGGAGATTTGGATGGGGATGGAGTTGGAGATTGAAGATGGAGATGGGGATGGGGATGGGGATGGGAATTGAAGATGGAGATGGGGATGGGGATGGGGATTGAAGATGGAATTGGGGATGGGGATGGAGATTGAAGATGGAGATGGGGATGGGGATGGAGTTGGAGATTGAAGATGGAGATGGGGATGGGGGTGGGGATGGGGATTGAAGATGGAGATGGGGATGGGAATGGGGATGGAGATGGAGATGGGGATTGAAGATAGGGATAGAGATGAAGATTGAAGATGGAGTTGGGGATGGGAATGGGGATGGGGATTGAAGATGGGGATGGGGATGGGGATGGGGATAGAGATGGAGATTGAAGATGGAGATGGGGATGAGGATAGAGATGAAGATTGAAGATGGAGATGGGGATGGGGATGGAGATGGAGATTGAAGATGGAGATGGGGATGGGGATGGAGTTGGAGATTGAAGATGGAGATGGGGATGGGGATGGGGATGGAGATTGAAGATGGAGATGGGGATGGGGATGGAGTTGGAGATTGAAGATGGAGATGGGGATGGGGATGGGGATGGGGATTGAAGATGGATATGGGGATGGGGATGGAGTTGGAGATTGAAGATGGAGATGGGGATGGGGATGGGTATGGGGATTGAAGATGGAGATGGGGATGGGGATGGGGATTGAAGATGGAGATGGGGATGGGGATGGAGTTGGAGATTGAAGATGAAGATGGGGATGGGGATGGGGATGGGGATTGAAGATGGAGATGGGGATGGGGATGGAGATGGGGATTGAAGATGGAGATGGGGATGGGGATGGAGATGGGGATTGAAGATGGAAATGGGGATGGGGATGGGGATGGGGATTGAAGATGGAGATGGGAATGGGGATGGGGATGGGGATGGGGATGGGGATGGAGATGGAGATTGAAGATGGAGATGGGGATGAGGATAGAGATGAAGATTGAAGATGGAGATGGGGATGGGGATGGGGATTGAAGATGGAAATGGGGATGGGGATGGAGTTGGAGATTGAAGATGGAGATGGGGATGGGGATGGGGATGGGGATTGAAGATGGAGATGGGGATGGGGGTGGGGATTGAAGATGGAGATGGGGATGGGGATGGGGATGGGGATGGAGATGGGAATAGGGATAGGGATGGGGATGGGGATGGGGATGGGGATGGGGATGGAGATGGGAATAGGGATAGGGATGGGGATGGGGATGGGGATGGGGATTGAAGATGGGGATGAGGATGGGGATGGAGATGGGGATGGACATGGAGATGGAGATTGAAGATGGAGATGGAGATTGAAGATGGAGATGGAGATTGAAGATGGTGATGGGTATGGGGGTGGGGATGGGGATTGAAGATGGAGATTGGGATGGAGATGGGGATGGGGATGGGGATGGAGATGGTGATGGGGATGGGGATGAGGATGGAGATGGGGATTGAAGATGGAGATGGGGATGGGATTGGGGATGGGGATGGGGATTGAAGATGGGGATGGGGATGGGGCTGGGGATGGAGATTGAAGATGGGGATGGGGATGGGGATGGAGATGGGGATTGAGATAGAGATGGGGATGGAGATGGGGATGGAGATGGGGATGGGGATGGGATTGGGGATGGGGATGGGGATTGAAGATGGGGATGGGGCTGGGGATTGAAGATGGGGATGGGGATGGGGATGGGGATGGGGATGGAGATTGAAGATGGGGATGGGGATGGGGATGGAGATGGGGATGGAGATAGAGATGGGGATGGAGATGGGGATGGGGATGGGGATGGGGATGGAGATGGGGATGGGTATGGAGATGGGGATGGGAATGGGGATGGAGATGGGGATTGAAGATGGGGATGGGGATGGGGATGGAGATGGGGATGGGGATGGGGATGGGGATGGAGATGGGGATGGGGATGGGGATGGGGATGGGGTGGAGATGGGGATGGGGATGGAGATGGGGATGGGGATGGGGGTGGAGATGGGGATGGGAATGGGGATGGGGATGGGGATGGGGTGGAGATGGGGATGGGGATGGGGGTGGAGATGGGGATGGAGATAGAGATGGGGATGGAGATGGGGATGGAGATGGGGATGGGGATGGAGATGGGGATGGAGATGGGGATGGGGGTGGGGATGGGGATGGGGATGGGGATGGAGATGGGGATGGGTATGGAGATGGGGATGGGGATGGGGATGGGGATGGAGATTGAAGATGGGGATGGGGATGGGGATGGAGATGGGGATGGAGATAGAGATGGGGATGGAGATGGGGATGGAGATGGGGATGGGGATGGGGATGGAGATGGGGATGGGGATGGGGATGGGGATGGAGATGGGGATGGGGATGGGGATGGGGATGGGGATGGGGATGGGGTGGAGATGGGGATGGGGATGGGGGTGGGGATTGAAGATGGGGATGGGGATGGGGATGGAGATGGGGATGGGGATGGGGTGGAGATGGGGATGGGGATGGGGGTGGGGATTGAAGATGGGGATGGAGATTGGAGAGAGAGGTGCACAGGAAATACCTAAGTTGCAACAGGATTTTCCTGAGAGTTTTTCAGCTTTTCCTAGAGCATACTCAAGTGTTCATAGCATATTGTTTGTGAAATAAAGCATGTTATAAAACATGACATGTGGTATTACCATGTACCTAAAATGTGGAAATACATGCAAAGAGTTAGCTAGAAGAATGTCCAGCCCAAATAATAACAGTCGTTGTTTTCGGTGAGGAGAACAGGCACAGATATTTTTGATAATTTCTCTTTTCTTCTTGGTACTTTCTGATATTATTTGGATTTTTATAATACATTTTACTTTCATAGAACTAATAACATCATTTTAAAAATTGGACAACTTATATTCAATTCTTGTTTTTTTGTATTTTTATTTAGAACCTTTCTTTCTAATCATAGTTTTGGAAAACTAATCAGTAGGCTGCTCAAGTTATTCTTAGTTGGAAATAATAAAACCATATAATTTGGGTATTGAGAATTATTGTCTTTTTGTTCTTTATCACAGGAGGAAGAGTGTGTGTCTAATTAAGTCCAAAAAAGCATCATATTATGAGGACAAGCCAGGATCTATTAATGATCAGGATACAATATGAAATCCATCTTATTGACCTTAAATATCTAGATGACTGAAATGAAATCCAATTTATTTGCTAAATCATGAGATTGATTGTCTTATGGCCATATTTTGTCGGTGTGCTGTAAGCTCAATGTTTCTGATTATCTGTTTTAAAAAATTAGCACATAAATATACTGTCAAGTTTTTTTTCCTTTTCTCTTTTTTGTCAATAGCTCACTCATCTTGATATATTTCCACTGTGTTATGAGCACAGGTGTGCTGTAAATTTAGATGACATCTTTGAAAAATTCTAATTACAACAGGAAACAACTAACATTTACAAAAGTAGTTCATCCGCTGATGTTTAGCCTGTAATTATTGGCAAGAACTGCAATAGTGAGTTATGCTACTTTATATTTCAGTAGGTCTATACTTGCCTGCATTTCGTAGGAAAACAGTTTCTTTGGAGAGAGGCAGATCTTGTTTAAAGTCAGCTTCATTATTCACCATCCCTATAACCTTGGGCAACCCATTCAATCTCTTTGAGTCTTTCTATAAAATGTTGATAATAACACTATTTGAAGATTGATGATAATGTATATAGTTTTTCTGCAACAGTGTATGTGATCAATAAATAGTAGCTATTATTTCTGCAAGAAAATATCAAACCAATGATGGGATATAGGATTAAAAATCAAGGAACAAGAATTAAGTAAATAGCTCATTTTTAGACAATAAAGAAAATGTTGTTTAGGGCACAAACACCCATCTTCTCTGCTAATGATGTTCTGGGCCTCTGGGTTCTTTACATTGAGAAAAAGTATAATTGTAGCTATCTAGGTTAAGACGTGACTTTATTTATGGAGACCTTCTCTCACTGTGGGTCTACTTAAAATGGTCTTTGAAAGTATTCTGCTATAATCTTAAGAAAGACAAAACACCAAGTAATAACCATATTGGGCTCTTTCTTTCTTAAAAATCCCCTGACAGACTTACCAAAAAAGAGAAAATCTCCCATGAACCCCTAAAGCTCATACTGTCATGTTACCAAACAATGTAAACATCAACATTTACTTATAACTTGAGTTTTCTAGCTGTTTTGCTTGTGCATATATCTATCATAACGTTGTGAAATTTACTTTGGAGCTGGAATCTTATCTTACACTTTACTCTAGGCACTCACAAAAGCCTGAAAAAAGAGAAACTAAGTGAACAAAACCTGTTAGTTTATCTGTTTCAATCTTCTCAAATGGAACATCTGTAAAAATCTCTTACATGGATGAGAAGAAGGGGGAAAAATTGTAGCAAGCTCAGTCAGTGTTGCCACGTTCAGAAGATGCTCAAAGTTTTATTTAATCAAGTCTATGATGAATTCATTAGAGAAAAATTGAAAGACTGACTTTTTCCAACATCAAACCAACTGGGACCTTAAATTTTAGAAAAATGCCGTTAATAATTAAAATAATATTTTTATAGTGCTTATAAATTAGCACATTTCCACAGCTCTCTGTGCCTCATGTGATCTGAGCATTTCCAAAAATGTCATTGGTTACAGAAATGTTTAGAAAGAAAAATGAGCTTTGTTTCCCCTTTAAGGGTCCAAGTAGACAACTGTAACATGTAGTGTGGAAAGGAGGATAACGGGGTTTTTGGACAATCTCCTACATGGCCTGGCTCTGCTGATGGGGGCTGGCCTGGGAAGGGGTGTCCCCTAAGGATGCTTTTCTTTGACAAGAACTTTGTCAACAGAGCCACGTGGAACAGGAAAACCCCCATTCTCTCTTTCAGCAGGCCCCCACTCTTCCTGGGGGGGCCTGGGTCCTCACTGTGTTAGATTACAAATCAGCAGCCTATGAGGATCCTCCTGCCCTGACCGGTGGCCCCTCCAATCACAGAACCACATTACTTCCCCCGTGACTCACTCACCTCTTGTAACCATTTCACACGCGGATCCAGCATTTACAGAAAAGGCTTTCTTCGGCTTTCACACAGTGTAGGTTGCCGGCCTGTTTTGTAACACTAATTCTCTCCCTCACCAATGGCCACATCAATTCCAGACTTCATAAACTGTTTCGGGGATCCAATTTATCAGGCCCGAAGGTGCTGCCTGCTGGAACACAGCCCTGCCTCTGCCTGGTGCTCTCCTTGTCTCCTATTTATCATTATTTAATTCAAGGGCCTAAAATCCTCTGACATTATTAATAGTAAGATGAATCACTGGAAAACTACAGAATCTATGACCAACGAAGCTGAAATAATCCATATTGGTGGAAATGTCTGTGCGGAATTGCATCCCGATAGAGGGCCTCTCTCATCAACTGCTCCAGGAGCTCCTTGGTGAAGGTGCCCAAGCATGAAGTCCCTCAAGAGGGAGTAGCTTTGATCGCAATTGTCTTCCAAACAGCTCACACCAGAGCCTGGGTTGCGGGGGGGGGGGGGGGGGGGGGGGGGGGGGTTGGGGGGGGTCAGGGAGGGGTAGGAAGGGGGAGTGTGGGGAGAGGGGGTGGGTGCCAAACTCAGGGTTTCTCTACTTTGCCTGTCACTCCACTTTCAATGTATTAATTTAAGCTGTTTTGCACTTGATTAACTTTAACTTGTCTGGCTTTTAACTTGAATAGAAGCTGGACTTGGAAATTTATTAGTTAATTAGGAGAACTGTATTTCTTAGCCCCTTTGTAGCCATCTTTAATATATATGCTCAGGGTCTGTCTATTCCCACACCTGACTTCTGCTTTAAGCTCTCATTATTGGTATACTCCTGTTCTGTTTTGTTTCGGTTTAGTTAATTTTCACCTAAAAATAAAATTGTATGTAAAAAAGAAACCATTAGGAAAGAAACAAGTACCAATGTGCTCATGTTTTACTCTAAAATCCAGGGAAACAGTGAATATTACAAGTGGATTATCTCTGGGACAAGGTTAATGGACTTTGGCAAAGCCGTGGACTGACTATAACAATAGAAGGATCTCTCAAATTAGAATGTGCTTCTTTTTTAAACCATGTAGGATAATCTGCCTAAAAGAAAATCTTGTGAAGTGATTTTTAAATATTATAATTTTATAGTTGACCCACGCACTACCAAGTAGGATTAAATTTAAATCTTCCCAATCTTAAATATTTAATGGGAAAGAAAGCACTTGACTTTCCTCAGCAAATGCTCTCAGAAATACGGGAAGGGTTATTGCTTATAATTAACTTCAGCTAACTGTACAAATGTAAGCCTGTGTCCTCAAGTTCTATTTTCTGGAGCAAAGAAAAAACATCTGGGCCGTGTGCTTTACATAGTAGAGTCCATTCATTCTTCCTCCTTCAGGAAACCGAGTGTGTGTCCCGTGCTGTGCTGGGCAGTGTGAATGGGCTAACTCAGCATCATTGCTAACATTTATTGGTGACATCACGTTTGGCAATAAGATGTTTACTCTGTCCCTGAAGAGTACATGATTTGATAATACAGTTGTAGAAAACCAGTCTTGTCTTTTCTAGACTGAATAATCCCACACCTTCACTGTCAGCTTCAATATCTTATTTTTCAGGTTTTGAAGTGGTCCAGGTGATCACCTCTATTTCTTCAATGTTCCTCTGAAAGCTTTTTAACATTATCCAGATTCCATATTGAAGATTTATTTGGGAAGTATTTAATGGCAAGGTTGGAGAGAAGGTTAAAGCGAATCAGTTCATGTCTTCAGATATATAGTCTCCATTTTATCTCTTGACCAAAATGTGTTCTTATTAGATATTTTATGCCTTGTATGCCATTGTTTAAAGAGTAACCACAGATTTTTTTTTATTTATTTTTCTGAAGCTGGAAACGGGGAGAGACAGTCAGACAGACTCCCGCATGCGCCCGACCGGGATCCACACGGCACGCCCACCAGGGGCAATGCTCTGCCCACCAGGGGGCGATGCTCTGCCCCTCCCGGGCGTCACTCTGTTGCGACCAGAGCCACTCTAGCGCCTGGGGCAGAGGCCAAGGAGCCATCCCCAACGCCTGGGCCATCTTTGCTCCAATGGAGCCTTGGCTGCGGGAGGGGGAGAGAGAGACAGAGAGGAAGGAGGGAGGGGTGGAGAAGCAAATGGGCACTTCTCCTATGTGCCCTGGCCGGGAATCGAACCCGGGTCCCCCGCACACCAGGCTGACGCTCTACCGCTGAGCCAACCGGCCAGGGCCACAGATTTTTTTGATAAAGAATTGGCCACATTGCTTCCCAGTTTCTGGTTCACCATGTAAGGAGCTTAGAAGTCATCACTCCATCTTAACCACAAGAGAAAAAGAGCCAAACAAAATGAAAATAAATCAACAACTCTTCTTTGATTCAGCAAACAAATTGAGGTCACAGGACAAATCAGTGCCCTCAACATTGTAGAGACAAACAGGTGGCTACAGAGGCTCCAAGTGTACGTGAAGAGAAATGTACGAGCAGGCGCCGCCACACGATCCAGGACCTGGTTCCTCTTCCCCGGTCCATCACGACCAGATTTCAACAGATCATTACAAGACACACTAAAAGACAGACACACACAAGCATCAGAACCAGACTCAGACATGTCAGGGATGTTGGAATTAACAGAGCAGAGAACTTAAAACAACTATGGTTAATATGCTAACAGAAAAAGATGGACACTAGGCATGAACATATGGGTAATATAAGCAGAGAGATGGAAATGCTGGAAAGAATCAAAAGGAAATTCTAGAAATCAAAAATATCATAAAAGAAATAAAGAATGTTTCTTATGGGCTCATCAATAGACTAGACAAGACCAAGGAAAGGATTGCTCGCACCAGAAAATCTGTGGTCATCTTTCTCTGCTCAGCAGTTCTGAGGTTATCCTCGTGACTTTGCCTGCTGGCTGGTACTTCATGTGCTAAAGCCTGAGTTAATCCTGAACGCCCTTCACATGACTGCATGGACTGAGATACCGAGCGGAGGGAAGAGACTCCTGGAAGTAGGGCTAGTGCCATGGATCGCTCCTGAGTGTCACCAGGAAAGAAGAGCAGAGCAGTGCCCCACTGAGCTTAAAGAAACAAAGAAGCCTCCTTTTAGAGGCCTTCATGACAAGGATGGCGATGGATAATCCTTTTACAGAGGAGAGAATAAAGAATTGTGAATAATACTAAAATCCACCAGAGTGTGTGTGTGTGTTTTTTAAAAGCATATCTGACAATACTAATCTCCCAGGGTGTAAAGATAATCTTATAAGCTGAAAAAAGTAGTCATATTGCTCAACTTCTGTTGAAAGATAGACAGTGAATTGTGAATCATTAAGGAAATAATGGGGAAAATTGATCACTCTACCCTCTGCTGTCCCTCTCCTTTACCTAAGACACGTGGAAAGTGGCATTCAAACAGCAGGTAGCTCACAGTGCATCATAGAAGTGGAGACCCACTCTCTTCCTATAGAATGTGAATAGCTATGACTCTCCTGTGTCGGAGTTTGTAGGAAAAATAATGCTTTTGGAAAAAGAATATGACAGAAATTTATACTCACGATGACAGAGGCACTCTTTTTAATAGAAGAGGTTGGCTTTTTAAAATTTTTATTATTATTTTTTAATTGTGAGTGAGAGGAAGGGAGGCAGAGAGACAGACTCCTGCATGTGTCCTGACCAGATCCACTGGCAAGCTCATCGCGGGCTGGCTCAGTTGCTTAGCAACCGAGTTCTTTTTAATGCCTGAGGTGGAGGCCATGGAGACATCCTCAGTGTTTGGGACCAACTCGCTCCAAAAGAGTCCTGGCTGCAGGAGAGAGAGAGAGAGAAGTGAGAAGGGGAGGGGTGGAGAAGCAGATGAGCGCTTCTTCTGTGTGCCCTAACCAGGAATCAAACCTGGGACATTTACATGCCCTGCCAATGCTTTACCACTGAGCCAACAGGCCAAGGCCGAGGTTGGCTTTTCTTTTTTTTAAAGGCGAAAACACATGAGATAGAATTGTCAAATGCTCATCCCAAGCCTGGCTGTCCACAGACTTTTTTCTCAACGTGTTGTATCTGAACCTTGATGATGTGCATGGAGTTGTATGCTTCTTGAATGGGCACTCAATACCTTCACTCACAATGAAGATGCCCCGTCTTCTCTAGTCTGCTTTTGAGCAGTTGGGAAATTATTTGATGTTCTCTCTGCTTTTCTGAAGTACTTGCTTTCTTAATATTAGTGAGAGCCACAGGTATAGACACACAGAAACTTCCTGTTGTGAGTAGAAATTTGTGATAAGCATCTCTATCTGTTTCTGGTGTTGGATACTGACTAGACAAATTTATTTTGTTGTTCAAAGTCCCCCAAATAGAAATCCTTTGTCTATGCCCCAAGGAAACCAGAAACACTGACTATAAAAGGCCTTCAATGTAACAGGTAACTGTACTTATACAAGTATCAAGATTATTGGATTTAAATCTTAACGATGATGTCACTTAGTAAAGATTTATCAGGAATTAAGGGTATATATAAGACAATATATTTTTAGTTTTGTTTTTTTTTTTTGACAGAGACAGAAGGAGTCAGAGAGAGGGACAGATAGGGACAGACAGACAGGAAGGAGAGGGATGAGAAGCATCAATTCTTCATTGCGGCAACTTAGACGTTTAATGATTGCTTTCTCATATGTGCCTTGATGGGGGGGGGCAGGGGAGGTGGAGGGGGACTGAACTAGAGGACTGACCCCTTGCTCAAGCCAGCGACCTTTGGGCTCAAGCCAGTGACCATGGGGTCATGTTTATGATCTCACGCTTAAGCCAGAGACCCTGCACTCGAACTAGTGAGCCTGCCCTCAAGGCGGATGAGCCCGTGCTCAAGCCGGAGACCTCGGAGTTTCAAACCTGGATCCTCTGCATCCCAGTCTGACACTTTATCCACTGTGCCACCACCTGGTCAGGCTAAGACAATCTATTTTTAAGATTCCCAACAATTAAACATACTTCAAATAATTTATTGTGTATATAATGAATTTTCTAATTGCCATAATGGCTATACATTTAAGCTCAAAATAATAAAATCCATAAAAAAAGTAAAAGTACTTTTAATTCTCTCTAAACTTTCCTGTAATCTCAAGTAACTAAAAATGTTGCCACCTCTGAAATTCATATATTATATGAATATATAAATATAATATAATATATGTTATACTCACACAATTCAAAATACCTTGATGACATCTCTATATATGATAGTCTAAGTTTAAGATCAGCACCTTCTCATTTGAAAGGCATAAAACACAAAGCAATTCTGAACTTTTTTAAGTTGCTTCTAAATTGCTTAGGAATAGATTTCCACTCAGACACAGACCTAGAACAATAACCAAAAAAAATGAAAAAGCGTATTTTATGCCTTTTAAGTATAAAGTGTTAGCTGTTAACTTCTAAATAAATATTTATTACATAAACTTACTTTAACTTAATTTTTAATAGGAAAATAGCTACATAATTACCTGTATTGATAAAATAAATAACTTAAAAAATAAAATATTTTTTCCTACGTATATGTTTATATATATTTTATTTATATATCTTCACATATATTTTTTATCTATATCCCCCAAATTTCCTCTTCTACTTTACAGTCAATGCTCGATCATCCATAGCCTCATTATACACATGCTGTCATGCAGATCGTGCTGTTCTGCTGCCCATGTTGGGTCATTTCACTTCACATTAGCACCATCCCCAAGGGAGAAGCAGGAGAAAGACAGGAGGTGAGATGAAAATCAACCAATTTCCTACTCATCAGCTGCCCTCGTGAAAGATCTGATGGAAAGGGAAGTTGTAACTATTAATTTAGGTTTAGGTGGGATTTGAATAGTGTCTTTTGATTTCACAGGCCCATGCTTTGTCTGTACACCAGTAACACGGGAAAGCAAGGGTTGGCTTTAATAAATCTTCTATAATTTGTATTTACCATTTTGGAATTTGTGTTAAGTCCACCATGCATATTCACATTTTCCTTGGAATAAATCTCAGTGTATGGTTGGTGGTTGGTGGTGGTTACTTGTGGTAATTCTGTTCTGTAAAGTCACTGTGAACACTGAATTATGGGGTACTGAACCATTGCTCTCGGAGCTACAGTGGGTTAGTTAGGTTCCTGTGAGGCCCTGGCCACAGCATTTTGGTCAGCCAATCAATGTAACCTTGCTTTACATGTGTTTCTGTTCAAAGACACCCTAATATATACTGTTGAGTCATGAACACTGAACTCATGGCCAACACTACTATGATTCATGCCTGAACAAAGCTTATTTAACATGTATTTTCTCCGTAAGGAATATCACAGGCTTTTTGCTCTTAGAACACTAGACAGCACTTCCCCACTGTGCTTGGGAGTCATTTCAAACAGTGAATCACAGAAGTGTGAAAACCATGGCACTGAGTAGATGGTGGGGCGGACACCTGTTTGTGGGGTGAAAGCTGGAACAGGCAGGCAGAGTGTCGCCTGTTCCACAGTTGGAAACGTTCGCACTAACTCAGTGTTTTGCTTCTCTGCCCATGGCCAGCAGTGTAAGCCCTGCTGTATTAGTTTTGGAATTATAGATAAACTTCAGCAAGCAGGCAAATGTGCAAACATGGAACCTGCAAATAATGAAATGTTATGGACTGAATGTTTATGTCCTTCCCTAAATTCGTATGATGAAACCCTATCCCCTAATATGATGGTATTTGAAATGGGGCCTTTGGAAAAGAATTGGGATTAGTTGAGGTCTTGTGGTTGGAACTCTTAGGATGGAGTTAGTGTCCTTATAAGAAAGAGTCAAGTGAGAGCTTGCTTCTCCTCTTTGCTCTTCGCTCTGTGTCAACAAAAATTCACTAAAAGGTACAGAAAAAAGAAGAGGGACTTTATTAAATGAAACATTTTGCAAACGGGGGAGATGCAGCTTCAGGTGAAAACTGAAATTGTGTTCCATCTGCCAAGGGAAACAGGAGGCTGTCTTTTATAGAAAAAGTTTTCTGCTCAAATTTTAACCAAGTCTATTTATGCAAATGAGTACTTCAAGTCTGATCAGTTGGATTGGTTGATGCAATTAGTGCAGTTCTGATTGGATGGAGCAGATCTCAGTCTATTGGTTGATTGATAGTTATGGGGATGACAGGACAAAGAACTTTCTGGCGGTGGCTGACTCAGATGGTGGAATCAGGGCAGAAGCTGAGAGTACAGCCTCTGGTTCCTCTGGGTGTACGAGAGGGCCCTGTAAGGAAATGGCTGCTAGATTCTAATTTTGAATTTAGGCCCAGTCAACCACAGGAAGTTCAAGTCCATATCAATAGGTAAATTCCCTGTTCAAAATGGTCTTATACTGTCTGACAAGATGCTGAGTTGCCTTTCAGAGACCATAGACCAGGGATCTCAAACTCAACTCAGCATGTGGGCCGCAGAGCAAGATCACAGCCATTCGGCGGGCTGCACTAGGTCTACAAAAGGCAACTGCTACGCAACACTTTTCTCACTGCAGTTGAAAACAAACAAAAAAAAAAATCAGTACACCAAGCACAATCGTACATGCAGTTTACTCAGTGTCACAAAACGACCAGAAACTGTAGTTCGCATCACAACTGCTGTTAACTAAGCTAATATCTAGCTAGGATGCTAGAGAAATGAAAAATACAAGTAGGCCCCTAGGCTTACTTAATTTTATCCAAAATATTTTGAAATTCATGGATTAGTCTGCGGGCCGCACAAAATTGTTCAGCGGGCCGCATACGGCCCGCGGGCCACGAGTTTGAGACCCCTGCCATAGACAAACCCAAAAGTCACGCAGCCTAAGCATGTGCAGAGGAGAGAACTTTAATTTCCAGCTGCACTCAGAACCAAAGCCTCCTTTCACCCCCCTACAGAAGCAAAGGACCCAAACTTGAACACCAGAACCCTTTTAGGAAAAACAAAGTCTGTTGTCCAGGAAAATCTAGAGCTGATGCCCCTTTACCATAAATGGCCAAGCTCCAGGGTCCTCCAATCATAACTTGCCCCACCAGCACTACCACATAGGTGTTCCCCCGAAACCTTTATATATCCTTAACTTAGTCCTGCAAGCAAGATGCATTTGAGGCACCACTAAGTTTCCCATCATTTTGATTGGCGCCTTCTTGAACAATAAACCTTTCTTTATTCCAAACTTTGACATTTTGAGTTTAGGCCTTTTGATGCGTTGGGCATGTGGACTTCAGTCTGGTAAAAGCACCTGTGAGGACACAATGAGAAAGCACCCTTGCAACCTGGAAGGAGTCCCCATGCTGGCCCTGATCTCAGAGGACTTCTAGCTTCTGGAACTGTGAGAAATAAAGTTCTGTTGTTCACAAGCCACCCAGTCTGTTGTGTTTGGTTATAGCAGCCTGAATGGGCTACGGCAGAGGATCAGCTGTATATGTGATTTCTGAGTCTGGCCCTGATGCTTACAATACAACTTATCATCAAATAAGATACCACTTTTTTAAAAAAATCTGAAAATTTCTTAATTCTAAAATGTGCTGGGCTCCAAGGATTTCAGACAAGGGATTTTGGGCCAATGTCATTCTTGGAACTGAAGTACAGTGTTGACACTGTGCCTTTCAGAATTTAAGTGAGGACCACCCTACCACTGGCCTAAATTAATAGGGACAAACTGCACTGTGGCTTAGCTGATTTTTACAGAATGGGCAGAACTCAGGGGAAGCAGATGCAGTTCTGAACACCTCGTGTCTATTCTGCTGCAGGTTTTCAGCGATTATTCCACATGGCCCGAAAGCTCCAATCTCTGCATTACTGACACATGATCATCAGAATTCCTCCTTACTTTCACTTTCTTGTAGAGGTCTTTACTGAACAATGAACCTGAACAACCCATGGTCATTTTCTAGCACAGGAACCTTAGACATCCCATTGCTTGTTTACTTGTATAATTACATATGGTCTGTCTCCTGTCACTGAGAATTAAATTTGTTAGAAGTAAAGATTTGAGCTGACTTGTTGGCTAATTTATATGCTGGGACCTGAACAGCACCAGAAGCATAGATATCCCTCAATAAGTTCTCCTCCATTGAGTTAATAGGTCTTTCTTTTATGAAATGAGATATATAAACATATATCCACCACATGCTTACAATCCCAAAACACCTCTTTTACAATATCATTATTTTTACATTCCATGACATTGTAGATAAGTGGTCCCCAACCTTTTTTGGGCCACGGACCGGTTTAATGTTAGAAAATATTATATTTTCATGGACCGGCCTTTAGGGTGGGACGGATAAATGTATCATGTGACCAAGACAAGCGTCAAGAGTGAGTCTTAGATGGATGTAACAGAGGGAATCTGGTCATTTTTTAAAAATAAAACATTGTTCAGACTTAAATATAAATAAAACGGAAATAATGTAAATTATTTATTCTTTCTGTGTGGACCAGTACCAAATGGTCCACGGCCTGGTACCGGTCCACAGCCCGGGGGTTGGGGACCACTGCTGTAGATTATTAAAACACAAGGAACACTAGCTCTGATGTACCTTCAATCTAACAAATAACAGACACTTTCTTTGTATACACTGCCGCTCACCTACAGCTCTGCTCAGACTTCATCAGTGTCCGAGGTTGGAAGTTCGGCTCAGAAGTTCTCAAGAGGTTGTGTATTTCCTCAGTGGAATTCAGAATGTAGATAGGGAGCAGTGATTGTTTTTAGAATCTGGAGGTTTGGAGTAAAGCAAGACCAAAAGTTCCTATACACTGTAGACAAACACCTTTTGTATGTCTTAATGCTATAATTTTTAAAAATCATAAGCATTATACCTTCACAGAAAGCAATTTCAGCCTTGAAAACAACAGCATGACACCATCTACATGCTGTATGTCGATCAGACGCTGGAGAGGTTGCCAAGTGTAGGGCCCTGGAGCCCAGCCAGTCTGAATGAGTCTAGATGATCTCAGGTATGCCAAGGTTCTGCTTAAGTCAGCTTCTATTTAAGACAAATACGTTGAATTCTCTCTCTCTCTCTCCCTGGCATCTTCAGCAATAAAAGTAAAGCAACATTGAAAATAGATCTGAAGGCCTCATCTTGATTTAATTCTTGTCTAGAAGGCCCAGGACCAGCTGATCAGTTGAATTAGAACAACTGACAATTTTACTTGTTTTCTGGTAGCCCCACCTGTAGACGAGAATCTTGTTTAACTTTATATTTTTTTCATTAAAGAAATTTGAAAAACATAAAAATTACAGAGGAGAAGTACATAAAATTGGATGCAATCCCATCACTGAAGCACACTCTTAAATATCCTGTTAATTCAAGGCATCAATTTGGGAAGGAGGTGATTTATATGGTTATTCTTATAAGCATACTTTATAACTTATTTTGTCCCATTTTTACATAATATTATGGCATGAGCATTTTTCATAATATTTTAAACTCTTCATGCTTGGAAATAACAGGTACTTGGTATATAGTGTGGCGTAAATTAATTTAATGGCATCATTATATGTCATTGAGCTACTGTGCATAATTTACTCTAATATGAGCTAATATTTGGTTGGTTAAAAGACTTGCTTTCATTTCTTTAATTCTTTCATCTGTATTTATGTTTATTTCTCCTAAAACATATTTCCAGAATGGAATAATTAATTCAGGAGAGTTATAGAGATATACACAAGTCTTTGTATACTTATCTGTATCTCCAGTTCTTTATATGTGTGACAAGCACTCAATACAGGTTGTGAACAGTTTAAGTTGTAAGAAAGATAAACTTGGTAGAGTTTACATAAAAATAACCCAAAATACTTGACTGTGGCTGTAAGAGTAGATCTTAAATGTTCTCACCACAAAAAGAAATGATAACCAGAATGGAGTTGGTAGCTAATACTATGATGGCTATCATTTTGCAATTTATAAATGTTTCAAATCATCACATTGCACATGTTAAACTTACACAATGTTATGTGTCAATTATATCTCTGTAAAGCTGAGGGAAAATCCCATGAAATCTCCGTCTCTATCAGATATCCCCTGACACTGTCTAGATAGCCTGGACATTTTCAATAATACTTCCAGCCAAGTCAGAATCTTTCCATTTTGCTGAGACACAGCTAAGCCAGCACCCCCCATGGTGGCCAGACCCTGCTGGGTTGGCTCATCCTCTCCTGAAGATCATGGTGCATTGTGGGCATCATGTTATGGACAGACCAATCGTTCATTAAATCCATGAATGCATCAGGAGTACTTAGTGGGCAAAGAGCTATGAGATACTCTCTTACCTACAAGGAAACCTAGAGAAATGACTTGGTCAACAGTCAATCTACCAGTGGTTTGTGTGCCCTGAACACCTACCAAATGGAAGGCAGTACACTTGGCAGCCCAAATGCATACCAGTCCTCTTTTTCTCTGCCACAGAAACCCTCCAGGACAGCCAGTCCAGCTCTTCCCAAGTGTCTGGACACTGTTTTCATGCCAGCTCTCATACATGAGCTCACACACATGCCTGCACTCAGAATCCCTTCATCTTGCATGTCCTTTTCCCAAGGACACCCCGTCTGTTCAGGTTTACGGGAAGACCCCTGTTCCATGAGACTCCGTTTTCTGCCATAGTGCATACTGTTTTCCTTCCCTCTGAGTTCACAATCCTCTGCCATCTGTCTCTTTTATTTGTGATTGACTAATAATATAATGTGAATTGTTACCTAAACTGTCCCACACGTTGTGCCACTCTGGCTAGATTGTAATCTCCAGGAAATCAAAGACCCTGCTTTGCATTTCTTTTGTATTTTCCCAGCCCTCAGCTCTCAGCCCAAGGCTATGAAAAAGATTAATCTCCCCTAAAAGACAAATGACTATGGTCATACATTTTTTTTTTCCTGCTGTCAAAGACACAGTCTTGGTGGGAAAGAATGTCCTTTCTCTTTTTCCTTTCATAAAAATAACCCTCTGGGTGTCCCGTCCTGCTTCCCTCCTGGTCTGACTGGAGCATCAGGAAGAGGCTGGCACAACCAGCCGTGCCCCTTCTCTGACTGAGAGCCAGCTGCCAGCAGGGTGCACAGACTGCTCTGCTCCTTTGTGCCACGATTCTAAGAGACCAGTCCCACCACTGGGCCACTGGTCAATACAGCCAGTTCATTAGGACTTTGTGGATAAGTTTTCTTAATGTGGAGGTGAAATATAAATTTTCCCAGTGAGTGAATGAACTACATTCTTTAATAACTTTACTGGTATAAAATGGTATTTTGCCCTTTATCTGCCTGACTTTTTTTAATTGGTTTTAAATTTGGGTGGAGAAAAGGGGGATGCTGTTAATTGGAACCCCTTGCCTCCATGACATAGCTCTTGTTATACACCTCTTGTTGCTAGTACTAATGTTCCCTGGCCATTCCCTCAGGCACCAAGACTGGAGGCTGACCAACACTCTTCATCTGCACCAACACCTCTTCCTCAGGACCTGTTGAGTCAAATGGAAGTCACCAATGTCTTCTGGGACAATAAAAGCAGGTGCTTCTTGGAAAACCCTGGAGGAGTTCTTGGAATACCCAGGTTGGAATGTTTTTCACCAGGCCACAGAGTGGGACTTCTCCAGTTGTCCCTGCTCCACTCACTCTTGAAATGGGTGTCATGGGGTACCACTACTTTGTTCTCAAGCTTTCTTGCCTGCACCCCAAGCGTAACCTTCAGGGAAGGATGATCAATTCTCAAAGCAGCTAACCTATCCTAGAAGCAAATGCCAATATACTGAAGAAAATATTCTGAAGACTTGGGGCTATGTTCTTGCTTACCCAGCCTCCAAGGGCATTTGGGCTTTTGCAGGGAAAGGCAGAGGGAAGAAAAAAAACAAAACCTGAACCCTCTACACTTGAGAAACTGTGGGGCTGACTTCAATGTTTATACACACAGGGATTGGTGAAAGTAGATTTACAGTTGTTTGTATGAAAAGTAATATAAGAATAAACCCTGTCTTGCCTACTCACAACTATAAACTTACTTTTGCCCACCCATGTATATATATGGCTCACAAAAATTAGGGGATATTTCAAAATGAATATGAAGCGATAAAAAATAAGCATTAAGTTTTTTTTTTATTAAACAAGAACATCAGAAAAGTAAACAACAAGTCAAAGAAAGTTGTTCTATTATGCAAATGAGATGCAAAACCAACTTGTTTTTCACTGATGAAAATGCACTATACAAAAGACTGAAAGTACTGGTGTATCTGCACATTCCCTGATCCCTTAATTTTTGTGAGCAGTATATATCTCCCTAAATGAATAAATATCTTCTCATATTCTAGAGAAGAAATCTTAGAAACATCTCCAAGAATAGGCCTGGTTATTTAAAGAATGTTGTGCAGGAAATTTAAAACAATGATTAGAAATTGGCTGCTGTCATACACATTTAGGTTCTCATTGCAGAAGAAAGCTCCTTACATGTTTTGTCTAAACAAGGCACATGCTGTTGTAGTCCACCATCCCAACTAGGATGAGAACTTATGGTCTCTCGTTTGAAGAATAAGCTTTTCAACATTTTTCTAAATGTGTAATTTTCTGGCTAGTAAATAATCTGCTTTTTTGTATGTCCCTAAAGTGATTTACATAATCTACCTTTTTAAAATATTATAAATATGCATTTACATGATAAACTATGATTAGATTGTAAAGCCAACTCATACATTTCCATGAAGCATGTTTTCTTCTTTAAAAAACACCCACACAAGAGAAACAAAAGAAATTTACATAATTTTTACTTTCCATTTGTTCATTTTAACTTAATCAACATATTTATTTAGAAATATAATCGGCTGATGACACACACACACAAAAGCAATCATTTATGGAACCAAAAAATATGTTATTGATTTTAACTCTTTAGAAGCATCCTTAATTCAGTAACATTGTTTCTTTTATGAAAAAATCAGAGGCATTTTTGTTAAAGAAGGTTATATCCAGAAACTTTGTATCATTGGACTTAAAAAAAATAACATAACCTTTTAAAGTTCTAACAGTTTTACATTTAAAGAAAAGTTGCAAAGATAAACCACAGAGTTTCCATATGCCTCATATACAGTTTTCCCTTTAATTAACATCACATATCTGTATGGTACATTTGTTGCAATTAATAAACTAATAGTGATACTTCATTTTCTAGAAATGTTCATAGTTTATTCAGATTTCTTTTGATCTTACCTAGTGTCTTTTTTTCTGTACAGGATCCCATCCAGATATATTATATTTAATGACCCAGGTCTCCTTAGGATCTTCTTGGCTGACAGTTTCTCAGATTTTATTTCCCCTGACAACCTTGACACTTTTGAGGAGTAATGATCAGATATTTTGCAGAATGTCTCTCATTTGCGATTGGTTTGATGCTTTCACCACAATTAAAACGTGGCATTGGGTTTGAGGGGGAGATGACAGAGGTACTAATTAGGTTTTTTTATATCAATATTATTTATATTCATACAATTATGAATCAAGTGATTCATAGTATCAAAATTTACAGAGACATCTGTAAAAAGTCCAAGTAGTTTAGCCATTGGGAGACTATTGGTCACCTCAACAAGAACAGGTTGTCACAGTTGTGAGGACAAGTCATGCTGAAGTGGGGTCAGAGTTCTTTGAAACAAGGATCATAAACATTCAAGAAATTTGAGAAGGGGAGAGATTAGAGGTAGTGGAGATATAACATAGGGTCAAATGAGTGTTTCACTGTTATTGTTGCTTAAATTAAAGTGCTAAGCATGTTTCTAGATGGAGAAAAAGAAACCAAAGAAAGAAGAACAAGGGAAAGAGGGAGAGAGAGAGAGAGAGAGAGAGAGAGCGCGATTGCAGGCTGTTCCTACAGATAAGTTTATAGATACCCTCCCAATTGACCTTCTTTCACTCAAATGATCCAGGGTTGGAAAGAACCTTCACTGAGTTAGTCTCAGCTCTTCCCAAGCCTCTCCCTTGTTAGAAATTATTACTCCAACCTGGATCAATTTGCTTGTGTCCTTTGTTATCACTGTCCTTATTATGCCCTATAATCAGGGTGACCACACATCCCAGTGTACCTGAAACATTTCTGGAGATACCAGTTGTCTTTGCTTATAGTTAGTTTCATTTCCAACAGCAGCCCAGGTTTAAAGCTGCTGTCCTTCTGCCAACAATCGATCCTATAGGCTCCATTCTCCTTGCCAGATGAGGGCAACGTTGTGAAGTGCAGATGGAATGAGAGTAGTCTGTTCCTCTGGTCAGGAGGGGATCATTGTGCTGCTTCATGTTCAGGAAGCTTTCTAGTCATTAGGAACACAAAGATGAACAAGACACATGTATTCTTCACCCTAGAGGAGCTCACACTCTAATGGCGTGTGTCAGGCATAATGGTGCCATGGAGCTGGGAAAGGAGCAATGTGGGAATACAGAAAAGGTTAAACAAGGACAATGGGAGGAATCCTCGGAGGAGGAGTCTCCTGAAATGGGAATGAGATCACATGAATAATTTCGTGTAAGCAGTAGAGAGTTATCTTGACTTTGTAATGCTGGGAATGTCTTTCATACTTCAGTTTCTGGCAATATTATGAGTAAGGTCCCTCCCATTTCTTGATAGAAGGAGCTACAGATAATGTCCACAGCATGTCACATTGATGAGGAATCTGGTTGATGCTGAATGAATCAAAGGGAAATAAAAGTTAGTGTCAAACAGGTTGGAATGACAGAGATACTTCTAAGACATGTTGCGTATCAAAGGAGCACCAGCAAGAAGTTGGGTATTTCAGTTTACTGCTTGACCATCCTCATCATTCATTGTAGGGCAAGATCCCCTATCCCAAAAGATAAAAAAACAAAACAAATCCAGCCAATCAAACAAACAAAGAAAACAACATACTTATCCAAAACAACAGAACATCAAATCAATGACAGTAGCCCTTTTTTATCCACAGTTTTAATTCCCATGGTTTTAGTTACCCACAACCAACCACGGTCTGAAAATATTAAACAGAAATTCCAGAGATAAACAATTCATAAGTTTTCAATTGTGTGCCATTCCAATTAGCAGAATAAAATCTCACACTGTCCCTCTCCGCCCCTCCCTGGCTGTGACCCATTCCCTTGTCCAGCATCTCGACCCTGTGTGTACAGCACAGTAAGATACTTTGAGAGATGGACAGAGAGACCACATTCACATAACTTTCATTACAGCCAATTGTTAGAATTGTTCTGTTTTACTATTTGTTATTGGTTGTTAATCTCTTATTGTGCCTAATTTATAAAGTAAACTTTATCATATGTATGCAGGTCTAAAAAAAAGCATAGTGTATGCAGGATTCCATGCTCTTCATGATTTCAGGCCTCCATTGGTGGTCTTAGAGCATATCTCCCATGGATAAGGAGAGACAACTGTATATAATTTTCTTATCTAGATGTGTTATTTATAATAGAAAATCAAAGAAAATCAAGGAAATGTCTACATGCTGCTTGTCAATCGATGCAGATTTCCTGGGTCTCTGAGGGGAGGGACTGATTACAAGTGCCATCGTGGGGTGAAGATGGCAGAGTCTAGATTGAACACTCCGCCTGCACTGATTACTCTCACGGGCGCTGCTCAACCTGAGTGGTGTTTTGCATATTCATTTTGAAGCATGTAGATGGGTTAACAGGAAGAGCTCACCCAGTGCCTCAGGCTGTAGAGATCCTTGATCTTTCTTCCCTCTTTTTTCCTGGCTGATGGCACAGGTCTCTGAATTGGGAGTAATCTTTCATAGCACCTGGGCTTCCTTGTGTGGACCAAACAGGTGAGGTAAAGGTCTAAATGTAATTGACATGCCACATCAGGAACACTAGGCCAGCGGGGAGCCTGGATGTGGATGAACATACCTAGAGTCTACCCCACAGCGCTCAGCCACACTGGCGGAGTAGGGAAGGAACAGCAGCTCACAGGAGGTGGGAACAGAAATATACTCGTTTGCTCCAACAAATGAAACAACTGATATACTTCCAGACCTGTGAAGTGGATATCAAAGAAGTTTGAGACATACCCCTTGTTTTGGAAGAAGCAGTTAAGTTAGAAGGAAATTAAGATTTATAGCTACAAAATGACCACAGAGCTAGAAAAAAAAATCCCAATATATAAAGTGGGTAGAATTTATCACACGGGGGAATTAAGAAGCTCAAGGAAAGTCTTCTGTGCCCTAAATATATATTCCATGCTGCATAAGAATAAAATCGAAACGGCATTTTACAGCCCAGAGTCCCCATGAGGGGTAGCTGCGGCCACATCTCTGATTCATGCCTGGCCTTGTCCCTCCCGCTCAGCATGCGGCGGCCACATCGGTCTGCTCTTTTGCTTGATGTGCTAGGGTTCTCCCTGACTCAGGACCTTTCCTGCATGTGCCCTCAGGGCTCCTTGCTCTCATTCTTTCCAGGGCTCACTTCTCATCCGGAAAATACATCTGCAGTTTGTCCCCCAGAAGATGTATTTCCTGTCCTCCATTATACCCTCACATCATTCAGAGAGCATATCACATTCTGTCATTACTTATTCCCTTTGCTTGCTTTTTGTTTTTAACTAGAGTGTAAAATGTGTGAGGAAATGTCTTTTTAAAATTTTTATTTTTGCAGTATTTTTCATCTTTTTAAAACTAAGACTGAACATAGTACCAGGGATATAGTAACTACTCAGTAAATTTCTGTTGAATAAAACAGTTATTTCCACTTTGTCCCTCTTGCATGATATTACACTATTAAAGATTTATTTGGCTGCAGAAATATGATTTAAAAAACAAACATCATGAGGATGTTCATATAACTTTAGGACTTTATCATGACATTATTAAGATTTTTTTTTTTTTCTTCCAGAGACTAAGGTTGCTTTCATGAAAATGATGTGTAGGCATAATTATGCATTTTTAACATCATTCTACCTCTCTCTTTCCACCTTCCTGAAAAATTTTTTTGGAACATGCAGAGTGTATTATTCACTTTATACCTGTTTTTAGCATTAAAATAAATTTATATGATTTTACTATAAAGTGAAAATTACATATAATTTATATCAAATTATATATTGCTCACACAATTTAGGGGATATTTCAAAATGAATATGAAGTTATAAAATACATGTATCCCCTAATTTTTGTGAGCAGTGTATATATGATATGATATAAAATAAAAGTTCTGCTTTTTTATCCTACCCGGACACTTTGACTACAATTTTACTCTGCCTTCTGAAGAGAGGCAGCTTCTGTTAATAGTTTCGAATATATACTTACAAACAATTTCTTCCCATTTATTGCTTTCCATTGTGTCCTTGTATTGTCATCTATTTTGTAGATTCCTGCTTTCCTTTGTTATTTCCCATTCTCTGTTTTCTTTGGGCTTCTTCACCTGCTCTTTGGTGTATTCTGAGGTTGAAAGCTTAACTCATCGATTTCCTCCATTCTTCCTTTTTATGTGTGCACTTAAGGATAATCCCCTCTATGTAGTGCTTCCTCCAGCCCCTACAATTTTGGATATTTTTTTTTATTGTACTCCAGTCTTAAGTATTTCTCATTGACATTATGATTTTCTCTGTGAGTAATGAAATATCTTTTTATTTAATTTTGAAACTATTTGGTTTGTTGTTAGATATTTGGCATTTCATTCCTAAATTAATTGTATTATAGTCAGATAATGCAATTTGTATTAAAAAAATCTACTCACCAACACTCCCAAACTAATTGGTATCTCAGCCCAAGTGTTTCCTCTGATCAACCCATGTACGTGGTGCTTGCTTGGGTTGGGTTACGGGTGTGTTAAACCTACCTTGTTCAAAACCACACCGTCTATCTCTCCTCATCCTCTCTCCCTCCCTGTTCTTTCAACCTTCTTCATTTTAATAAATATTTTTTTTATTTACCCAGTCCATCATGCCACACATATGAGCATCTTTTCTAAAATATCTATTTTCCTTACCATGCTCATGGAAAAATCTGTTTCTAACTTCAGAGTAT
The DNA here is from genome assembly GCF_036850995.1 of Saccopteryx leptura. Lineage (NCBI taxonomy): Eukaryota > Metazoa > Chordata > Mammalia > Chiroptera > Emballonuridae > Saccopteryx > Saccopteryx leptura. Next base: position 98,763,788 of record NC_089507.1, on the reverse strand, counting down.
TTCTTCAATTTACCACTCTCACTTGGGTCAAAGCCATCATTCTCTCCTCATGCTGTATCTCCGCACTGGCCTCTTTCCCGTTCTTGGTCCATGCAAGCTCTCAGGACATTTGAACTTGCTACTTTCTTTCTCTTACTTTTCTGCTTCCTCCACTTTTTATCTTTTGGTGGGGAGAGCATTTTAAATATATATATACATGTATATTTACCTACAGAAGAAAGTATGAAAAACTGTTATTAACTAAACTCTCATAGCTTCATTCATCAGTGTAAGAGTGGACACTCTGCCGGTTTCTGAAAGGTCCTATTGTGCTGGCCTGATGCAGGCCCCTCTCTGCGCTTTAGATGACTCTCTTGACGTTAGTAATCATTCCCTTGATTTCTTTATCTTTGCAATGCACACATGTACACACACACAATACACCCCTAACCCACAGACTGTTTTTGACCTTTATGGAAATGGAATATACTGAATTATTTTGTAACTTATGGTTTTAATGCAACATTTTATTTTTGAGCTGCACCCATATTCACATATGTAGTCATAGTTTATTTATTTTCCTTACTCTAGTCTATTCTATTGTGTTGTTATCTTGTAATTTATTTGCTCCTTCTGCTATTAATGAATATTTGTGGTCTTTTCCGTTTTTTTGTCTGTTTTGAACACTGCTGTTTATGAACATTTATGTGTATGTCTTCTAGGCATGTATCCTGAAATAGAACAGGAAATAGTGCTCATCAAGAGAAAGAACCTAGATTAGTGCTGCTGGAGCTTTTAGTGTGTGTGTGTGTGTGTGTGTGTGTGTGTGTGTGTGTGTGTTAAGTGATGACATAGAAGACAAATGAGTGACAAGATCACAGCAGTTTGGATTTTTAGCTGTAAGTAGTATGTCATTCACCAGAGTTCTAGGCCAAGCAGTTAGATCTATGAGTCATCAGTTTACACACAGTCTTGACGTCAGGGCTACAGATAATTCCTTAGGGATAGTCTACAGAGGAATAAGCAAGCTGATCAAGAAGCCATACCTGAGACATTAAAACCAGTGTGGCTGAGGAATAGGTAATATTTTTGTTTCTCCTTTTTCCATATTTTCACAGATGGGAAGACTGAGAAAAAAATCTCCTAAAAACTAGCCCTGGCCGGTTGGCTCAGTGCTAGAGCGTCGGCCTGGCGTGCAGGAGTCCTGGGTTCGATTCCTGGCCAGGGCACACAAGAGAAGCGCCCATCTGCTTCTCCACCCCCACTCCTTCCTCTCTGTCTCTCTCTTCCCCTCCCGCAGCCAAGGCTCCATTGGAGCAAAGATGGCCCGGGCACTGGGGATGGCTCCTTGGCCTCTGCCCCAGGCGCTACAGTGGCTCTGGTCGCGGCAGAGCAACGCCCCAGAGGGGCAGAGCAGTCGCCCCTGGTGGACGTGCCGGGTGGATCCCGGTCGGGCGCATGCAGGAGTTTGTCTATCTCTCCCCGTTTCTAGCTTCAGAAAAACACACACACACACACACAAAAATCTCCTAAAAACTCAGTTTCATCTTCCTCCCAAGTGTACTGACCCAGAGAATGAAAGAGTTATTTTATATTTTGCTACAGGTCTTCTGATCATAACTATGTTTTATATTATTATCATCAAAATAACATTAGTTCCTACTCACGCCATGTAGAGATAAAGTAGGAAACAAAATATATCTTTAAAGTAGACAAATATATGTGGAGAAGAATCCAATAAGAACTTTAACAGTTATCTTTGATTTGTAAAAATTTATTTTGACTTAAGATATTTAATGAGGATTTATTAATTACATCTTTAATTAAGATTATAAAATTCATTTGAAAAGGCTACATATATTTTAGTGCATGGATAAATACTCACTCATGTAATTAATTTTCTATTGTTAAATAATTTTTATAAGTAATTTTATAAGGTTTTAATAACAAAAATCTCATAATTCATTTCTCATAGCTTTCTTGATTTTTCTTTAAGAAAGATTTCTAGAAGTAGAAATTCTAGTTCATGGCTTATAAACAACAGACATTTATCTCTCACAGTGCTAGAGGCTGAAAGTCTTAAGATCAAGGTTCCAGCAGAGTCAGTGTCTGGTCAGAACTTGTTTTCCGATTCATAGAGGGCATCTTTCGCTGTGACCTTACGTGGTTGGAAAGGTGAGAGGGCTAAGAGGGCTCTCTGGGGTCTCTTTTCTAAGGACACTAACCCATTCATGGGGGCTCTACCCTCCTGACTTTATCACCTCCCAGAGGCCTCACCACCTAACACTATCACAATAGGGGTTAAGTTTTAACAAGAATTTTGGCGAGACACAAACATTCAGTCTATAGCATCAACTCTGTCAGCTAATATTTCCCACTTTCCCATTTTGGGTAAGTCACTGGTGTAGGCAATGGTGGGACAACAATCAAAGTGCAAATATGGAAAAGAGAAAAAAACAAGTTTTCAACCAAATGCTGCCTAAGTCAGTGTATAATTGTTGTTTGCTGAGAAGCGTCATGAAGAAATGTGCAGGTAAATACTGACTCCTCTGATTTCTCCTGCTCTGTGGGCAGCTCGAAGCACAATGGTGGCTTACTCACTTCCAGGTCTGAGACCCAGCACGAGTGTGGAACCGTCAGTGCCCATGTGTGGTGAATCAATGTCCCCTTGCCCCAATGATGAAGGAAGCAGAGAGGAAAGAACACTGTGTGGGGGGATGGGGAGGGGATGAGGAGAGGTATCTAGAGATATATCCTTGAGAAAATTCTATTGCCCTATCTGCTATTCTGTAATATTGCTTCTGCTACTTACACATATTAAAAATTTTAAAAAGTTGCAGAGTAAATTTTCCTATGATTAAGAAAGTATGTTGCCATCTTAGACTATTCTAGGGCACAGTGGAAATTAAAAAGAATAAAAATACACTTTGAGAAATCCATATCGAGAAAGGGGTATGAATCACACAAATGCTGAAAATTATTTACAAGTGTGTGTTTATCATTTTGAAATTTTCATGGATGCTTGGGTGTTTTGAAAAGAATTTAAAACATATGAGCATGCTTTTCTTTCCCTAGAGATGACATGTCGCAGATATATTTTAAAATTATTTTTCCAGAGATAATGTATAAGTGGCTCTCCAAAAATTTTGTCCAATTGTGCTTTGAGCTCCAGTATAATTGTTACAAGGACACTTATAAGTTCGAACTATTGGTTCTGAATCCTTGTTTGAATAAAAAATTTGATCAATGTGTTGCTTCAATTTTTGGTCCTGCTATGACATCTATCTAAGAGGTGAAGTAAAAAAGAAACAAATAAAACCTTAATAGCAAAGGCTATTTTTAGTGCTAAAGTAAAAAAAAAAAAAAGGAACTAGAAATGACTCTCTGCCTAGACTTGGCCATAAATTTTATCAGCAAACAATGCTCAAAGAATGCTTTCATAAAGAATCTATAAAGCTAGAGGTTGGTGGTTTGCAAATCTCTGTCTGTGTTTAACTCTAAGAGCCATTCTGCACCCTTTTCATTAGAACAGTAAATTAAAAAGTTTATAGGAACAGCTCTGTTCGGCTTCATTCAAATTCTTTCTCAGAAAATGAGAAAATTATTATGATAGAGAAATCAATATTGTTCAGCCTCAGTGGTTCCAATGTTTGGCACCTTTCTTTCTGCCCTCTTTCCCCTTTGGTGGTCCAGATTCTCTTCTCATAATCCTTAAATTCAATAGTTTATTGCCATCACCAGAGAAACACCTGCTGTGTGATCTGTTTTGATCAGTTATAGGCTTACCCTCTGTGGTTCCTGCCAGCCAAACTCTTTCTGGCTTCAGCCCCTGCTGTGCAGGGCAAAGGGGCCAGGGGAGCTAGATAAACATGCCTTCTCTACATTCCTATCCCACACTCTCCTTAGGGAGAAAGCCATCCCTAATGTTTCCTTCTTTCTGGTATGAATAAGTGCTTAAATTCTAAGAGTCACAGTCACTTTTTGAAATCCTTATAAAATTTGGCCAGATCTAAATCAATCCTTCCTTCCTTCTTTCTCTCCTTCCTTCCCTTCCCTTCCCTTCCCTCCCTGCCTTCCTTCCTTCCTTCCTTCCTTCCTTCCTTCCTTCCTTCCTTCCTTCCTTCCTCTTCTTTCTTCTTGTTAGTGTGTCAGTGTTTGTCATGATGAAGGGTCTTTTCAGGGGACACAGATGGGTGGAGGGGATAGGTGTGCTGTTTAAACTCAGCTTCAGTATCTGGTACAACACAGTGAATGTTTCCAGAAATTCTGTACCATATGTGACAACTGTGAACTTGGTACAGGTCAAATATAAATATTCAAAGAAGAAGGAAGACTACTTTGGGTCATTACATTGATTTGGTCATTTTGGCCACCTTAATGATTGATGAGGATTGTGTCAGGATTGATTCAGCTGTAGCAAATGGTATTGATCATTAGGACAGCAAAAGAGATTAGATCCCCATGTCATAGTGCAAAATGAAGTGGAGATTTGTCAATTATCCTGTTAATTTGATCCACACACTGTTGTCATTGTTTCTCTTTATGTCATTAGGGTCAGTTCTCTTTTGGGGATAAAATATTTTCAGTGTTTGCCTTAAAATGCTTATAAACTCAGCCTGATCTGTCCTGTCAAACATATCTCAAACTTACAGGCATTTTCAGCCAATTTGAGTCAGGCAAAGTGATAAAGAGATAATGACAGACATATGATGATGACAAAGTAGTTTAAAAGTATGCCCAAAGAAGGAGCAAAATACAAACTACCAGATGCAAGTGCAGAATAGAAAATGCAGAGTACAAAGGCACACAGACTAAAACTTCATGGGGCGGTTAGTTAGCATGTGCTTTTGGACAAACCACCTCCTTTTTTTTTTTTAATAATTTTATTTTTTTAATAGGGTGATATCAATAAATCAGGATACATATATTCAAAGATAACATGTCCAGGTTATCTTGTCGTTCACTTATGTTGCATACCCATCACCCAAAGTCAGATTGTCCTCTGTCACTTTCTATCTAGTTTTCTTTGTGCCCCTCCCCCTCCCCCTTTTCCTCTCCCTCTCCCTCCTCCCCCCGTAACCACCACACTCTTATCAATGTCTCTTAGTCTCACTTTTATGTCCCACCTATGTATGGAATAATGCAGTTCCTGATTTACTTATTTCACTTCGTATAATGTTATCAAGATCCCACCATTTTGCTGTAAATGATCCGATGTCATAATTTCTTATGGCTGAGTAGTATTCCATAGTGTATATGTGCCACATCTTCTTTATCCAGTCATCTATTGATGGGCTTTTTGGATGTTTCCATGTCCTGGCCACTGTGAACAATGCTGCAATAAACATGGGCTGCATGTGTCTTTACGTAACAATGTTTCTGAGTTTTTGGGGTATATGCTCAGATAAGGGCCTAATATCCAAAATATACAAAGAACTCATAAAACTCAACAACAAACAAACAAACAATCCAATAAAAAAATGGGAAGAGGACATGAACAGACACTTCTCCCAAGAAGAAATACAAATGGCCAACAGATATATGAAAAGATGCTCATCTTCTTTAGTTATTAGAGAAATGCAAATCAAAACTGCAATGAGATACCACCTCACACCTGTTAGATTAGCTATTATTAACAAGACAGGTAATAGCAAATGTTGGAGAGGCTGTGGAGAAAAGGGAACCCTCATACACTGTTGGTGGGAATGTAAAGTAGTACAACCATTATGGAAGAAAGTATGGTGGTTCCTCAAAAAACTGAAAATAGAACTACCTTATGACCCAGCAATCTCTCCTTTTTTTAAAAAAACTATATTGGTTCCATTAAAAGGAACAAATAAAGAGAATGTGAAATAGCTTGACCTGATAGCTCCCAGCCAGATGATGTAAATATGTGAATGTCATGTTCAGCGGGGAAAATGGAGGAGTATGATGGCATCCTGTTGGGATAAATTCTGTGTATCTAATTAGAACGGTCATGCAGTTTTCCACCTTGGTAGTTTACATGGCCAGGCAACGAACTCTGCCTAACGACTCACGTTCTTGACCAACTATGCCCTAATTCGATCAGAATTTCCAAGGAGCAAGTATCATTGAACATCACAACTCAAAATATTTAAGGATTATAATAGCCTTATTTATTTCTTGGTGTGATTGTAGCCACGTGTGAAACAATAATAACAATAAAAAGAAACAGAAAACAAAAAAAGTCCACAGGTTTTTGCTATATATATATATATATATATATAATTTCTGGTATCAGCTCTCAATTTTCAGATTGGGTGAGACCATGCTAAGAATAAACAACTAAAACTCTTTGGTTATATTAGAAAATAAATACTATTCCTTCTAAGTTACCAATTTTTAAGACGGATTTAGGTTCTGTTCTATTTGTATCTATTTGCTTGACTTGATAAGCCAGGCTCCTTCTATATTTCTATTTATCTTAAATGCCTTTGTAAACAGATTGCCTAAAACTTCTATCATTAACATCACTGTAGTGGGTCACAAAAATTTATATAATCAATGAAGATTAAAATACAAATATTAATCAAGAGGGAGGAACCCATTTACTAGTAATGTGAGGTTTGATGCATTTATCAGATTAGATATCAGTGAGAACCCAAAGGAATAGAAAAAGCTTCTCTTTGCTCCTCCCTGGTCATCGCTAAGGCTATGTGAAGGCACCAGAGAGCCTATAATGGATGGAAAAGACCAGGTGGTGTGTGTGTGTGTACAAGTGTGTGTTAACACAACTGTGGTGGTACAGAATCCATGTTCTGTAGGTGTTGGCATTTCTTAAGGACCATCCTTACATGTTTCTTCCTGTTTCCAGGTATTCATGGGGCATTAAGGATGGCCTCTAATTTTGGTAACCTGAGTGTGTTGTAATCTTTACCCCTTCATTAGGCTTTGTTTGGAGCAGGCAAACTTTTTCAGTAGTACTGACTTTTTTTCTTTGAGAGAGACATGAATTTCACCTGATTCTTCTGGGTCCCCAAGGGAGCTCAGTGCTGGTGAACCAGACACCTCAAGGGGGACCACGTGCACTGGGTAAGCAGGAGGGTCGCTCTCAAAACCAATGTACAGCTTACAGAACAATCTGTGTGGGGCTCCCTGTTGATGACTGTCAAGGTGACACGATACACTGACCATATAGGATTATGTATATGTTGTTCTTTCTGATGGAAGCTGACTGACACTTGCTCCTGAGACTTTCTAGAGATTCTGTCGCCCCTGACACCCACTTGTCTCAATAGTTGCTAAATGAAAAGGCTGCTGTTCAAAACAAATGTTACAAACTGAATTTCAAGCACCTAATAAGATACTGAAAATTACTTCAAGCTTTCAAATGCCACATACTGTAAAAATACAAATTAGGCGGTGCATGCAACCCAACTATCATTAACTCCACGATATGTTCAAATAATCAAGCTCTCCTCTGCGGAGGCGGCTCTTCTCTGATAGCTATGTGACGACTATTTCTGTGGCACTGATCTGCGCTGTCTTGATTGTTTTGTCGGTGCTACTCATAACTCCTAAAAAAGGGGACATTTCACCCTCTTCTGCCCCCCCCCCCCCTGAGATCGCCCTCCCAGAGCTGCAGTGGGCGTCAGCCTTTGCTCCGGGCAATCATCCGGACGAAGCCAGGCTTCGCTTTACATCAGAGAAGCGGGGAAAAATAAAACTGGATGGCTTTCAGTTCCAATCACATCTTGTTTTACTTCATTCCAGCCAATATGTTATTGGGAAATAATGGATTTTTATCTGTGAAAGTGAAAAGAGCAGGTTTAAGGTTTTCAAATTTAAAAATGTTCCCCTTCTGCTTTTTATGTGGTAAATGGAAGGTCCCCTTGACGGAAAGAGGAAAGTTTCATTTTATCCTAATGTAAGAGTTCTTCCCAAGACAGAAAGTTTGGTTTGTTTTTACCCTAAGGAAACATGGTGCATGGTCTGCACGGAGGCTTTGCAGAGAAAGTTCAGTATAGATCCCTAAAGGTGTGCTTTTAGATGGATGGCTGACATCGCCACTTCTTTCCCATGCGAAGGGGTCAAGGGCATGTGCAGGACCCCGCCCCCCAGTATGCCACATGGAAGGCCACGCCTTGAGCTTAGCAGGTGTGGCTTTCCTAAACTCAGCCACTTGCTCCCTGGAAGCCCTTAAAACTCAGTCCAGTCCATCTGAGAACACTATGCCCATCAGTTCCTACTAAGGCCTGTCCTGTGCTGTAACCACAAACCTTTTTTAAGACTAACTTTTTTTCAGAGCAGTTATAAATTCACAGCAAAACTGAGGGGTAGGTACAGAAATTTTCCATGTAAGTCCCACCCCCGTATATACACAGCTTCTCTCACTATCAACATCCTCACCAGATGGTACTTTTGTTACAATTTTAAAAAATTTTATTGATTTTTAGAGATAATAGAAGGGGGAGAGATGGAGAGGGGGTGGGAGAGAGAGAGAGAGAGATATTAATTTTGTTTTTCCAATTATTTATTCATTAGTAGATTCTTATATGTGCCCTGACCAGGGAATCGAACCCACAACTTTGGCATATTGGGATGATGCTGCAACAACTGAGCTACCCAACCAGGGCTGCATTTGTTACAGATGCTGCAACTACAGTGACAGATCATCAGCACCTTAAGTCCACAGTTTACATTATTTTCATGTTTATGTTGTGTATTGTATCGGTTTGGACAACTGGAATATGACATGAATCCACCATTTATAGTATTGTACACAGGACTTCCACTGCTCTAAAATTACTCTGTGCTCCACCTGTGCATCAGTCTCTGCTCACCAACACCTGGCAACCACTGATGTTTTCACTGTCTCTGTAGTTTTGTCTTTTCAGAATATCATAGAGTTGGAATCACACAGCGTGCAACATTTTCAGATTGATTTTTAAAATTTTTTTATTTCTTTTTAATTTATTGTGTTTACATGGATTCAAGTATACCACTGAATATAACTCCCTCACCCCCACCCCTGTGTCCCTTTTTATACCACGTTTTCCCACTCCCCCTTAACCCTTCCCCCCATCCCTTTAGGATTTGCGGTCCTGTTATCTATATCTCTGTGTTTCAGTATATAGTATATAGTTTCAGTAATCCCTGTACCTTCTCTGATCCCATCCCTTCATCTCCCTTCCCTCTGACTGCTGTCCCTCTGCTCCCTGTGATCCTGCCTCTGCCTCTATTCTGTTCTTCATTTCACTTTGTCATTAGATTCCACATACATGTGAGATCATATGATATTTTTTTTTCTCTGCCTGGCTTATTTCACTTAGCATAATAATCTCCAGGTCCATCCATGCTGTCACAAAACATAAGAGTTCCTTCTTTTTCATGGCTGCGTAGTATTCCGTTGTGTATATGTACCGCTGCTTTTTAGTTTACTCGTCCACACTTGGGCAATTTTCTGATCTTGACTATTGTAAACAGTGCTGCAATAAACATGGTGGTGCATATCTTCTTTTAAATCAGTGATTTGGTATTCATAGGATATATTCCTAAAAGTGGGATAGCTAGGTCAAAGACAGTTTCACTTTTAATTTTTTAATTTTTTTTTTTTATTTTTCTGAAGTTGGAAATGGGGAGGCAGTCAGACAGACTCCTCCTGCATGCGCCCGACCGGGATCCACTGGGCACGTCCACCAGGGAGCGATGCTCTGCCCATCTGGGGCATTGCTCTATTGCAACCAGAGCCATTCTAGTGCCTAAGGCAGAGGCCACAGAACTGTCTTCAGCACTCGGGCCAACTTTGCTCCAATGGAGCTTGGCTGCAGGAGAGGAAGAGAGAGACAGAGAGGAAGGAGAGGGGGAGGAGTGGAGAAGCAGATGGGCACTTCTCCTGTGTGCCCTGGCCGGGAATCGAACTTGGGACTCCTGCACGCCAGGCCGACGCTCTACCACTGAGCCAACCGGCCAGGGCCTTCCACTTTTAATTTTTAAAGGAAACTCCATACTGTTTTTCACAGTGGCTGCACAAGTCTGCACTCCCACCAGCAGTGCAGGAGGGTTCCCTTTTCTCCACACCCTCGCCAGCATTTCTTGTGTGTTGTTTTGTTAATGAGTGCCATTCTGATAGGTGTGAGGTATCTCCTTGTGGCTTTAATTTTCATTTCTCTGATGATTAGTGATGTTGAACATTTTTTCATATGCCTGTTGGCTATCTGTATGTTCTCTTTAAAGAAGTGTCTATTCAGTTCTTTTGCTCATTTTTAAATTGGATTGCTTACCTTCCTGGTGTTGAATTTTAGACATTCTTTATAAATGTTGGTTATTAACCCCTTATCAAATGCATTGTTGAATATGTTCTCCCATTGTGTGGCTTGTTTTTTTATTTTGTTCATGGTGTCTTTTGCTGTGCAAAAGCTTTTTAGTTTAATATAGTCCCATTGTTCATCTTGTCTTTTATTTCACTTGCCATAGAGATAAATCAGCAAAAATATTACTATGAGAGATATCGGAAGTTTACTGCCTATGTTTCCTGCTAAGATGTTTATGGTTTCATGACTTACATTTAAGTCTTTTATCCATTTTGAGTTTATTTTTGTGAATGGTGTAAGTTGGTGGTCTAGTTTTATTTTTTTTTTTCAGGTAGATGTCTAATTTTCCCAAGACCATTTGTTAAAGAGACTGTCTTTACTCCATTGTATGCTTTTACCACCCTTGTCAAATATCAATTGACCATAAAGGCATAGGTTTATTTCGGGATTCTCTGTTCTGTTCTATTGATCTGTATGCCTATTCTAATGCCAGTACCAAGCTATTTTGAGTACAATGGTCTTGTATTATAACTTGATATCAGGAAATGTGATACCTCTCACTTATTCTTCATTTTCAAGATTGCTGAGGCTATTCATGTTCTCTTTTGGTTCCATATAAATTTTTGGAATATTTGTTCTATATCTTTGAAGTATGTCATTGGTATTTTAATAGAAATTGCATTGAATTTATAAATTGCTTTGGGTAATATAGACATTTTAATGATGTTTATTCTTTCTATCCATGAACATGGTATATATTTCCACTTGTTTGTACCTTCCTGGATTTCTTTTATCAATGTTTTATAATTTTCTAAGTACAAGTTTTTTACCTCCTTGGTTAACTTTACTCTTAGGTACTTAATTTTTTTGTTGTTGTTGCAATAGTGAAGGTGATTTTTCTTTCATTTCTATTTCTGACAGTTATTGTTGGTATATAAAAATGCCAGTGATTTCTGAATATTAATTTTATACCCTGCCACCTTGCCAAATTTATTTACCAGATCTATTAGTTTTTTGACTGAGATTTTAGAGTTTTCTATGTACAGTATCATGTCATCAGAAAATAAAGATAGTTTTACTTCTTCTTTTCCAAGTTGAATGTCTTTTATTTCTTCTTTCTGTCGATTGATGTGGCTTGGACTTCCAGAACTATGTTGAATAAAAGTGGTGAAAGGGGGCACCATTGCCTTGTTCCTGATCTTAAGGGGATTGATTTTCATTTTTGCCCATTGAGTATGATGTTGGCTGTGGGTTTGTCATAGATGGCCTTTATTATGTTGAGGTATGTTCCCTGTATTCCCACTTTGCTGAGAGTTTTGATCATAAATGGGTGCTGGATTTTATCAAATGCATTTTCTGCATCTATTGATATTATTATGTGATTTTTATCCTTCCTTTTGTTTAAGTGATGAATCACACTTATTGATTTGTGACTATTGTACCAGCCTTGCCTCCCCAGAATAAATCCCACTTGATCATGATGTATGATTTTTTCCATGTATTGCTAGATCCATTTTGCTAATATTTTGTTAAGAATTTTAGCATCTAACTTCATGAGGGATATTGGCCTAAAGTTTTCTTTCTTTGTAGTGTCTTTACCTGATTTTGGAATGAGAATTATGCTTGCCTCATAAAAGGAGCTTGAAAGTCTTCTGTCCTTTTGAATTTTTTGAAATAGCTTGAGAAGAATAGGTGTTAGTTCTTCTTTGAATATTTGGTAAAATTCACCCGTGAAGCTGTCTGGTTCAGGACTTTTGTTTGCTGGGAATTTGTTTGTTTGTTTATTTGTTTGTTTTTCACAGAGACAGATTCAGAGAGAGGGATAGATAGGGACAGACAGACAGGAATGGAGAGAGATGAGAAGCATCAATCATTAGTTTTTCATTGTGGCACCTCAGTTGTTCATTGATTGCTTTCTCATATGTGCCTTGACCGCGGGCCTTCAGCAGACCGAGTAACCCCTTTCTCAAGCCAGCAACCTTGGGTCCAAGCTGGTAAGCTTTTGCTCAAACCAGATGAGCCCGTGCTCAAGCTGGCAACCTCGGGGTCTCGAACCTGGGTCCTCTGCATCCCAGTCCAACGCTCTATCCACCGCACCACTGCCTGGTCAGGCTTGCTGGGAGTTTTTTGATAACTGCTTCAATTTCATTTGTTGTAATCAGTCTTTTTAGGTTTTCTTTTTATAAAATTTTCTAATTTATTCATTTTAGAGAGGAGAGAGAGTGAGTGTGTGTGTGTGTGTGTGAGAGAGAGAGAGAGAGAGAGGGAGAGAGAGAGAGAGAGAGAGAGAAAGGGGGAGGAGCAGGAAGCATCAACTCCCATATGTGCCTTGACCAGACAAGTGCACGGTTTTGAACCGGTGACCTCAGTGTTCCAGGTTGACACTTTATCCACTGCGCCACCACAGGTCAGGCTGTTTAGGTTTTTTGATTCTGCCAGATTGAATTTTGGAAGATTATATGGTTTTAGGAATTTATCCATTTCACCTAAATTATCCAATTTTTTGGCATTCATATTTTCATAGTATTTTCTTTTAATCCTTTGTATTTCTGCAGTGTCAGTTGTTACTTTTCCACTTTCATTTCAAATTTTATTTATTTGAGTCCTCTCTTTTTTTTTCTGGATGAGTCTGGTTAAAGTTTCATCAATCTTGTTTACTTTTTTAAAAGAACCAGCTCTTGGTTTTATTGATCTTCTGTATTGGTTTTTTAACCTCTATGTTGCTTATTTCCACTATGATCTTTATTATTTCCTTTCTTCTACTTCCTCTGGGCTTTATTTGTTTTTCTCTTTCTAGTTCTTTTAGATGCAGGGTTGTTTTCTTGAGCTTTTTCTTGCTTATTAAGGTATGCTGTAATGTTATGAACTTCCCTCTCAATACTGCTTTTGCTGTGTCCCATAAATTTTGAGTTGTTGTATGTTAATTTTCATTTGTTTCAAGGAATTTTTTTATTTCTTCCTTGATCTCATTGTTAACCCATTCATTATTTCATAACATGCTATTTAGCCTTTGAATGTTCTTCAGTTTTTCTATTGTAGTTGATTTCTAGTTTCATGGCATTTTGATTGAACAAGATGCTTGTTCAATAATGAGAATGTTCAAGATGCTATGATTTCAATCTTCTTAAATTTTTTGAAACTTGCTTTGTGTCCTAACATGTGGTCTATCTTAGAGAATGTATCATGAGCACTTGAAAGGATGTATCTTCTCCTGCTTTGGGGTAAAAAGTTCTGAAGATATCTTTTAAATCCAGTTGATCTAGTGTGTGCTATTTAAGGCCACTCTTTCTTTGTTAATTTTCTATCTGGAAGATCTATCAATTGATATTAGTGGGGTATTAAATTCCCCTACTATTATAGTATTGCTGTTCATCTTGCCCTTTATGTCCATCAAAATATGCTTTATATATTTAGGTGCTCCTATATTAGGTGCATAGATAATTGCAATGGTTATATCCTCCTGTTGGATGGCTCCCTTTATCATGGTGTAGTGGCCTTCTTTATCCCTTACTATAGCCTTTGTTTTAAAGTCTATTTTGTTAGATATAAGTATTGCTACCCCAGCTTTTTTTTTTATTTCTATTTGTGTAAAATACTTTTTTTCCATCCCTGCACTTTTAGTCTATGTGTATGTTTTATTTTGAGGTGATGTCTTGTAGACAGCATATGTACGGGTCCTGATTTTTTATCCACACAGCTACCCTATGTCTTTTGATTGGAGCATTTAATCCATTTACATTTAAGATTATTATAGATATGTAGTTGTTTATAGCCATTTTATTCTTTAAATCTACAATCCTCTTTTCCCTGATTTTTTTTCTTTGCTCTTAATATTTCTTGCAGTACTGGTTTGGTTGTAATAAATTCTTTCAGTTTTTTTTTGTCTGGGAAACTTTTTATTTCTTCTTCTTTAATTTTAAATAATAGACTTACTGAATAAAGAAGTCTTGGTTGTAGATTCTTGCTTTGCATCACTTTAAATATTTCTTACCAATCCCTTCTAGTCTCAAGTGTTTCTGTTGAGAAGTAGGATATCTTCTTTATGGGGGCTCCTCTGTAGGTAATTGACTGCTTTTCTCTTGCAGTTCTTAGTATTCTTTTTTTCTCCCTTAATTTTGGTATTTTCATTATGATGTGTCTTGCTATAAGCCTCCTTGGGTTCCTCTTTAGTGATACCTTTCTGTGCTTTTTGAACTTTGTGACTTTTTCCTTCATCAATTTAGTGAAATTTTCAGCTATGATTTCTTCAAACAGGTTTTTCTATTTCTTGTTTGTTCTTTTCTCCTTCAGGAACCCCTATGATGCAGTTGTTTTTTTCTCTTCATGTTGTCACAGAGATCTCTTAGAGTTCCCTCATATTTTTGAGACTCTTTTCTTTTTGCTGCTCTGCTTTAGTGCTTTCATTTATTCTGTTTTCTAAATCGCTGATTCGATCCTCTGCTTCTTCTATCCTGCTATTAATTCTTTCTAGTGCAGTATTCATTTCTAATATTGTATTTGTCATTTATGACTGGTTCTTTTTTATGATTTCAATGTCCTTTCTGATGCTCGCTATCCCTTTACTTAGGTGCTCATTATGTCCATCGTTTGTTGTTCTAAGATCCTTGAGCATCTGAAAAGTCATTGTTTTAAACTCTGCATCTGCTATTTTGGTATCTTTCATCTTATTCAGTTCTTTTTCTGGGGATTTCTCTTGTTGATTCATTTGGGTCACAATTCTCTGTTTGCCCATTTTGTCTGTGCATTAGGTAGCGCTATCTGACTAAAATTTTTGTGCGGTCTTTATGAAGAAGATGGGCTAGGTGGTACTGTCCTCCAGGCCACTTGTTTTTCTTGTTCTAGAAATGCTTCTTGAGGGTACTATTTTCTCTCTTGTTGTATGTGAGTATTAGATGCAATTGTTCCTTTTGTGGGTACAGTTATCTCTTCAAGCTGGCTGGCTCTAAGGGTCAACCTTGATTATGTGTATTACATATTGTGCAATGTCTGTCCTGTTGGGTATATTTATTCTCCAAGTGCCTGCTAGACTCCACTTTTGTGTGTGCTCTTGTGTAGGTAGTTGAGTCTAGGGTTGGTGCTGTCAGCTACCCACTACCAGTAGAGTTGGCTCTAGTTCTTCTTGGGTTGGCATCAGCTGTTGTTTGTAACCCACTGTGGGCTACCAGCTGCAACCACTGCACTTTTTGTTGTTTGTGTCTGCATTTTCTGTGTCTGGGTACTGTGAGAAAGGTTAATCTTTGTATTAAGAATCAGCTTCCTAAAAGTGACGTCACGGAAATGGCGCCGTGAGCAGCGCGTCCGACAGATCTCCCCAAAATCACAACAAATTTATCAACTAGAAACAGGAAAATTTATCTTCGGAGCAAACTGAAAGCAAAAGGACTGTTATCACTCGAATCTGAGAGACGAGGGTGTGGAGGAAGCAAACGCAGGGACGTTCATTCAAGCTGCGAGAAAGTGCGCCGGTGGTAAGTCATTCCCGCACTCGGAAACCGCCGCCGCCGACGCCGCCACCGCCACCGCCGCCGCCGCCACCGCGAGCAGTGGGTCGGTTGCAGAGCCAGCGGCAAACAGCCGCTGGCGCGCTCCCGGTCTGATTGCAGACGGAGCATTGCAGACCGAGCACCGCTAACGTTCCCAGCGGCCCGCGCACGGGGAGCGGGAGAGGCCCCAGGGCGGTATTCCCTACTTGGGAGATTCTCTCCGCGGGCGGGGCACCTCACCCAGCCATTCAAGCTAACAATCAAGCGTTGGGGGAGGGGCGCGCGCAGGCAGCCTGAAATACCTTCGGGAGCACAGCTGCGACCCAATTACTAAAATTAACTTAACCCGTGAAATCTGCGCACCCTCGGTTCTAATTGATAAGATCTCTCTCAGTTCACCGACCCAAGACAAGAGGCGTGATATTTTTTGGTGCCTCTCGCTAAAGGGGCGGAGGCAACTTCTGATTGATAGAGCCTCCATATTCAGGGATAAACGCTAACAAGAAGGACTTGGCAGATAATAAGATCTATACCACACTAGTCGCAAGCAGAGACTAGTGTCTCTTTTTACCGGCCAAAACAGGCTACAAAGTGTGGAAAGCCTGGGTTGAGAGGTCCAACGGAATGCTAGGCGCTGAACAATCACCTTGACAACAATTGACTCCCACCCCCGCCTGATTACACTGGAGGCCCTGACTGTCAGAGCCCTTCCCAGAGCCTTGCACTGAGTGGGGATAGAGTGGGGATTTCCCAGCTTTTTGAGCCTCTTACTCCCCAGGCAGAAGCAGTGGCAGCCTTGGGGCTGGATCGCCAGGCTGCTGGTTCGGGAGGGGGGGACTGGGAGAGAGAATCCACGAAGGCGAACTCTCTCGTCGTTAGACCCTGCAGACGCCGGCAGGCCTTGACTACCAACAAGACTAAAGCCAATTGTGTGACATTGCCATAGAACCCCATCAACTGCAAGTCCCTGCCTGGGTGTGGCGCAGGGGCAGGGCCTGGGGTGCAGAGTCGCCGACCGGGAAGAGGGAGAGAGGAGAAGGAGGAAGAGGTTGACATCTCAAAATCAGGAAAAATCCACAGACTTTGCAGCTTGTTCCACTGTTTGTTGGGTTTTTTTTTATTTGTAGTTGTTGTTTGTTCCTTCTATCTTATTGCCTTTATTTCCTCCACCTCAGCCCTTCTATTCTCTGCCCATCTTATGCTTCCCTTTTCTTGAACTACACTACCCATAAGTGTTACATTTTATTTCTCTCCTTCATCCTCACCCTCCTTTGGGGTTATACTCCAGGACACTTAATTCTCACTCTCTCCTCTTTTGTTTTTTTTGCCTTATTTTGTTTTTTTCTCTTCCTTTTTTATTTCTTCCTTCGTTTTTCACTTTTTCTTATTTTTTCCTTTCTATTCGTTTTTTCTTTTCTCGTTTTACTTTCCTCCCATTTAATCCTCAATCACGAACAAATTAGTTAATTTGGGACTCAAGGTTTTTTTTTGGCTTTGTTTTTCTTTTTCGGTTTTGTTTTTGTTTTTTTCTGGTTGGTTTGTTTTTGTGGCATTTTGGGTCCTCCCAACCCAAGGTCTCCATTGTATTTGGTCTTTGCTCCACTTAATACAACGTATTTTTACTTATTATTTTTATTTTTTCTTCTTGATTATTCCTTTTTTTTGTCCTTTTTTCTGGTTCCCTCTTGTCCCTCTCATTATATCTCTTGGTTGACCGTCACCCGCAGGCAGATCAACTTATGCTTGTCTAAGATTTTCTTCCCTTTTTTTTTTTTTTTTTTTTTTTTTTTTTTTTAATTTATTTATTTATTCTTTTTTTGCCCCCTTGAACTCTTCACCGCAAACCAGGCCCTCCATTATAGGCACGATATTTCCCTGAGGAGGGGAGAGGAGGGAAGGAGAACAAAGAAAAAAAAAAAAAAAGGGGGAAATAATAAATTATTACTGCTTTTTTTTTTTTTTTTTTTTTTTTTTTTGTGGGGTGTTTTACCCTTTGTTTTTTTTTTTGTTTTTTTTGTTTTTTTTTGTTTTTTTTTTGTTTTTGTTTTTTGTTTTTGTTTTTGTTTTTTACTTTTTACTCTTTATTAATTCTAATTAGTGCTATCAACAAGACCACCCGCAGATGCCAATAAGAAAGAGGAAATCGAATATTATGGATACAAAAGAAAGAGAGGTAACACAAATAGATGTGGAAAAATCTATGGAGAAAAGACTTAACATATTGGAAGCCTTGGAGCTAAATGACAGAGAATTTAAAATAGAAATCTTAAAAATACTCAGAGATATACAAGAAAACACGGAAAGGCAATATAGGGAGATCAGAAAACAACTCAATGAACACAAAGAATATATTACCAAGGAAATTGAAACTATAAAAACAAATCAAACAGAAATGAAAAACTCAATTCACGAGCTGAAAAACGAGGTAACAAGCTTAGCTAGCAGAACAACCCAGATTGAAGATAGGATTAGTGAAATAGAAGACAAACAACTTGAGGCACAACAGAGAGAAGAAGAAAGAGACTCAAAAATAATAAAAAACTAGAAAGCCCTACAGGAATTATCTGACTCCATCAGAAAGAATAACATAAGAATAATAGGTATATCAGAGGGAGAAGAGAAAGAAAATGGAATGGAGAATATACTCAAACAAATAATAGACGAGAACTTCCCAAGCCTGTGGAAAGAACTAAAGCCTCAAGTTCAAGAAGCAAACAGAACACCGAGTTTTCTTAACCCCAACAAACCCACTCCAAGGCACATCATAATAAAGATGACACAAACCAGTGACAAAGAAAAAATTCTCAAGGCAGCCAGGGAAAAGAAGAGTACAACATATAAAGGAAGGCCTATTAGATTATCATCAGATTTCTCAGCAGAAACTCTACAAGCTAGAAGAGAGTGGACCCCAATATTTAAGGCCCTGAAAGAGAGGAACTTTCAGCCAAGAATACTATACCCATCAAAGCTATCCTTCAAGTATGAAGGAGATATAAAAACATTCACAAATACAGAAAAGATGAGAGAATTTATCACGAGAAAGCCCCCACTCCAGGAAATACTAAAGGGGGTTTTCCAACCAGATTCAAAGAACAAAAGAAAACAACACCACAAGTAACAGCTCCACCAAGAACACAATAAAACCAAACTTAAACTGTGACAACAAAGGAAAAAAAAAAGGGGGGGGAGAGAATGGAGATTAACAGTAGCAAAGGACGATGAAGTGCAGAAATACTTATAAGATAGGGTACTACAATGAATATGGTAGGTACCCTTTACATTACTTAATGGTAACCACCCTTGAAAAAACCACCACAAAAACACATGACTTAAAAAAGGTAGCAACAGAGGAAAGAAGTATGGAACACAAACAAACAGAAACAAATGATAGAAAAACAAAAGAGAAGAATCAAACTAGATACAAAACTAACAGAAAGCAATTTATAAAATGGTAGTAGGGAACCCACAAGTGTCAATAATTACACTAAATGTAAATGGATTAAACTTACCAATAAAAAGACACAGAGTAGCAGAATGGATTAAAAAACAAAATCCAACTATATGCTGCCTACAAGAAACACATCTAAGCAACAAGGATAAAAACAAATTCAAAGTGAAAGGCTGGAAAACAATACTCCAAGCAAACAACACCCAAAAAAAAGCAGGTGTAGCAATACTCATATCTGATAATGCTGACTACAAGACAGAAAAAGTACTCAGAGACAAAAATGGTCACTTCATAATGATTAAGGGGACACTGAATCAAGAAGACATAACAATCCTTAATATATATGCACCAAACCAAGGAGCACCAAAATATATAAGACAGCTACTTATTGACCTTAAAACAAAAACTAACAAAAATACAATCATACTTGGAGACCTCAATACTCCGCTGACGGCTCTAGATCGGTCATCCAAACAGAGAATCAATAAAGATATAGTGGCCTTGAACGAAATACTAGAACACCTGGATATGATAGACATCTACAGGACACTTCATCCCAAAGCGACAGAGTATACATTTTTCTCTAGTGTACATGGAACATTCTCAAGAATTGACCATATGTTGGGCCACAAAGACAATATCAGCAAATTTAGAAAAATTGAAATTGTACCAAGCATATTTTCTGATCATAAAGCCTTGAAACTAGAATTCAACGGCAAAAAAGAGGGGGAAAAACCCACAAAAATGTGGAAACTAAACAACATACTTCTAAAAAATGAATGGGTCAAAGAAGAAATAAGCGCAGAGATCAAAAGATACATACAGACAAATGAAAATGAAAATACGACATATCAGAATCTCTGGGATGCGGCAAAAGCAGTAATAAGAGGAAAGTTCATATCACTTCAGGCCTATATGAACAAACAAGAGAGAGCCGAAGTAAACCACTTAACTTCACACCTTAAGGAACTAGAAAAAGAAGAACAAAGACAACCCAAAACCAGCCGAAGAAAGGAGATAATAAAAATCAGAGCAGAAATAAATGAAATAGAGAACAGAAAAACTATAGAAAAAATCAATAAAACAAGGAGCTGGTTCTTTGAAAAGGTCAACAAAATTGACAAACCCTTGGCAAGACTCACCAAGGAAAAAAGGCACAGGACTCAAATAAATAAAATCCAAAATGAAAGAGGAGAGATCACCACAGACATCATAGATATACAAAGAATTATTGTAGAATACTATGAAAAATTATATGCCACCAAATACAACAATCTAGAAGAAATGGATAAATTCCTAGAACAATACAACCTTCCTAGACTGAGTCATGAAGAAGCAGAAAGCCTAAACAGACCAATCAGCAGGGAGGAAATAGAAAAAACTATTAAAAACCTCCCCAAAAATAAAAGTCCAGGCCCAGACGGTTATACTAGTGAATTCTATCAAACATTCAAAGAAGACTTGGTTCCTATTCTACTCAAAGTCTTCCAAAAAATTGAAGAAGAAGCAATACTTCCGAACACATTTTATGAGGCCAACATAACCCTCATACCAAAACCTGGCAAGGATGGCACAAAGAAAGAAAACTACAGACCAATATCTCTAATGAATACAGATGCTAAAATTCTAAACAAAATACTGGCAAACCGAATACAACAACATATTAAAAAAATAATACATCATGATCAAGTGGGATTCATCCCAGAATCTCAAGGATGGTTCAACATACGCAAAACGGTTAACGTAATACACCATATCAACAAAACAAAGAACAAAAACCACATGATCTTATCAATAGATGCAGAAAAGGCTTTTGATAAAATACAACACAATTTTATGTTTAAGACTCTCAACAAAATGGGTATAGAAGGAAAATATCTCAACATGATAAAGGCCATATATGATAAACCATCAGCTAACATCATATTAAATGGCACTAAACTGAAGGCTTTCCCCCTTAAATCAGGAACAAGACAGGGTTGTCCACTCTCTCCACTCTTATTTAACGTGGTGCTAGAAGTTCTGGCCAGAGCAATCAGACAAGACAAAGAAATAAAAGGCATCCATATTGGAAAAGAAGAAGTAAAGGTATCACTTTTTGCTGATGATATGATCCTATACATCGAAAACCCGAAGGACTCCACAAAAAGATTATTAGAAACAATAAACCAATACAGTAAGGTCGCAGGATACAAAATTAACATACAGAAGTCCATAGCCTTTCTCTATGCCAACAATGAAATATTAGAAAACGAACTCAAAAAAATAATCCCCTTCACGATTGCAACAAAAAAAATAAAATACCTAGGAATAAACATAACAAAGAATGTAAAGGACCTATATAATGAAAATTACAAAGCATTGTTAAGGGAAATCGAAAAAGATACAATGAGATGGAAAAATATTCCTTGCTCTTGGATAGGAAGAATAAATATAATCAAAATGGCCATATTACCCAAAGCAATATACAAATTTAATGCAATTCCCATCAAAATTCCTATGAGATTTTTTAAAGAAATGGAACAAAAAATCATCAGATTTATATGGAACTATAAAAAACCCCGAATAGCCAAAACAATCCTAAGGAAAAAGAATGAAGCTGGGGGCATTACAATACCTGACTTTAAACTATATTATAGGGCCACAATAATCAAAACAGCATGGTATTGGCAGAAAAATAGACACTCAGACCAATGGAACAGAATAGAAAGCCAGAAATAAAACCACATATATATGGTCAAATAATCTTTGATAAAGGGGCCAACAACACACAATGGAGAAAAGAAAGCCTCTTCAACAAATGGTGTTGGGAAAACTGGAAAGCCACATGCAAAAGAATGAAACTCGACTACAGCCTGTCCCCGTGTACTAAAATTAATTCAAAATGGATCAAAGACCTAAATATAAGACCTGAAACAATAAAGTACATAGAAGAAGACATAGGTACTAAACTCATGGACCTAGGTTTTAAAGAACATTTTATGAACTTGACTCCAATGGCAAGAGAAGTGAAGGCAAAGATAAATGAATGGGACTACATCAGAATAAAAAGTTTTTGCTCAGCAAGAGAAACTGATATAAAAATAAACAGACAGCCAACTAAATGGGAAATGATATTTTCAAACAACAGCTCCGATAAGGGCCTAATTTCCAAAATTTACAAAGAACTCATAAAACTCAACAACAAACAAACAATCCAATAAAAAAATGGGAAGAAGACATGAATAGACACTTCTCCCAGGAAGAGATACAAATGGCCAACAGATATATGAAAAAATGCTCAGCTTCATTAGTTATTAGGGAAATGCAAATCAAAACTACAATGAGATACCACCTCACACCTGTTAGATTAGCTATGATCAACAAGACGGGTAATAGCAAATGTTGGAGAGGCTGTGGAGAAAAAGGAACCCTCATTCACTGTTGGTGGGACTGTAAGGTAGTACAACCATTATGGAGGAAAGTATGGTGGTTCCTCAAAAAACTGCAAATAGAACTACCTTATGACCCAGCAATCCCTCTACTGGGTATATACCCCCAAAACTCAGAAACATTGATACGTGAAGACACATGTAGCCCCATGTTCATTGCAGCACTGTTCACAGTGGCCAAGACATGGAAACAACCAAAAAGCCCTTCAATAGAAGACTGGATAAAGAAGATGTGGCACATATACACTATGGAATACTACTCAGCCATAAGAAACGATGACATCAGATCATTTACAGCAAAATGGTGGGATCTTGATAACATTATAAGGAGTGAAATAAGTAAATCAGAAAAAAACAAGAACTACATGATTCCATACATTGGTGGAACATAAAAATGAGACTAAGAGACATGGACAAGAGTGTGGTGGTTACCAGGGGTGGGGGGAGGGAGGGCAGGGGGAGAGTTAGGGGGAGGGGGAGGGGCACAGAGAACTAGACAGAGGGTGGCGAAGGACAATCTGACTTTGGGCGAGGGGTATGCAACATATTTAATGACAAAATAACCTAGACATGTTTTCTTTGAATATATGTACCCTGATTTATTAATGTCATCCCATTACCATTAATAAAAATTTATTTAAAAAAAAAAAAAAAAAAAAAAAAAAAAAAAAAAAAAAGAATCAGCTTCCTACTGCTTAGAGATGACAGCAGCTCTGTAAAAGCCCCAAGGTCTGTAAGATTTCTCTCCACTTTTCAGCTCCTCCTCCTCCTCTTGCAGCTGCCTGGTCTTCCCACAGAGTCTTCTGTAGTAAAACTGTAGTATGGACTCAGATTGGCCTCACCCAACCAACTCCTCTACAGGTTGCATACTTGGTGGGTTAGGGCAACTGAGGTTGTAAACACAATGTTTGTGGGACCCTGTACTTCAGGAGTCTCTTGGTCAGGAGCTCAGTAGAGGGAATGTGGCCCCTACTCCAGAGCTTATCCCTCAGCCACTGCTGAATACTCAAATTTTATTTCTCCCCAACAAGATGAACAGCAGTTCAGACCGAATGTGGCCAATAGTCCAGTCCCCTCTGCAGAAGTTCTTTCGGCTATTGAGACCCTGGTCTCAGGGAAGAAGACTAAGAGAATTCTCTCTTGGGGCTGAGTGTGCCCCTCCTAAAGGTGACTAAGCCCCTTGACCAGATCCAACAATAGACTTACAGGGACCCACATGTTAAATGTCCATGCTCCAAGCCTCTCTTCCTTCCCCCTGTGGAATCAAGCCTAGCAGGACAGAATATCCAGCACTCAGGCTGGCTGACTGTGTAGCTCCACCCTATCCAATGCACATGAACCACTGTGCTGGTGCTGATCACAGAGAATGAAACTCACCTCAGCTGGGCCATGTGTGAGGAGCTTTTCTTTAGGATACCACTTTAGCAAGGGTTGTTAGGTCCTGAACCAATACTTTCCATAGCTGGCCCCTGGATGTGCCAGCCCTGGGCCTCCCAAGCAGGAACCCAGCACAGATCAGTGGGAGACCCTGCCCCTGACTGGCTCTCAGCAACCTTCTTGGAGCTACAATAATTCAGAGTTTGTGGCTGCCTCTGCTGGACCCAGTTGTACTTGGAAATACCAAGCTGCACTCCTAGACTGGTTTTTACACACTCTGGTCCTGGGGGAAGGTCTGCTCAAACAGCCAAGTTTCCCTGAATCCTGACTCCTACAGCCTCGGTCTGCTGGCTGCTTGTTGGGCTCAGCCACTGAAAAAACCTCACTATAGTCTAGAGCTTGTGGCAGTTCAAAGATTAGGAAGGGTGGTGGGTGTGGCTACACCTCTTGGTCCCAGGTGTCAGTCTGTCCAGACTTTTTTCACAGGCCTCAGTAGGGTGAGGTCCCAGGACTCTCGTGGGTGTGGTCTCTGAGACCCAGAGGTGTGGTCTGCCCACCCACAGTTTCAACTGAGTCTCTTGTGAGGTGGAAGCAACAGTCATAGACTCCAGAGAGTGTGGAGGTCTCAACACTAGAAAATTGAGTCATTGATGTGCCCCCTGCTTCCTGGCCTCTCAGAATGACCCATCGCCATGACTGGGGTATGAGAAACTCCCAAGGGTGGAGCAGTTGCTTTTCCCCAGGCTGATGCTGCTCAGAGGGAATTGCAAATGCAGTACTGGAGAATGATTCAGCATAGGGGTTCCAGTGGCCGTACCTCACAGTGTCTGTCCCTGGGCCTCCAACTTTACACTGTCCTCACACAACTTCAGTCTTCGCAGCTCTCCCTGGCCAGAGCCCTAATAAGTGGCTGTGAATGAGGTTTTCTGCATGGGCCCTTTAAGATGGAGTCTGCGTCCAAGAGCTGTGTCTCTTTCTCACAAACAGAAACCTGGCTCTTTTCACAGGTAAATGCTGTCTGGTTGCCTCTTCTATGTTCTGGGGCTCTAGGCTGGGGCTCCGTCCTGGGGCTGAGGACTCACACCTCTCAGGGCAACCTGCCCTGTAGTGAGAGTCCCTCTGGACCCTCGGACACTGCTCGCTGCTGGGAGCAGGGCAGTCCTTTCCATGTTTCTGCCCTTCCTACCAGTCTTGGTGTGGCTTCTGTGATCCTTGGTTATAGACTTCTCTTAGTTTAGTCCAAAGTTGGTTTTTCAAGATGATTGTTCTTAAGTTGTAATCCAATTTTGTCCTGGGAAATGGCAGTTGAAATGTCCGCCTTCTCCGTCGCCATCTTTCTTCTCCTAACATTTTCAAATTGTCTTCTTTCACTTAGTAATATGCTTTTAAGTTTTTCATGTATGGATAGTTCATTTCTTTGTACCACTGAATAATATTCCATTACCTGTTATACCATAATTTATCTACTTACCTTCTGAAGGACAGCTTGGTTGGTTACAAGTTTTGAAAATTATGAATTAAGCTGCATCCATGTGCTGGTTTTTGTGTACATGCCTTCAGCTCCTTCAGCTAAGTACCAAGGAGCATGATGCTGGATGGTATGGTGAGAACATTTAGCTGTGTAAGAAACTGCCAAACTGTCTTCCGAAGTGGCTGCACCACTTTGCATTCCCACCTGCAATGAACAAGAGTCCCTGTGGCTTCACATCCTCCCCAGAATTTGATGTTGTCAGTGTTCTGGATTTGGAGACATAAACATTTGCAACATGGATTTACTACACTTTTGTTTTTCTGATTTTCTTCCTACAATGATCGCTCTCCAGGACCAAGTCCCTTCCTAAACTGGATCCTGAGAAGGGCTGTTCCTGTGTGGTTGGTGGCCTGTCCTCGTTCCCACTGGTAATAAGTGCTCCTACAGGTGCAGCTGACACACGCTAAAGACAAGAACGCTTTTACCTAATGTATTTGGCTTTGTGTAGACCTTTTTATTTCCCCTCTTAATGTGAAAATTTTCCTTCTTCATGGTATGGACATAGCTGTTTATTTATTTATTGTAAGTTTGAAATATCATTCAAACTAGCCTCCAAATAGCGTTGCTACTGTTACTACTAACCAGAACACCAAAGGAACACACCTGTGATTTCTTGTGGCTCCTTTGGTGCTCTCCTAAACACGAGGGACGTGCAGTCCAAATACTGCATTTTAAAGTCAGTCAAAGCGATTCTTTTGTGTGGCAAATCCCCCAGCTTGGGATGCATTGATTAATTGGTTTCAATTTGTGTTTGATTATTTTAGATATTGCTTAGGCGACTTTTCCCCTTGTTTGATTTAATTTGATTTTTAAAATTATGTACTGTGCTTACATGTTTTCATACTTAAAATAGTAAAATGAGATGTATCTAGACAATTCATTTCCCTTCCAGTTCTTACCTTCCAGTTCTCCCTTCTCTTATTAGCACCGTTTTTAATTGTTAGTGTTTTTCTTTTTTATTATTTCTTTTGTGAAGCAGACAAACATTTTGTGACAAATAGCAGTAGCTCAGGAATGGCTGCTTATCATTACTCTCTTTCCTTGCGATCCAGACAAATGGAGGCCTGAACAGTGCGCAGCTTGTGGGGGGTCTTTGGTGGGCTCTGTGCAGTGTCCAGGTGGAGCACTGGCTTCCTCATCCTTCATCGGACCTTTCAGAACATGCGTCTCTGCACTCCCCACATGGACAGATGTCTTACCCTCTCTTGTAATTACAGTCGCACCCTTTATCCATGAGGGGCACATTCCAACACCCGGGTGGCTATCTGAAACCCCAAATAGTACCAAACTCTACATATACTGCATATTTTTCTAGTCATATACATCGATGATAAACTTTAATTTATAAATTAGGCACAGTAAGAAATTAACAACCATAGCTCGTAATAAAATAGAACAACTATAAAAATATGTTGCAATAAAAATTAAGTAAATGTAGCAATATTACAGAAAATAAGGGTGAGTTGAACACAAGCACTGTGATTGTACCTCAGTTGATCTCATGACCCAGATGGCTGCTAAGTGACTAATGGGCAGGAAGTGTAGACAGTGTGGAGATGATGGACACAGGGCTGAGTCACGTGCCAGGTGGGAAGGCCGGGATGGAGAGATTTCTTCACCCTATTCAGCACGGTGTGCACTTTAAAATTTAAGAATTGAGGCCTTGGCCAGTTTGCTCAGTGGATAAAGCATAGGGCCAGTGTGTGGATGTCTGGGTTTGATCCCCAGTCAGGGCACACATGAGAAGTGACGATCTGTTTCTCTTCTCCTTCTCTCTCTCTTCCCCTCTCACAGCCAGTGGCTCAAATGGTTTGAGCATGGCTTCAGATGCTGAGGATGGCTCAGTTGATTCGAGCATCAGCCCTAGACAGGGGTTCCTGGGTGGATCCTGGTCGGGGCACATGTAGGAGTCTGTCTTTCTGTCTCCCTTCTTCCCACTTAAAAATATAATAAAAAGATAAAACATACATTTTTTATTTCTGAATTTTTTAATTTATTATTTTCCAGTGGAAATTGACTGCAGGTAACTGAAACAACATAAAGCAAAAGCTCAAATAAGAGCGGGTCTACCTTATGGTAGAGGCCCAGGACATGCTGACCACATCTCACCCTGTACTCCTGAGTTTGCTCTTTCTCTCCCAAAGCAAAGCTACATGATTCCTGTGACGAGTAATGAGAGGTGAAATGTTTCTGGTAACATTCCATTTCACATGTATTTGAGATGTAGAAATGGAGAGTGAAAATTGCTCTGAATTAAGTTCAGGCCTGAGAATTGGTTATTTTTGACAGTTAACTTCAGCTCACCACTTTGGCTAATAAATTCTCTTCAACTCTTGACAGACAGGTGAAAGTAGCCATCTAACCACCTTTGGTAATTGGGTTTTCCTACTTGCATTAAGTCAGTTTTTGCTGGTATGCTAAGAAAAGATAATATGTGTTCCCTTTTTTCCATGAGGCAAGGTGACCTTCTTTTATGTCATAGTTTCTAAATTAATTTCAGTTAGATGACAGAGGGATAAGAGCTTTTTATCTTCATCTCTCCCTTTGGTTTTTCTTTTTTTTTTTAATCCTATATTTTCTTTCTCGAAGTTAAAATCATACCTAGTTATATATGCTTGTAAATAATAAATGATATTTTTATGCAAAAATATTTCAGTTTTCTCATATTATGTCTGAAGCAACTTGGTTCCAGATTCTTTCTTTGTATTGTAATCTATTTGAACATTTTTTTTTTGACAGAGACAGAGAGAGAGTCAGAGAGAGGGACAGACAGACAGGAAGGTAGAGAGATGAGAAGCGTCAATTCTTCATTGCAGCACCTTAGTTGTTCATTGATTGCTATCTCATATATGTCTTGACTTGGGGGCTACAGCAGAGCAAGTGACCCCTTGCTCAAGCCAGTGACCTTGGGCTCAAGCCAGTGACCTTGGGCTTAAGCCAGAGACCTTGGGGTCATGTCTATGATCCTATGCTCAAGCCAGCAACCTTTTGGACTCAAGCCAGTGACCATGGGCTCATGTCTATGATCCCACTCTCAAGCCAGAGACCCTGCACTAAAGTTGGTGAGCCCATGCTTAAGCTGGCAACCTCGAGGTTTTGGATCTGGTCCTCCACGTCCTATTTCGACACTCTATCCACTGCACCACTACCTGGTCAGGCCCATTTGAATTTTTAGAATGGATCAAGATAAAAATGTTTCTGGAAGTATGATTTTGCTCCTCAGTCATGACTGTAGCATTTTATCCAAATATGTGGTTTCTTTTTTTTTTTTTAATAATTTTATTTTTAATGGGGCGACATCAATAAATCAGGATACATATATTCAAAGATAACAACTCCAGGTTATCTTGTTGTTCACTTATGTTGCATACCCATCACCCAAAGAGAGATTGTCCTCTGTCACCTTATATCTAGTTTTCTTTGTGCCCCTCCCCCTCCCCCTTTTCCTCTCCCTCTCCCCCCTCCCCTGGTAACCACCACACTCTTATCAATGTCTCTTAGTTTCACTTTTATGTCCCACCTACGTATGGAATAATGCAGTTCCTGGTTTTTTCTGATTTACTTATTTCACTTCGTATAATGTTATCAAGATCCCACCATTTTGCTGTAAATGATCCGATGTCATCATTTCTTATGGCTGAGTAGTATTCCATAGTGTATATGTGCCACATCTTCTTTATCCAGTCATCCATTGACGGGCTTTTTGGTTCTTTCCATGTCCTGGCCACTGTGAACAATGCTGCAACGAACATGGGGCTGTATGTGTCTTTACGTATCAATATTTCTGAGTTTTTGGGGTTTAAACCCAGTAGAGGGATTGCTGGGTCATAAGGTAGTTCTATTTTCAGTTTTTTGAGGAACCACCATACTTTCTTCCATAATGGTTGTACTACTTTACATTCCACCAACAGTGTATGAGGGTTCCTTTTTCTCCACAGCCTCTCCAACATTTGCTATTACCTGTCTTGTTAATAATAGCTAATCTAACAGGTGTGAGGTGGTATCTCATTGCAGTTTTGATTTGCATTTCTCTAATAACTAACGAAGATGAGCATCTTTTCATATATCTGTTGGCCATTTGTATTTCTTCCTGGGAGAAGTGTCTGTTCATGTCCTCTTCCCATTTTTTTATTGGATTGTTTGTTTGTTTGTTGTTGAGTTTTATGAGTTCTTTGTATATTTTGCATATTAGGCCCTTATCTGAGCTGTTGTTTGAAAATATCATTTCCCATTTAGTTGGCTGTCTGTTTATTTGGTTATCAGTTTCTCTTGCTGAGCAAAAACTTCTTAGTCTGATGTAGTCCCATTCATTAATTTTTGCCTTCACTTCTCTTGCCATTGGAGTCAAATTCAAAAAATGCTCTTTAAAACCCAGGTCCATGAGTTTAGTACCTATGTCTTCTTCTATGTACTTAATTGTTTCAGGTCTTATGTTTAGATCTTTGATCCATTTTGAGTTAATTTTAGTACAGGGGGATAGACTGTAGTCCAGTTTCATTCTTTTGCATGTGGCTTTCCAGTTTTCCCAGCACCATTTATTGAAGAGGCTTTCTTTTCTCCATTGTGTGTTGTTGGCCCCTTTATCAAAAATTATTTGACTATATATATATGTGGTTTTATTTCTGGGTTTTCTATTCTGTTCCATTGGTCTGAGTGTCTATTTTTCTGCCAATACCATGCTGTTTTGATTGTCGTGGCCCTACAATATAGTTTGAAGTCAAGTATTGTAATGCCCCCCAGCGTCATTCTTTTTCTTTAGGATTGCTTTGGCTATTCGGGTTTTTTATAGTTCCATATAAATCTGATGATTTTTTGCTCTATTTCTTTAAAAAATGTCATTGGAATTTTGATGGGAATTGCATTAAATTTGTATATTGCTTTGGGTAATATGGCCATCTTGATTATATTTATTCTTCCTAACCAAGAACAAGGTATATTCTTCCATCTCATTATATCTTTTTCGATTTCCCTTAACAATGGTTTATAGTTTTCATTATATAGTCCTTTACATTCTTTGTTATGTTTATTCCTAAGTATTTTATTTTTTTTGTTGCAATCGTGAAGGGGATTATTCTTTTGAGTTCGTTCTCAAATGTTTCATTGTTGACATATAGAAAGGCTATTGACTTCTGTATGTTAATTTTGTATCCTGCGACCTTACTGTATTGGCTTATTGTTTCTAGTAGTCTTTTTGTGGATTCTTTGGGGTTTTCGATGTATAGGATCATATCATCTGCAAAAAAGTGATACCTTTACTTCTTCTTTTCTGATATGGATGCCTTTTATTTCTTTGTCTTGTCTGATTGCTCTGGCTAGAACCTCTAGTACCACATTAAATAAGAGTGGAGAGAGTGGACAACCTGTCTTGTTCCTGATTTAAGGGGGAAAGCCTTCAGTTTAGTGCCATTTAATATGATGTTAGCTGATGGTTTATCATATATGGCCTTTATCATGTTGAGATATTTTCCTTCTATACCCATTTTGTTGAGAGTCTTAAACATAAAATTGTGTTGTATTTTATCGAAAGCCTTTTCTGCATCTATTGATAAGATCATGTGGTTTTTGTTCTTTGTTTTGTTGATATGGTGTATTACGTTAACCGTTTTACGTATGTTGAACCATCCTTGAGATTCTGGGATGAATCCCACTTGATCATGATGTATTATTTTTTAATATGTTGTTGTATTCGATTTGCTAGTATTTTGTTTAGTATTTTAGCATCTGTATTCATTAGAGATATTGGTCTGTAGTTTTCTTTTTTGTGCCATCCTTGCCTGGTTTTGGTATGAGGGTTATGTTGGCCTCATAAAATGTGTTTGGAAGTATTGCTCTTCTTCAATTTTTTGGAAGACTTTCAGTAGAATAGGAACCAAGTCTTCTTTGAATGTTTGATAAAATTCGCTGGTATAGCCGTCTGGGCCTGGACTTTTATTTTTGGCAGGTTTTTAATGTTTTTTTTCTATTTCTTCTCTACTAATAGGTCTGTTTAGGCTTTCTGCTTCTTCTTGACTCAGTCTAGAAAGGTTGTATTGTTCTAGGAATTTATCCATTTCTTCTAGGTTGTTGAATTTAGTGGCATAAAGTTTTTCATAGTATTCTACAATAATTCTTTGTATATCTACGGTGTCCGTGGTGATTTCTCCTCTTTCATTTTGGATTTTGTTTATATGAGTTCTTTCTCTTTTTTCCTTGGTAAGTCTTGCCAAGGGTTTGTCAATTTTGTTGATCTTTTCAAAGAACCAGCTCCTTGTTCTATTAATTTTTTCTATAGTTTTTCTGTTCTCTAATTCATTTATTTCTGCTCTGATTTTTATTATCTCCTTTCTTCGGCTCGTTTTAGGTTGTCTTTGTTCTTCTTTTTCTAGTTCCTTAAGGTGTGAAGTTAAGTGGTTCACTTGGGTTCTCTCTTGTTTGTTCATATATGCCTGAAGTGATATGAACTTCCCTCTTATCACTGCTTTTGCTGCATCCCATAGATTCTGATATGTCGTATTGTCATTTTCATTTGTCTGTATATATCTTTTGATCTCTGCACTTATTTCTTCTTTGACCCATTCATTTTTTAAAAGTATGTTGTTTAGTTTCCACATTTTTGTGGGATTTTTTCCCTCTTTTTTGCAGTTGAATTCTAGTTTCAAGGCTTTATAATCAGAAAATATGCTTGGTACAACTTCGATTTTTCTGAATTTGCTGATGTTGTTTTTGTGGCCCAACATATGGTCAATTCTTGAGAATGATCCATGTACACTGGAGAAAAATGTATACTCAGTCACTTTGGGATGAAATGTCCTGTAGATGTCTATCGATCCAGGTGCTCTAGTGTTTTGTTTAAGTCCACTATATCTTTGTTGATTCTCTGTTTGGATGACCGATCTAGAGCCGTCAGTGGTGTATCAAGGTCTCCAAGTATGATTGTATTTTTGTCAGTTTTTGTTTTAAGGTCAATAAGTAGCTGTCTTATATATTTTGGTGCTCCTTGGTTTGGTGCATATTATATTAAGAATTGTTATGTTCTTCTGATTCAGTGTCCCCTTAGCCATTATGAAATGGCCATTTTTGTCTCTGAGTACTTTTGTTGTCTTGTAGTCAGCATTATCAGATATGAGTATTGCTATGCCTGCTTTTTTTTTGGATGTTATTTGCTTGGAGTATTGTTTTCCAGCCTTTCACTTTGAATTTGCTTTTATCCTTTTTACTTAGATGAGTTTCCTGTAGGCAGCATACAGTTGGATTTTCTTTTTTAATCCATTCTGCTACTCTATGCCTTTTTATTGGTGAGTTTAATTCATTTACATTTAGTGTAATTATTGACACTTGTATGTTCCCTATTGCCATTTTATAGATTTCTTTCTGTTAGTTTTGTGTCTTGTTTGATCCTTCTCTTTCATTTTTCTATCTTTTGTTTTTATTTGATTGTATTCCATACATCTTTTCTCTGTTGCTATCTTTTTTATCTCATGTGCTTCTGTGGTGGTTTTTTCAATGGTGGTTACCTTTAAGTAATGAAAAGGTTCCTACCCTGTTCATTGTAGAGCACTATTTTGTGAGCTACTTTTGACACTCCATCGATACCTTTGACTTCTGTTAATCTCCATCTCTCCCCCCCTTTCTTTTTGTTGTCACAGTTACTAATTTGGTTTTCATTGTGCCTTCTCAACGACGCTTTTACTTGTGGCTTTTTTTTTATTGTTTTTGTAGCTGATTGAAGAAGCCCCCTTTAGTAATTCCCGTGGAGGTGGGGGGTTTTCCTGACTGATATATTCCCATCTATCTTTTCTGTATCTGTGAATGTTTTTATTTCTCCTTTATATTGGAAGGATAGCTTTTTTGGGGTAGTATTCATGGCTGAAAGTTCCTCTCTTTCAGGACTTTAAATATTGGGGTCCACTCTCTTCTAGCTTGTAGAGTTTCTGCTAAGAAATTGGATGATAATCTAATGGGCCTTTCTTTATATGTTGTATTCTTCTTTTCCCTGGCTGCCTTGAGAATTTTTTCTTTGCCGTTGGTTTGTGCCAATTTCATTATGTATGCCCTTGGAGTAGGTTTGTTGAGGGTAAAAAACTCGGAGTTCTGTTGCTTCTTGAATTTGAGGGTTTCAGTTCTTTCCACAGGCTTGGGAAGTTCTCATCTATTATTTGTTTGAGTATGTTCTCCATTCCATTTTCTCTCTCTTCTCCCTCTGATATACCTATTATTCTTATGTTATTCTTTTTGATGGAGTCAGATAATTCTTGTATGGCTATCTCATTATTTAAATTTTTTGAGTCTCTTTCTTCTTCTCTCAGTTGTGCCTCAAGTTGCTTGTCTTCTATTTCACTAATCCTCTCTTCTATCTGACCTGTTCTATTAGCTAAGCTTGTTACCTCGTTTTTCAGCTCGTGAATTGAGTTTTTCATCTCTGTTTGATTTGTTTTTATAGTTTCAATTTCCTTGGAAATATATTCTTTTTGTTCATCGAGTTTTTTTCTTAGCTCCCTAAATTGCCTTTCTGTGTTTTCTTGTATATCTTGGAGGATTTTTAGGATTTCTATTTTAAATTCTCTGTCATTTAGCTCCAAGGTTTCCAATATATTAAATTTTTTCTCCATAGATTTTTCCTCATCTAGCTGTGTTACCTCTCTTTCTTTTGTATCCATGATATTCGATTTTCTCTTCCTTAATGGCATCTGAGGGTGGTTTTGTTGATAGTATTAATGAGATTTAATAAAGAATAAAAAGTTAAAAAAATAAAAAATTGAAGAGTTGTTTTTTTTAAAACAAATTAATAATGAAATAAAGAAAAATAAAATAAAATAAAAATTAAAAAAAAAGAAAATTATTCCCCCCCCTCCTTTTTTCCTCTCCTCTCCTCTCCCCTCTTACTTGAGAAAATCTTGTGGTGAACTGTGAATTATATTGTAGTAAATAGAACAAACAATGCCTGTAATGGAGGGCCTGAATTGGGGTGAAGTAATAAAGGGGCCAAAAAAAAAAAAAAGAAAAGAAAAATAAAAGGGTGTATGGATCCACAAAAAGCAAATAGGCAAAAAATTTGGGTCAAGAACAAAATGATTTGCTTTTAGGTGTTGGTTGACTAAGAGTTATGATGAGAGGAATAAGAGGGAAACAGGAAAATGGGGGGACAAATTAAAAAATTACTATTGTATTTATTGGAACAAGAACTAGATAAAATGGAGAGCCAGGGATGGAAGCAAGCCTTGTCTTTCTCTGCTCAGTGGCTTCTTTTTGTCAAGAAAGCCATTTTTGTGCAGTTTTAGCTCCTTTTCTCTCTTCTTCAGTGCTGTATTTTCTAGGAGGCATTCTTAAAAGAAATTACATTAAGACGTAGGGTTTATGTAAACAGATGATTGCCAATGCAAACAAATGTTCACCTTCCCCCTGACACGCTCAATTTGCGTTCAGCCTTAAGTTGTTTCAAAAGCAGATGATTGACAATGCAAAGAAATGTTCACCTTCCTCCTGACCCACTCAATTTGCATTCAGCTGTGGCAACTTCACCCCATTGGCTAGTACAGTTACGCAAGCAACCAATAAGCTATCGGTGACAAACAGACACTTAAGCCGCATATAATAAAGATACTCAGAAATCAGAGGCATTTTTATACGCCAACAATAAACAGTCAGAAAGAGAAATTAAGGAAACAATCCCCTCACTATTACAACCAAAAAAATAAAGTACCTAGGAGTAAACTTAACCAAGGAGACTAAAGATTTGTACTTGGAAAATTACAAAGCATTGATAAAATAAATCAAGGATGATACAAAGAAGTAGAAGCATATACCGTGCTCATGGTTAGGAAGAATAAACATCATTAAAATGTCTATATTACCCAAAGCAATCTATAAATTCAATGCAATACCAATTAAAATACCAATGACATACTTCAAAGATATAGATCACATATTCCAAAAATTTATATGGAACCAAAAAAGAACACGAATAGCCTCAGCAATCTTAAAAAAAGAAGAATAAAGTGGGAGGTATCACACTCCCTGATATCCAGTTATACTACAAGGTCATTGTACTCAAAACAGCCTGGTACTGGCATAAGAACAGGCATATAGATCAATGGAACAGAACAGAGAACCCAGAAATAAACCCACAGCTCTATGGACAACTGATATTTGACAAAGGAGGTAGGAACATACAATGGAGTAAAGACAGCCTCTTTAACAAATGGTGTTGGGAAAATTGGACAGCTACCTGCAAAAAAATGAAACTAGATCACCAGCTTATACCACTCACAAAAATAAACTCAAAATGGATAAAAAGACTTAAATGTAGGCCGTGAAACCATAAGCATCTTAGAAGAAAACATAGGCAGTAAGCTATCTGACATCTCTCGGAGCAATATATTTGCTGATTTATCTCCACGGGGAAGTGAAATAAAAGACAGAATAAACAAATGGGACTATATCAAATTAAAAAGGTTTTGCACAGCTAAAGACATTAAGAACAGAATAAAAAGACAAACTACACAATGGGAGAACATATTTGACAATACGTCTGATAAGGGGTTAATAACCAAAATTTATAAAGAAC
Organism: Saccopteryx leptura; assembly: GCF_036850995.1. Classification (NCBI taxonomy): domain Eukaryota; kingdom Metazoa; phylum Chordata; class Mammalia; order Chiroptera; family Emballonuridae; genus Saccopteryx; species Saccopteryx leptura. Next base: position 98,727,722 of record NC_089507.1, on the reverse strand, counting down.
TTGTAAATCTCAACACCAGGAAGACAAACAATCCAATCCAAAAATGGGCAAAAGAAATGAATAGACATTTCTCCAAAGAGGACAAACAGATGGCCAATAGGCATATGAAAACATGCTCAACATCACTAATCATTAGAGAAATGCAAATTAAAACCACAATGAGATATCACCTCACACCAGCCAGAATGGCGCTCATCAACAAAACAACACAGAATAAGTGCTGGCGAGGATGTGGAGAAAAGGGAACCCTCCTGCACTGCTGGTGAGAATGCAGACTGGTGCAGCCACTGTGGAAAACAGTATGGAGATTCCTCAAAAAACTGAAAATTGAACTGCCTTTTGACCCAGCTATCCCACTTTTAGGAATATACCCCAAGAACACCATAGAATGGCTCCAAAAGGAGAAATGCACCCCTTGTTTATGGCAACATTGTTCACAATAGCGAAGATCTGGAAACAGCCTAAGTGACCATCAGTGGACAAATGGATTAAAAAGCTTGGGTACATATATACTATGGAATACTACTCAGCCATAAGAAATGATGACATTGGATCATTTATAATAACATGGATGGACCTTGATAACATTATATGGAGTGAAAGAAGTAAATCAGAAAAAACTAAGAACTATATGAATCCATACATAGATCAGACATAAAAATGAGACTCAGAGACATGAACAAGAATGTGATGGCAATGGGAGTGGGGGGGGGGTGGAAGGAGTGGGGATGGGGCGAGAAAAGAGAGAGGGGGTGGGGGAGGGGAGGGACACAAAGAAAACCAGATAGAAGGTGACAGAAGACAATTTGACTTTGGGGAAGGGGTATACAACACAATCAAATGTCAAAATAATCTGGAGATGTTTTCTCTCAACATATGTACCCTGATTTATCAATGTCACTGCATTACATTTAATTAAAAAAAATATACAGAGTAGCAAGAGGTGAGCCTGAGAAGCTCCTTGGGTCAGACCCTAAAGGTTCTGTGTGTCCTGTGGTGGGTTTTTGACTGATTTTTGTAGAGGATGCCATTGAGACATTTTAAGGAGAATAACATGAGTAGATTTTCACTTTTTTTTCCCTTATTATCCAAGTGAGAGGAAAAGAGATAGAGAGACAGACTCCTGCATGTGCCCAGACCAGAATCCACCTGGCAACCCCTGTCTGGGGCTGATGCTCTTCCAATCTGTTGCCATGCTTGCAATCAAGCTATTTTTAGTGCCTGAGGTGGAGGCTCTACAGAGCCACCCTCAGCTCCCTGAGCCACGGCTGTGGGAGGAGAAGATAAAAAGAAAGAGAGAAGCAGGAGGGGGAGGGATAGAGAAGCAGATGGTTGCTTCTCCTGTGTGCCCTGACAGGGAATCCAACTTGGGACATCCACATACTGGGCCGACGCTCTACTACTAAGACAAATGGCCAGAGCCTAGATTTTTACTTTATAAGTACCTTCCTAGCAGCCTTGTGAAGATGTATATGAGCACAAAAATTCAGTGCCCAGGGAGAACATCTCACAGACTATTGTAATGTCATCTGTACAAAGTCGAGGCTCTGTGCCCTGCAATGAAAATGGATGACAAGATTTTGAAAGACATTTTAGAAGTAGAATTCAAAGGGCATAATAGTCAATAGGTTACAGGAGTTGAAACTGAGAAGAAAAACAGTAACTGTTGCCTTCTGGCTGGGGTGATGGCATGGAGGAGACAGGGCCCATGGGATGAGAGGACAGTGAAACTCTTGGCCTATGCAGGTTGAGATCTGCGACATAGCACTAATGGACAGGGCTCTTCTGGGCAGAAAGGAAGTGCAGGAGATGAGGTGCTAAGTAAACAGACAGGGAGGCAGATATTAAGGGATGAGTTTGGTTTTTGTCTCCACCTCTTACCCGCTGTGTGACCTTCCCAAGTTAACTACTTTAAGCCTCAGTTTTCTTTTCTGCATAATGGGAATTATAATAGCACCTTTTTCCTAGGAAAATCTATGCATTGAAAGTGATGATGTATACCAAAGATTTAGCATAAGGTCTGCCAATAACAAGTAGTCAAAAATGCTAATTACCATTAATAGACACTGAAGAGGAAGGTGAACTAAGCGAGACCACAGGCGATGGATTGCAGTTTGCACGCTGATGTACAGACCAGATAAGGATTTGATTTCAAGGTCCTCTCAAGGATACAAATCTCTCTCTGTTGGAATTGCTGCTGATGTGGCCTGGGGGTCACTGTACTGCATTGGCAAAACCCATCAGCCATCTACAAACACACTTTGACTTATTTTTACATCTTTACATAGTGGCCAGCCCTCTATCTCAAAACAGCTCCCTCAAAGTCGGTAATGACATCACAAACTAGTTTGACAATTTTCCTGCTATTTGTATTGTGAAGATGGACTTTCTCATTATGTTGCCGTACTTTTTCTGCACCATGTACTGAGGCTGTCTAAGTAGCTGCTTAGGGGAAAAAATAAACACACACAAATGTGAAGATGCTTGCGTGAAGTACTATTAGTGTCATCGGGAATTCTTTAAAACACTCAAATCAATGTTTAATAACCAATTTAGTGACAGCTACAAAAAGAAACTCTACTAGCTTTATATTGTAGCCATAGTGCTCATGACTTAAGGAAGCTAATGTGTTTTATTTAACCAACAACCTCATTTTGAAATACTGGTCTTTCAGATAAACTAAATAGGATGGATTAAATCTTATGATATCACTATCACTGTTATTTGAAAATGAAAAAATAACTCCCTTATTCTAATCATTGCCACTTGGATAATAGGCTTAGATCCTTTTTTTTTTAAGTCTTGGAAGAAATATGATTGAAGTTTACAATAATTATAGATATAAGGGATGGCACACTGAATTATCAGTGAAAGAGTTATATATTCAAGTCTGGAATCTGCCAATAAGCATCTCTTTGATTAAAGTTGGCATTTAACTTCCTTGAATCTTTTTTTTTTACCTCTTACAAAATAAATAGGTTAGATTGGATGGTATTTAAGATCCTTTCTAGTCTCTTGCTATATTTCTAAAAAAATAAATAATAATATGGTCTAAATTTAGAAGATTACTTCATAAAATCTAGGGTTGCCAACCTTAGAATCACATTATTAAGTATGAAAGATGTGAATTCAAGGCTAAAAAATAATAATACTATTTACAAAATAAGTGTCAACCTTTTGGAGCTCATTATTTTTATGTGGGATTACATTTTCTCCCTGTTTTTTGAGATACCCACTAAGTGATAGTAAATAATGAAAAAGCTCAAATGAAGAGGACAAACAGAATGCGGGAGTCAGAGGAGTAGTAAGGGAGTTCAGTGAGGCTGATGCATGAAGGCACCTGTAGCTACAAACCTGCAACTCCTGGAGGGGAGAATGTTGGAGAAAACAGCAGAACCCCTGAGTTGTTCATGAGTCACCGTAAAAAGTGGGTATTGGGGAGGGCCAATGAATGAGTGTGTGATGGGTGGTAGGACTTCCGGTTCCTTTCCCACCTTAACTGCACAATCCTATTAGCCAAGTAATGTTCCCCAATTAGAAGGGGCAGAGATCTGTCTCTAAACTAAAGTCTAGAGAAACCGAATCAGGCCAGGCTGAATGCCAGGTGCTCTCTTTTGAAGAACCCCTAAACCTGCTCACTCTCATCCACTGAACTGTGAGTTCCTTACGCACAGAAGTTCCAATCAATGTGTAGGACTTCACTCTCAATAGCGCGTAGACAGCTAAAGGCTACCAGACATGAACGGAGTTTCTAAACATGAAAGAGAAAAACCAAATTGAACAGAAAAAGAAACTCACAGGACACAGAGATCATAAAGGGGAAGAGAATTCTATAATTGTTATGCTTGGAGAAATGAGATGAACAATAAGTTATTAAATAAAAGAACAATCAGGACATAAGAAACATCTTGGAAATTCATGGACAGATCATAGAAATTTAAAATGTGATAAAGAAAATAAAACAAAATCAATGTAAAAGTTGGAAGATAAAGACTAGAATGTCTCTCACCTAGTATATAAAATAGATTAAAAAAAAGTTAGAAGGGCAATGCACTGGTCTATGATCTAACTGATGGTAATTCCAGAAAAAGTTAAGCAAGAAGGGGATAAAAAGAAAATTACTGAAGTTCAATATATGCTTGAGAATAAAGAACCTGAGGGCTCATTATGTGCTTAGCACATTGAAGGAAAAAGAAACTCAAGGGGGTGCATATTATAAAGTTGTAGAACTCCAAGGATAAATGAAATATCCTCAAGCTTCTAAGGAGTTTGGAGTGCTGGAGAACAGGTCATACACAACTAGAAATCAGCATGGAACCGGATAGCTCAAAATTAATTCCAGATGCTATAAATAAATGACTCATAACTGAGAATCTATATCTACTTGACTATCACTCAAGCATAAAAAATAAATAAAGGCATTTTTATGTTGCAAACACTAATCAATTTTCTTTTAACATTCAAGATTTCTTAGGAAGCTATGACAGTACTTGTCTCAGAAGTAATGGGTATTCATCCCAGAAAGACTCAGGTATTGGTGGCTCTCACGCAGGATCAGCATGGGTCATTCCCGGGATGAGAGCAGCGGGCAGGCCTGACAGGGAGCAAATTCCAGCTGCAGAGGAGGGAGAATCTAAAGGGACCTGATTGATTGTCTGATATAGCTGAATGCTTGGGAAAATATTGAGAAGCATGGACTAATCTGATGGGAAAAAATTAAAAATAAGTATATAGAAGACTAAGTAAATGAAAAATAAAAGGTGATTATTAACTTCAGGAAAAATCAATGTTATAAAAATTCAAATGTCGTAGATCACTACTTGTGCTGCAATGATTGACGTTTACGCGATTAAAGTAATGCAAACATTACTGATTTAAGCAAAAGTCGTCATATAACTGTAGGAAAATGGGAAATGTGAGTGTAAAAGATCTGCGTTTTATATGCCATTAGAGGAAATTAATCAATAATGATTAAAATGTATAAATCAAGAAATAACAATATAAAACAATTGAAATAAATAGAAGAATACTTTATTCTTATATTATTCTTAAAAATAGTTTTTCCCTGCTATATTATCTGTAGCAATAGGTGGTCTAAGGTAGAGGGTTGCTGTTTCTAGTGATATAAAAAGTAGTATTAGACAAGTAGGATTAGCAGCTAAACCCTGAAATCTCAGGGACTTAGCACATTTGGGTTTGTTTCTCCCCCAATTACTCTACAGATATAGCAGTTCTTTAGGGAAGTTTCCTTCAAAGTGGTGCCTCAGAGACCCTGTAGGCTCATTCACATCACCTCAATATGGTGCTTCAAAGAGCACCATGCCACTTTGATGGGGAGGAAAGAGCTGAAGAGTCCTGTGGGGGCTTTCCACCATCTCACTTCAGACTAGAAACAACACGACAGTTCATTGATCAGAAATTGTGACACAATCCCGCTAACAAGGGCAATGAGTTGGTTTTGTATGCCCAAGAAGAAAGGAGAGCCAGATATGGGTCATGTTGGTAGTTTTTGTCACTTATCTTTTAATATTTTATTTTTTTCCAACATGATTGTGCTATTTTGATGAAAATAATAAAATGTGCTCTAATAAAAATAAGTTCGTGGATGACAGAACTGTAATAGGTTATTACAGGAAATTAAGATAGTGAAGTAGACTGCAAGTAACAATCACGACTTTCCTCAGTTCTTCCCCCCATGTCAGTGCTGCTGTGAAAGCATTGGAGCCAGGCCATCACCACTTTGTTAACTCTGACACCTTTATAACATTAAGATTGTTTGGAAAATAATGAGAAAAAGTATTTATCTACCACATGTCTTATATGACAAGAAATGTGTCACAAAAGCCAAACAAATGGGGCACACTTTTTAAAATTTATTTTTTATTACTATTTTTTACTATCATTGTTCTACCATATTAATAATGGTCACAATAGTGCCTACTCATGGTTCACCCTAAAAGTAGTGTGACCTATAGCTCATCCAAAGAGAGTCATTCTCTGCACTTTCACTGCAGGTGACTTCTGATCCGCATGAACGTGCTGTCATCATCCCTCACACTGAAATGACCACTCCCATGCTATGAGCTTGAATCACATTTTTGCTATTAAACCTTCTCTGATATCCCAGAACATATGTCCTTATACATATAGAACTATTATCTGCAAAAAACTAAATTGTCATTTTAGGGGCAGAATATCAAGTGTCAGTTCTATTATTGTCTTGGGCAGTTATTTAAATCTTTTATTCTCTTTGTACTTTTCTGTGCTGATTTACTATCCCTAGGTTTGTCTTGTAAGCTTCTTGGGGTCAGGGAATGTGCCCACACCTTCTCCTGCTTCCTCCCCCCAAAGGCACCCTTTTTTATATCCTTCCCACACATCTCTCTACTATTCCTGTAAAGAGTGTTTCAGGACTTGCATATTTATTATGCAAATAAAGGGTGCCTAAATAATTGTTTTAGGACAAAAATGTCTTGTCCACAAAGCTGGCATGTGGACAGCGGTTGTCGAGCATTCTATCACCCACTCCGTGCCTGGTGGCTTCTGCAAACAGCTCCTGTAGAAAGCATGGCCAGAACTGGAGCTCCCACTGGTTCTAAGTGTCGGATGTTCAGAAAGCCGTGTTAATATAATTGCTCGCTCTAGCTTTTCCCTACTTATCAGGATATTTTAACCACCATGGGTATAAGAGAGCAAAGACAGGTCTTGAAGGAATATTTTTAAGTACCTTTACGTTGAGAAACACTGGTCGAATAGCGCTTTCTAAGATACTCGTGGTTGGAAGCTGAATCTTAAAAAACTCCAAATACTTTGTGAGTAAAAATGGACTGCTGCCATGAATGCTTTCCACAAACTCCCATGAAACTCTTAATCTAGAAAAGGGTAGAGAGAAGCAGAAGAGGAGTGAACATGGGTGGAACCCCCAGCCAGCCCCGGGTGGTGCAGAGGCCATGTCCAGTGGACATCTTCCTGCCTGAGTGTGACTGTGAGCCTCCCCACAGACATTTGGGGTTGACTTGGAGGGTGGAGTAATTTGTTCCACTTTGGCAGAAAACACATCCTGGTGTCTCTGTGTTTGGCTCAGTGATCTTCTGAGGAACAACATCATCAGTTTCAGTGGCTTTCCATAGTTTGTTGACTTTGATGCCATGGCCATTTTAGGTTGCCATGATATTGGCAGTGACTCCCAAAGGTGGTCATGAAAAAAGATTATGAGGTAATTTCTTATAGTTTCAAAGTCATTAGAGATGGGTTTGTATGACGTCATGGCAGCAGGATGGAGAGGAAACAGCCTGCAGGAGCAGAGGAGGTAGGGTTTGGGGAGGTCTATAGTATTTTTGGATGGGGGAGGTGGGTGGCTAGGTGTCTAGAGGGTCTTCATGATCATACCTCCAGGCCCCCACCTAAACCAGGGAGTTATGCAATATTAATAAATGTTCAAAATATTTTAATTGTAAATAAAATTAAACATAAATAGCAGAAATGTATATTGACTTCCTGCATACTCAGCACACTGCTTCAGCCATTACTAGTGTCCTCTCATTCTTCCTTTGCCTATGCCATCCTCATTACCCATGCCTGATGGCTTATTGCCTTTGTTACCAGTTTATGTAATTTATTTTGGGGGTTAGGTAAAATTTACACACATGGACATATTGCTGGAATCCCCACCCTATCCTTTTAATTGCCAGCTTTTGCCTTTGCGCTGGTCTCCTGATGACCCCCTGCACGTGAAGGTTAGTTGTCGACCAGGTATTGGGATGGATTCTCCATGGTGGTTCTGGGCCTCAGTCCTATGTCTATTCTTGCTTTGGAATTCCCTTAATTTCTGGCTGCTCTGCTTGAAACTAATGCTATGCTCTCACAGCTCGACACCTGTTGCCCTGAGTCGCAGGTGGCCTGGAAAGTCTACTCAGAAAAAGTGCCAGACCTCATACATCCTAGCAGTTACAGTGTCTGCCTTTCAAAGAAGGCTCTCCCCAGGTTCCTGCTTTCCTCTATCTCCCAATAAACTAAAAAAGGACTACATATGATATTCACATCTGCAGGAGGAAGTTTAGTTGAACCAAGCTGTTTGCTCTTTCTGGAAACTGGAAGTCTACCTAATAAAATGTTGAAACTTTAAACATTTCATCTGAAATTTTTGTTTTGAGTCTATAATGTTTCCAAGCACACTTACCTTTTCCATTGGCCCATGCTCATATGCTTCCACATACACGATTTGTGGGAATGTGTTTTAGACACGCTGCTGCTTAGTGAACTGGATTTGTTTTCTTTTGCTGCTATAACCAATGACCACAAACTTACTGGCTTCAACCATATACATTTTTTACCTTACAGTTCTGTAGGTCACAGGTCCAACATAAGTCTCACAAGATTAAAATCAAGGTGTCCTCAGGGCTGGTACTTTCTTGAGGGCCTGGACAGAATCTGTCTCCTGGTCATTCGGCTTCTGACGGCCCAATTTCTTGTTCCACCTCTGAGGTTGGTGACATTAGTGGAGTCCTCACATCACTAGGATTTCCTTTTCTGCTCTCTCATTCAATTTTGAGGACATTTGTGATAGTGCTGGTCCACCTGGGGATTCCAGGACAATCTTCTTATGTTAAAGTCAACTGCTTAGCAGTGTTCATTCCATCTGTACCCTTAATTCCTCCTAACACAGTCACAGGCTCTGTGGAGAGGACCTGGACATCTCTGGGCCGCCATTGTTTTGGCTATTGCACGAACAAATGTTATTTAGGTTGCTGTAATCTAACAGTTTCCCAACCCCTGTTACTTGTCTGACAGTGTTCTCTACATTCATAACCCAGACCAGCCCCTTCACCACAGAGTTCAGGGTACGTCTTCAGCATCACACGTTGGTGAGCATTTCTGTTTCCTCTGGGCCCTATGTCACGGCACACACACTGTCGTTACTGTTATAAAGGACTCAGTTAACATTCCCATACAGAAACAACACATGATATGATGCTCTCCCTCTTGCTCAAGCTCCTGCATACATCCAGCTGCTCATTTTTACCTTGCCACTGCATTTTGGGGTTCTCAGGAAACTACATTTAATAGCTAACAGAGCAGAATACTGTTCTTTCCTTTTTGAAGACAGATTCAGCAGTATCATTTGCATACTTTACATATCAAAATATATAAATACTGCTTTCTTATCACTGCCCACTAAGGCAGTAGTCATTCCCTATCCAGCATCATGCCTGCTCTGAGACCCCTGGTGAGACCCAAGATTATTAAATAAAGGACCACAAAGTTCATCCAGCACCAGCCAGACCAATATGTCAAAATTTAGTGTAACTGGTAGGAATCCATAGGCATAGACAATAGGGTACACAAGAGATTCAAGGGCCAGATCTTGGTGCCCAACATTGGTTATGGGAACAAGGGGACAAAGCACATGCTGCCCAGCGGTTTTCAGGAGTTCTTGGTTCACAGCATCAAGGAGCTTGAAGTGCTGCTGATGTTCAGCAAATCTTATGTGTTGAGATGGCTCCCAATGTCTCCTCAAAGAACCGCATAGCCATTGAGGAAGAAAAGCTCAGCTGGCCCTCAAAGTCAGCAATCCCAATGCGAGGCTGTGCAGCAAAGAAAATGAATAGACAGCTTGTGTGCACGTTGTGTTTATGTTACTGAAACCATAACATTCTGTCAAAAAACCCCAAAGTATATAAATACCAAAATCTGTACTACTCATGGCTCTCCAGCGAAACAGAATGAATACATAAAGAGATGTATAGGAAAAGATTAATTATGAAGGACTGGTTCACGATTATAGAGACTGAGAAGTTCTATCATATGATCTGTCGTCTACAGGCTGGAGGCCCTGGGAAGGTGGTAGTTGAGTTCCAGACCAAACCCAGAGGCCTGAGAATCGGAGAAGGAGGGGGGAGGGGGGTGGTGTAGGTCCTGATCTCTGTCTGAAGATCTGAGAACCAGGAGTACTGATGTCAGAGGGCAGAAGAAGGTGACCGTCCCAGCTCAAGCAGAGAGTGAATCAGCCAGCCCTTCCTCTGCCTTTTTGTCATATTCAGGTGCAATGCTGTTCAGATAATCTTCAGTGGATAACACTTTGACACAGAGTGTGCGTATTTCATACATATATATGCATATGACTACATGTGTACACACAGATATAGAATAATACATATACTGCTCTAATAAATTCTTTTAGAAACATTCCCACAGGCAAATTATAACTAATTTTCAATTAATTTTTAGTGCAATTGTGATTAAAATAGTAAATATGTTAAAGGGTAGCTTTAAATGATTTTATTTCAAAACGCTTTAAAAGGGAATTTAGAAAAATGTACTCTCAAAAATATCCCTCTCACCTATGCATTTTCTCCTGTAATGAGAGCTCTGAACCCCTCCATGGAGCAGGTCACCCCCAATAAACTTAATGTTTTGTGGCAACTAAATACTATGCAGGGGAAGTTTTTAAGGAAGCCATGTATGATCGTGGGGTTTTGATTGGGTATTTTTCTTCTCTAATCCATAAGATTTTATATACTGAGAAGGAGCACAACATGGGTAGATTTAATTTTTATTTAGGGACTTAATTAGGAAGTTTATGTTTATCAGGGGTCTTAGCTTTTGGCTAAATTCCATTGTTGGCTTCTATAAAGATTTTCATTATTATGACCATATTAAGCCCTTATCAATTTTAAGATTACTTATTATTAGAAAGGTTTATTTTATACCTGGAAAACCTAGTACATTTTATATAAATCAAGTTTCCATCAATGTTAGCTACCATAGAAGCTTCACTATTTGAAGAAGCAAGAGCTTCTCTAAAATAAACTACCATGAAACACTAACCTTGTCCTTGTTATTGATTTGTCTGGTTTAGATGAGCACGAGTGGAGAAGACTAGACAGACTGTTGTTACTTTTAGTTACTTCTAATTTATTTTAGCAAATGAGCTTTAAAAGGTGACTTTGATAAAATGGTTAGAAGTCAACAAGGAAGACTAGTGCAATCCTTGACCGTGTGAGTCCTCTCTCCCACAGTGATAGTCACAGGGGCTTATAGGGTGAGGGCTTTGCTGTTTTCTCTGGTGACCTTAACCCTGATCCAGTGCTCATTCAGCTCATTACTAGAATCACTTTAATTTTCTCACAAGGGACCAGCCTCTCTCTTTTTTTATATTTTTTTCAATAAAGAAAGGGAGTAAAGAGATGCCTCTAATGGCTCTCTGATTTGTTAATAATAGGTTTTGCTCCAAACAGAAATTGGTCCTGCGAAGGGGCTGACCTCGTTTATCCTCCTCTCAGAGCTGTGTGTGCAGCAGCAGCTTCCTCTGTTACTTGAGCTCACTTCACCAGGAGAGGTAATTACAGGGAAAATTAAATCTATGGACTGTGTCCTATTGCCTGTTACCTGCACGACACTGGAGGAGCTGGCTCCCATGTGCTCACCCCTTGTTTAGAAGATTCATGTTTATCTAATGGGAAGTCAATATTGTTGTCCGCGTGGAAGAGTCAGGGTATTGCTAACGACCCATCAGGGAGGCTTTAGCAGCCCGAGGCCATGCTTGGGCGACTCCTAGATCACTTAGCGGCTCTGAGACCCCATCTCCTCTCACGTCAGCCTGCAGCCCATCATTCATCCATTTTAACAGGCTCCACAGTGACAGAATTCAAGTATCCTACAGTGGGTAGAACTGAAACACTGTCCAGAGGGGGTTGTGGTGATAAGGGAGTGTTGTCGGCCTGGGTGTGTCAAGACTTGGCCCTGTCCAAACATGAGCTGGACTCCCGCCCTGGGAGGGTGACTGCGCACAGGCAGAGTGAGGTTGGTTTACATTTCAGAGCACCACAGGTCTGAGCACATTATGACACTCCACTCTTTCTTCTAAGTCCAGTTTGAGACAGGTAATGCAATATAATTCATATTTTATACAGAGGCAATGCTGTAATATCATGTGATATAATATTGTGATAATATGGTATAATTCATATTTTATACTGAGGCAAAGAATAAATGAGGGACTTGGTCAAAATTTTTTATATGTATTATATGTGTAGTATTAGTCAGGGGATAGTTTCATGTGATTATAAAGGAGGAAGGCAAGTCCTAAGATTGGCAGGTGAGCTGTAGACTCAGGTGGGTTCATGATTTATCTTCAGCCAGCAGTCCAGCAGGCTCAAGATACAGGAAGAGTCCACATTTCATTCTTTTGAGTCTGAAGACAGGAAAAAGCTGATTCTCAGTTCAAAGGTCACCAAGCAAAACAATTCTGTTACTTGGGGGAATGTCAGGCTTTTGTTCTATTCAGGCCTTCAACTGATTAAACAAGGCCCACCTATTTTAGAGAAGGCAATCTGATTTTCAGTTTACTGATTTTTATGTTAGTTTCATCCAGAAATACTTTCTCAGGAACACACAGACTAATGGTTGCTTGACTAGGTGGTAGCACAGTTGATAGAGCATTAGTCTGGGATGCTAAGGACCCAGGTTCAAAATCTTTAGGTAGCTGGCTTGAGTACGGGGTCACTCACTCTGCTGGAGCCCCCTGGTCAATGCACAAATGAGAAAGCAATCAATGAACAACTAAGATGCCACAATGAAGAATTGATGCTTCTCATCTCTCTCCCTTCCTGTCTGTCTGTCCCTCTTTCTCAAAAAAAAAAAAAAAAAAAAGAAAGAAAGAAAGAATAATGTTTGTGTTTGACCCAGATCTGGGCACCTCTGGTCTAAACAGGTCGATAAAAAATTAAGCACCACGTGGACTGTTGCCATATTTGGGTTCTCTACCCCACATGCTTGAGCCTCAGGGAGCACTTCCTTATCCTCTCTGAATAACCACTGTTAGGGTAGAAGGAAATGCTGCATGTAACGGGCTGCAAAGGACAAGCAAATAGCCAGTCCTCCAAGACTTCCCTTTCCACCCTGTTACACCTGCATGCCCAGCCTGGCTCTTCAGGGTTGCCTTCTTCAAGAACCCACTCATCCCCTGCCCATAATTAACACCGCTTCTTATATCACCTTCCCATTGATGGCATATTATGTACAAATGGGCTGTCTTCTGCATCCTGCAAGCCCATTAGCTCCATTCTGCAGGCAAGGAGCCCACAGTTTACAGACAATTGACAGTTGTGTCCTGAGGCTTCTATGTGTTGGAAGAACTTATCTAATATCGATTTCTCTGGATGGTTAATTAATCTTGCTCCCTCCTCGGGGGACCCAGTTTCCATTATTTCTACCTACTGTTTGTTTCTTACAGATATTTGGGGGAAATAGGGCCTCTGGGTTCACAGTCTGCTCTGTTTGGTAAGGAATGGGTCTGAACAGGCTTGGGAGAACTGCTGGACTTACAGAATACTGGGCACCGGAGGGCAAGAGTCAAGACACACACTTTCATTGTCTCTGTTTGTACCACAGACCAGAGAAGGTTGGAGGACAGGGAGTGACAGCAAGTGGCAGAGAACCTGCTGTGAGGCTGTGATACCTCAAAGCTGCAAAAGGCATGCTTAAACCAAGCATTCACCTTACAAGCAGAAGGCCACAGCCAATTTGCTGACATAAGAAACATGGAAGAAAGGATGATTTGTGGACAGATTTTGAGCATTCATGACAGGACAATAGTGGGAAATCTTTCCTTTAAAAATATATGACAAGGTAGGAGCTCCAAGTTGGAAAATCCCTCAGAAGGAGCAAATGAGAAAGGATAGTAGGAGCAGAGGATAGTGGAAAAGAAGAGAGGAGACCCAGGAATTTAAGAAGCAGAAAGAGTGAAAACAGTAACAGGAATTCTTGAGGAGAAAAGAAGGAGACTCATAAACAAAATCACTGCACTTAGTCTGCCATGCTCATGGTGAACAGGACCCACTCCTCGGGGTGATGTCTGCCCTGCCGTTGGTGCAGGGATCACCAGGCACGTGCACACCATGGGGATATTCCAGCTCATTCCATGGCCCACTCTCCTCTGGGACTATCTGCACATTTTGCATTAATCATACACGCATGGCACTTCCTGTTTAATCACTTGGCAATTATCTGGTTTATATCTTCTGTTTTCATCTCCTAAACAAGATTTGCCTCATCAGATCTTACAATTGCATTTGACATGGTAACGAATAGTTGAATTATTTGTTCCCTGCAAATGTCATTATTTACCATGTAATTTCCTGGAAGACACAGCTTGCAAGGGTTTGTATAGAATTTACTGTGCAATTATCACACTTGGCACAGTCATCCCTCACAGCTGAAATGGCCAGCGGGGTGGCCCTGCCAGGAGGCGAAGCACTGAGCCACGGTCCAGTTCAGGAAGTCGTGTATTGTTAGAGGTTGCTTCCTGAGAGTTATAACTTGTTCTATGAGCACTGGGAAACCAGCTAATTTCTCTTTGTGTTCGTTTCTTTATCCAGAACATGAAGTAACAAGAGAGAAGGAAGGTTGTAACAAATAATTAGAAAGAGCAAAGATGGATTAGAGAAGAATGCAGATTTCTTTGTGAAAAATGTCCTTTGTTTTGACTCAATTCTCCTACTGCTTAGGAGTTAGAAAAGATGGGATTCTTATAAGAGCAAGCAAATTGGGATGCCCCATCCTAGATCCTCTCTTAAGGAGAGCACAGGGACTGGAGTAAGACCATAGCCATGGTTAAATCTAACTCTGCTTACCCCATTCTTGCACATGTACAGAAAAATGTAGAATGAGAAACACATACATGCACACACTTGGAATGGTCTAACTCTAGATTCATAATCACAAACATAACAACCCAACATTTCTCTAGTCTATTCAACTCTCATTAGCCTCAAAGACTTTTTAATGGCTGGTCTTCATAACCTCCACAATCTCACCATTCACCCTGACTCTCAGCTCATCTGGCTGGCTTGGGAAGGAATCATAGGATCTCCGGCCTCCTAAGCCACCCATTTCCTAAACTCTGTACCTTTCGTTAAAGACCCATGTTTTTCAGCTGGACTACAAATTAGAAATATGTAGGCCCTACGCAGTTAGCTCAGTGGTAGAGCATGGGACTGGCATGTGGATTTCCAGGGTTTGATTCCTGTTCAGGGTGCACAGGGAGACACCCATCTGCTTCTCCAACCCTCCCTTTCTCACTTTTCTCTCTCTCTCTTCCCCTCCTGCAGCCATGGCTCAATTGGAGCGAATTGGCTCTGGGTGCTGAGGATGGCTCCATGGCCTCTACATCAGGCACTAAAAAGAGCTTGGCTGCTGAGCAACGGAGCAACAACCCAGATGGGCAGAGCATTGCTCCTAGTGGGCTTGCCAGGTGGAACTGGTCAGGGTGCATGCAGGAGTCTTTTTCTCTGCCTCCCCTCTTCTCACTGAATAAACTAACTAAATAGATAAATAAATAAGTAAATAAAAAAGAAATAACTAGAAACTTTTTTTCATTTAATTTTGTTTTTTAAATTTATTTTCTCAATTTAGGTTGACATACAATATTACTTTGGAAAAATATATGCACCGCTATGTTCACTGCAGCATTATTTACAATAGCCAAGATTTGGAACCATCCTAAGTATCCATGAATAAATGAATGGATAAAGAAGAAGTGGTACATATATACAACAAAATAGTACTCAGCCATAAATATAATGAAATCTTACAATTTGTGACAACATGAATGAACCTAGAGGATATTGTTCTGAGTGAAATATATCAGACTGAGAAATACAAATAACATATGTCTTCACTTATATGTGGAATCTTAAGAACATTATAAAAGCATAAACCAGAAATAGACTTATAGATTGATGGTTGCCAGATGGTTGGGGCTTTGCATGGCTGAGTGAAAAAGAGGAAATAAGAAATACAAACTGGTAGTTACAAAATAGTCACTGGAATAAAAAGCAAAGCATAGAAAATATAGTCAATTATATTGTGATAACTGTGTATGGTGTTAGATGGGTACTAGACTTATTGTGGGGATCGCTTCGTAAGATAATGTCTATTCACTGTGTTGCACACCTGAAACTAATATACTACCTGTTTAAAGTGACCAGTGTTCTTCAAGTGCACTTGAAGCACACCAGGACCCTGTGTGGGGCTGTGGCACTCACTGGGCCGCTGACTGAAATGCTCATTTTAATAACCTGCCTGGCTGCTGCCTCTTCCCCAAATCTTCACCCGGCTGTTAACTGTCTCAGGAGTCTGCCCAACCAGCTGACTAAAGCCCAGCATTCTGTATCTTTTTCTTTGCTGTGTTTTTCTCATGGCATTGACTATTTGAATTTTCTTTTGGGTCTTCTCCACTAGAATTAAAACTCCATGAGGGCAGGGAATTTTGGGCTATTTTGCTTACTGTATTCTGGAGCTTAGAATAGCACCAGGCTCAAATCAGGAGCTCATTGTTTGTTCAAAGTAAATTTAAAAATGAATGCACAGTCAATCATCCCATGAGTCAGAGTTAATCCATTTGGAGGAGCATATGCTAGAAAACTGTGCCACAGCCTCTGGGAAGTGGTCCGAATGCTGGCCACTGGCCACAGTCCCCAACAGGCCCACCCCACCCAGGCCTGTCATTAACCTGCTCAGATGCTAGCTTTACCTTGGGTGAGAGGTTTCCAGCTGAGTCTTACTTTATGGGATTTACTAAAAAATTACTGATAATGTGATGGGAACAGCAAAGAAAAAGTCCAGAGATCCACATAGTCTTTCATTTTCTCTATTCACCCAGGAAATTGCTGGGGGTGGGGGACATGTCTTTTTATGTATGTTCTTTTTTGCACATACACATATTCTCTCCTTGGAAATATTGGCTTTTGGACAAAAGAATGTAGATGAGAAAAATAACTTCTCATTAATATGATTATCTAGATATAACATTTAGCCTCCTTGAAATTATGTATATATAATATATACATATTTTATTTTTTACTTCTATTATGAAAAGCATAAAGTGGTAGAGAGAATCAGGACTATTTCCATGTGTGCGTGTGTGTGTGTGTGTGTACGTGTGTGCGTGTGTGTGTATGTGTAGTTTTATGTTACATTTAAGAAACATGTTCCTTATTCCACTAGCAGCTGTAACTGTTAAACGCCTTTGATTTTTAACAATGTCACATTCAGAAAGACAACGTCTTTAAACACATTCTATTTGGTTAGCAAACATAAAGAGCTGTGAGATAGCATATAATGCAAACTATTTCCAAATTGGGTTCAGGAATTAGAGTGACAGAGGGAATGAATTCCAGGTTTGAAGAGCAAACATTAAATGTGGCATGCTCATTGTTGGCCAACTAGATTAGATTAAATGCCGTGTTTTTATGCACAGTTTAAATATTGAGCTTCAGCTCTATTCCTCTGATTAAAGTTGTTTGCTTGGCTGTGATGATTAAATAAGGGTTAATAAATATAACCTTTGTTTAATCTGTTGTAACCAGATTTTTTTTCTTTCCTGTATTGGAAACGTAGCAACTAATAGTGGATCTGCAAATCAAGTCTAAGAGGTCCATAATTTTATAAACTTGATGGGAAACACTGTTTTCTGCAGTGTTGCTTATAACAACAAAACATGAGGTATAACTGAAATTCCTCAACAATGATAAAATAATTGAAAAGCACTAAATTCTTTGAAAAGACTTAAATTAATGATATATTAAATGAGAAAACTGGGTTTGAAAAATTATATAATTTCATTTTTGTAAAGAAATGTATCTATCTTACCAAAGAATAAGTATGAATGATTTTGATGTTGATAACAAAATATCACAATTAGTTATCTTCTTGTGGTCCAATAACAAGTAATTTTTATTTTGTTGTTTCCAGTTTTATTAGTTTTCAAATTAAACAAATTAGTAGCATAACTTTTAACATCAACAGGAAAAAGTCTCCATAAAGGTATTGCATGGTGGGGGGGAAATAGTTTTACTAAGAGCAATCCTAACCCAGACAGCTTGTTCTATCATTGGTAATCACTTGGTTCTGATGATTTTATAATTGGAATTTTCAAAATAACTCCCAAGACTAGAATAAATGTATTTGTCTCTGATTATTGTTTGGGAGAGGGCATCTAGCCCATAAAGGCCTCTCATCTCCTGGGACCTGAGTTATCATAATTCTGCCAAATTCTCTGTTGCCATAAAATCACTACTCAGTAGGCAACACTTGTGGCTCTGGGGGACTTAAAATACAGAAGACTAGGCTTCCAGAGTATTTTCACATAAGAAAATGAAAGGTCGAGGTCTTTACAAAGAGGCAACTAGGGGTTCTTCTGTTCCTAGAGAATTAACGCACAGATCCTCTCCCTGAAGGAGTTATTTGTAAAAGAGAAGATGCAAACATCTGGATAATTCCAATCCTAATTCCCATACTCAAATTGGAAATGGATGTGGTGTCCACACACAAATAAAGGAGCATGTTACCTTCTTCATGTCATTCCCTTGAAAAACCCACTCACATGACGCTTATAAATTGGCTGGAATGACAGAAGATATATTTAGTTTACTATCTGTATTAAGGTATCTAGTTTCAGCATTTACATTTTGTCTAGTAATTCACATAAAACATCCCCTTATACCATTTCATTTATTTCTCCACATTTCTGAGGTAGACCAGACATTTTGTTCCTACAAATGAAGAAGCTGTTTCTAGAAGCCTTGATGCTTTCTGATGCCACATCTAGGAATTACACCACACAGCTCCTGTGTGTAAGCAACACACACCAGAATTTTCTGGGTCTCTAAAATAAAGTTATTGATTTTTTAAAAATGAGATAAAATGAGAGAATAATAGAAGTTGAAAACAATGCCACCTACCTGGAGAAATCCAATGTGCTCTCATATTTAGGCTATTTTCTCTTACGTGAGTTGGACCAGGTGATTGATGATATGAGAGGGAGGGACTTAGATAAAAAGTTCATGCAAAAACTTTTCTCGCCACCCAGTGCGAAGCTCTCGCAAACGGGGTATCAGGTGGTAGCTCTGTGAGACAGGCAGGACCAGTTCCTCTTGTGCAGTTTACATTGTCTTCTGATAGAAGACGCGAGGTCTTCTCTGCATAGCAGTCACACTGGCTTTTCCTTTAGTGAAGTTCAAAGGTGGAAAGGCTAGGACCCAGCAGGAGTCACATGAACCATACAGAGGCCAAAGTGTGGAAAAGCGGTTTATTGCAGACACTTGGGTACAGGTGGGCTGAGTTCGATTAGAGTCAGCCCTGAGCAGGGGTCAGAGGGTGTTTTATACTCTGCTACCTCCTTCTGGCAATTTCTGTTGATGCTGGTTACCAGGCCTCTGGCCTGGGCTTGTGATATTTTTCTGTTTTGATTCCTGCCTCCATTGTAACAGGTGTTTCGGTTCCTGCCTCATTGGTAATGGGCTCCTCTTTGGTCAACTGAAAGGTTAAGTACAGTTCATCATGTACTGACTGAGGAAGGGTTGGGAGGGGGCAGTTTTGAGCCCTGAGGATACATTTTGCCCTAACATTCCTGTCTTGTTGGTTATTATATAGAAAGAGGGAAAGAGGGCACGGGTTTTCTTTTGCCACTTCCTGTGGGACACTGGGTGTTACAAACAAGCTGGAAGAAAAGAACTTTAAACCTGTTGTGGCATTGGCTGGTATCCTCCTGGGGTCTGCATGAGGACAAACTGGCCTATGGTTTGATTGATTAGGCCTCTTATCTCATCTTGTAGGAGTCATGTAGGATGCAAAGTCTAAAGAGTAGAAGTACCAAGAGTTTGCTTAAAGGCTTTAATCACTGTAAAAATAAATAGAAGACTGGATAAAGAACTATTATGGACTATTTCTTATGGACTATTCAGCCATAAGAAATGATGACATCGGATCACTTACAACAAAATGGTGGGATATTGATAACATTATATGGAGTGAAATAAGTAAATCAGAAAAAAACAGAAACTTCAGGATTCCATACATTGGTGGGACATAAAAACGAGACTAAGAGACATGGACAAGAGTGTGGTGGTTACGGGGGGTGGGGGGAGGGAAGGAGGGAGAGAGAGAGGGGGTGGGGGAGGGGCACAAAGAAAACTAGATAGAAGGTGACGGAGGACAATCTGACTTTGGGTGATGGGTATGCAACAGAATTGAATGACAAGATAACCTGGACATGTTTTCTTTGAATATATTACCCTGATTTATTGATGTCACCCCATTTATTTGCCACTTTGTGAGTAGAAGTAGCAAAACACAGCATATGGGACCTATTAAGGGTAGAAGCTATGTGAGCTTGGGCAGTGCTGCGTGTAGGAATCTAGAAAGCCAACCTGCCCTGGAACACCTGGTGGCTCTGGCTCTAGGCCAGCAGGTACAAGGGAGGGCAGGAGCGAGAAGTGGGCTGAAGACAGTGGGGATAACTGAAGGTCTGTACCTGGAACTGTGCTGGCTGGCACTCCCATCAGCTTCCCCTCCCCCACATAGATCACAGGTAGCCTGGCATTAGTCCTTAGCTGGAAATCCAAAGCTGAAGGAACAAACGACCTGCAGAAGAAAGCCAAGGTTTCTAGTGGGAGTAGTCTCTCCAGAGGAGGGCGCTCCTCTGGCACAGGGCACCCAGGGTCTGAGCACAGGCTCCCCCTAGAGTAAGCCAGCCACCAAGGCATCCTGCCCTGGCCAGAGAGCTCAGTCAGCCTTCCACTCAGGTGATAAATTTAAGGGAAAGAGACAAACTTTTAATAATTACAGAAGAAATCCTTCTCTGGAGAATCCTTCTCTGTCCTTCTCTCTAAAATATAAATAGACCAAAGATTGCCAGGCACATAGGAAAATCAGCAGCAAGAAAAAGAAAAGCTGAGGAAAACATATAGAAAAAGCAGTAATGTTTAGGGTTTCCCCCTGTTTACAGTTAGTGGCGTTAAGAGTTGTTCCCGATAGAAGATGTTTACAGTAGCATCACAATCTTTGTGACAAAGGGGATACCTCGGGGAGTTCACGTAATAAACGTACAGGGAAGGCATCTGAGGGAGTCTTCGGGGTGGACAGAGGGATGCAGGAGGCTGGTATGAAGTATGGCCTGTGGGACGTGGATGCATGCAGAGGGACTAGCAGGAGCTTTACTGTTATGGGCAGGGTGGGGAGGGGGTGTCCCATGCATGGGGGCTTACAAGCTCGGGGGACACTGGGAAGGATTTCTCCCCATGACTGGCTGGCTCCTGTAAAAGGCAGAATAGGCGAGTGGATCTGTCTGTCCCCAAGCTGAAAACAGACACGGTGGCTCGTACCTTGGACAAGATATCTCAGCCTAGTAATGGGGTGGGAGAGGAGGGGAGACACAAAAGAGGGACGTGTGAAAGTGAGGATCCTAGTGTGCACTACAGGAGGGTGGTCGAGCAGGGTTGGGAAATTTGGCTATTAAACCCCACAACAGAGACTGCAGACTGTTGGAGGGGACCTCTGTACTCCGTTAAGGCATGTGGGTGGGGCGTAGAGCGCATTCCTAGCAGCTGCAGCTGATGCAATGCTGTGAGAACACTCCAGCTCCCAGACCATCCGAGCATACCCAGGAAGGAAGCTCGCCCACTATAAGGAAGTGATTTAGCACCAACCATGCAGCTTCCTGATCTTTTCAGCCATTGGCTTTGAGGAACACACTGTTACACCCTATAGGCTGAACCCATGTATATAAGCTAGCTTACTTCCTGAATAAAGCGGATCTGCATCACTGAACCTGGTCCCCAGAGTCGGGCCTTTGCATCTCTGTCGTCCTCACCCCCGGCAGGACTTGTCCACAACTGGCACCCAACATTGGGCAGGGACCTAACCGGCATCCAAGGGACGGGTGAGTGACCCTCTGCAATGGGAAACCTTCTCCCCCACTCTCGAGCCCCACAGGCTCGAGCCCTGCACGCCCTATTGCAGAGTAGGCGAGTTACAGTTAGTGAAAAGGATCTCTGTACTTACTGGGAGATCCTCTCTGGTCTCAATCCCTGGATTGAGGATGCGCTGCTCTGAGACCCAGATACTTGGGCCAGAGCTCTCCGACATGTTCGTTCAGCCGAGGTGCATGAGGGACGGGCCTTCCCTCTCGGCCTCACTCCTGCCTTATTGGCAATACACACCTGCTTGACCGGTGCTCCTGCTGGGGACCCTCCGCCAGTCCCTAAGGTCCTACAGGCTGCTCCTCTTTCAGAGGAGCCCCTACCTCCATATTCGCCTCCTTCCACTGAGGAGGAAAGTAGTTTAGCCTCCGAGTTCGGGGCTGAGTGCGCAGAAATGAAACCAACCAAATTGCTAACTGCACCATCAGCTCTGCCGCTGGAAAAAGTGGAAGTCGCTACTTCCGCATTCCCTGCCGGGCTCAGTGCCCCACCCCAGCCTCTCAGATGCCATTTTCTCCAACACGTGTTCCTGCTGCAGCCCCATGGGCCAGCCTATACGCCCCCATGTGTCTTTTTTCTTTCTGTCTTGTCTATTTTTCTGTATCTCTCCCTCTCTCTGAAATGATGCTGGAAGGAACCAGCCACAGCACAGTGGTGGGGACCACACCCTCTTCTAACACAAGGGAGAGGTTGTGTTTTTCAGCCAATTTGGGTCCCAGGAACCCCCCCAACCTGCTTGACAGGGTTTCTTGGGCACCCACTAAGTGGTTCAGTCTCACCTGACCAAAGCCACAGCCCTGGCCTTCTCCACATCAACTACGCCTGAGGGGAGGAGGTCCTCAGCGCTCTAGAAGAAGACCTCACAGTCGGCATGCATGCCCCATCATCTGGGGGGATGTGGAGGCTTTGGTAGGGCGGACCCAGAGAATTGCCCCTGATGGGCCCCCAGGTCCTGGAGCTCTGTTCTTGCTTATGTATGTTATAGTAACCACTGACTCCCAGACGCAGGAGGCGGCAGCCTGGGGCTCGAACCCAGCAGCACGAGCTGGTGTTTTCAGTTCATCTTTGGAGGATGAGGAGAATCGGGCTGGAGTCGCGATTCACAGACTCCGGAAGGTAAACGGCAGCAGCTGCAGCAGGAGGATGAACGGAAGCCAGGCTTGCATCACCGAGTGGCCACTGGAACAGCAGGGCGTGCCTGTTAAGCTGCTGGTGGGTTTGCTGACATTTTGGGACATGGGGTGAATGCCACCATGCTCTCCAGAGCAGAGATGGAAATGCTGACTTGCTCATTGCCATGTGCTCCTTTTTTGGACAGTGTAAGACCTGCCACGATGGCAGGGATGAGGGGGGTGGCTGAGGCCTCATGTGCATGGACTGATTTCCTGGACTACGACCCGAGTAAGCACTGGCTCCTATGTTGGATGGACTTACAGATTTCAGACAATGTGAAATACCCTGATGGGGGTGGGGGGTGGCTTTGCTGGAAGCACTCCCCTGCTCTGGGAAGCTTTTCCTATGGCTAGAAAGAAGGCCAAGGACATTTTGTACTTTTGGCAAAGTGCTCAGAGACTGGTGAAATGTACCTTTGTAATTGTTGTTATTGTATAATTTGTCATGTTGTTGTAATTTGTGTAATGTGCCTTGCAACCATATGTAGTACGCAGCCCACAGCAAACCATTTGTTCTGTGTTTGGACGCTGGGACCTTTGTGGGAAGGGGGCATGCATGGACCTACGTCCATTTTTTACAATCAAAATGGAACTGTGTTTAACAGCACCTAGAAGGTCTCTGTAACACAATGAGAGGGAAATGACATCCTGAGATTTAGGAGAAATCCCTTGTTTAAGACCCCTGTTCTATTTCCTAACTAGTCAAACATTACAGAAGCTTGCCTCATTGTTTAATCTAGCTAATCTATTAGTATATAGTGTAATAGGTATTATAGTTGTTTTAGTTCTTTTAGGGTTCCATTGCATAATGCGTAGCATTCAGAAGCTACAACAACAGCAAGCTGTCATTCATCAAGTCCAATTGGCCTTAATTAAAAGAGAAGGGGGAGATGTGGGTGGAGTGCAGAGTGCATTCCTAGCAACTGTGGCTGATGCAATGCTGTGAGAATACTCCAGTTCCCAGAAGCCTCCTGGGCATACCCAGGAAAGGAATTTGCCTGCTATGAGGAAGTGACTTAGCACCAACCACGCAGTTCCCTGATCTTTTCAGCCATTGGCTTTGAGGAACACACTGTAACACACTATAGGCTGAACCCATCTATATAAGCTAGCTTACTTCCTGAATAAAGTGGATCTGCATCCTGAGCCTAGTCCCTGGAGTCGGGTCTTTGTGTCTCTGTCATCCTCACCCCCAGCAGATCTTGTCCACAAAGGCAGAGTGGGTTGCCCTGGTAGCTATAAGGAAAGAGATTGGCCTACCTGCCACCATCAAGTTTGCCTGAGGCTCAGAAGATGTGG